>NC_083224.1:147622740-147959928 GCF_032191835.1 Heteronotia binoei
AATCTAATGTACATTCATTCTGATTCTGAATTTACTCCGAAAAACCATTCTCTGTCCCACTATATCCTTGTCAATGCTAGTCTGACTCCAAGACTATATAACCAACTGTTCTTAATACAGAGAAAAAGGATAGGATGGAGTAGAAAGCCAGTGCAAATTAGAGAGACAACATTGCTCTCTTCCATAGGACTCATTTTAAAGATTTAATCTTGAAAACTGAGGAGGAGAAAACTTAGAAATCGCTGTGCATAGGAAGTTTTAAAGAAAGTAAGGCACCTTCTAATGCTTTTATGTTGCAGAGATTGCTGTGTAGAGCTCACTTCAGGAACCAGACATAAAGAATCATTAATATTGGATGGAGATTTAAACCACAAGTTGTACCCTTCCTAATGGGGACTTGGGAGGCTGTTTACACATTGCCACTCCTGCATCTACTGGCATCTCATCACATTTTCCATTCAACATGGTTATTTATTAGAGCCATAACCTTGAACAGTATGTACTTACTCTGCAGCTCACAGAGAGCCACATTTGCTCTTACTATCAACCACAAGAGCCAGATGACTATTGTATACCTTGTGCACCATTCCATGAAAAGTGCAACAATATAAGAAAAAACTATTCACATTAAATATGATCTGATGAAGTGTGTATGTGCATGAAAGCTCATACCCAGAATTAAACTTTGTTGATCTTAATGTTGCCATTGGACTCAATTGTTCTATTGCTTCAGACCAATACAGCTATTCACTTGATTAAATGTCGCAGTAGCCTTTTTAATTACCACCTCTGACTGTGTGGGGTTGTCTTTCCCCATCAGCTGAGTCAGGCCTTGCATATCTGGAGTGAGAGCTCCCTGCAGTCTTCTTCTCAGTATGAAGTGAGTGAGATTGCCAAGATTTCCAGAGAAGAACAAGCTGGCTATGGAGAAAGGAGAGGAAAACCGCCATAATCTACTGTGGCCAGATTGGTGACGTGGTGGCAGTGGATTTACCTTCTCCTCTTCAGCAGGCAGCAGCTACCTTGGTGCTGGGGATGGGAAAGGTGGGGGCTTTTTGGAAACAATGGGCCCTTTACTTCCATGTCTGATGCAAGGCATACAGCTCAAGGAAGCCTGCAGTTTACCCATCCTCCAGTCCCTCCAGGGCAGCTGTTTCAAGGGATGAATCATCTGCCAATTGCAAGCCCCAAAGGGCTTTTAAAAACTTGGGTCGGGCACCATATACTTAGGGACAGTACTCAGAAGAGCCACAAGTGGCACAGCAAAAAGACACATATGGCTCCTGAGCTACTGAGTATCATTGATCTAAAACATCAATTGACAATGACTCATTTTAATCAGTAACGCCAAAAGTTTAGGACACACCTTTTCATACTGTTTTGATTCTGGAGTACTATTGCAATAGGAAATAAAAAAGTGAATATTCTGGATAAATTGTCTATGTAACAAGGTGTTGTAACTTTTGGGCACAATCCAATTGTGCATGCCATGACTGTGAGAGCACAGCCTTCTTCCAAAAGCAAGAACAGCAGGGTTGCCAGGTTCCCCTAGCCATCAGTGAGAGATGGGGGTAGGGCTGCCAGATTCAGGTTGTGATTATTATTTTTGAAGAGGGCTTTGCCCATAGCTGTGCAAGTAGGTTGGTGAGGGGAACCATGCATACAGCACCGGGATATGCATACAACTCTCCATTTACCCAGAGGGATGTCCATGTCAAAGCCAGCTGATGTTTGTCAACCATCAGTTAGAACAGAGTGTTTAAGGAACACCATTGAGGTTTTGGTAACATGAACCTGTATTATCATTTAAGTGCCAGATGGTTAATTAAATAATATTTGCTCATTTGCTTGGCAGCTCTGCTATTATTACTTATTGTCTTTTCTGGTATGCATTTTCTTAGTTTGTTGATATTAAAATAAGTTCATGGTTCTTCCTACAAAATGACAGACCATTTTCTGGCATCAAACATTCTCTATTTTGCTGTGTTTGGCAAAGAATCCTGTCACAAAAACTGAAGTGTCACTTTGGTTTCCCCCCCAAAAACCAATATATTGCAAAAAAGAAGTTGAGAGGGGTCTGAAAATGAAGACTGTTTTGAATGGAGGAGAAGACTGTTGTCAACAGTTGCTCTAAAAGAATGAGCTCTCTCTGTAGATAGCATAACATCTGCAAGACTTATTAAACTTTCAAATGATTGACACTGTAGATTCTCAGCATTAAGGGTAGGTTTCCAGCAGAATCCTTGACAGAATTGCAGTCTTTGATCTCGGAATTCAGAGCTTGGCCCATGGCTGTCATTTACAATTCTATATATTCCAGGGCAAGGTCTGGTGCTGTCTGAGCCAATATTCTCAACATTTTTTAATGTGCTCAGTATATTACAGACAGTATATTGAGAATTGAATATATTGGCTGAATTGCCAATATCTTTATTTATATACATATAATAAAGGTGTATTTTACATCACATTACCTTCACAATAGTTAATAACCTCTAATCAGATTTTTTTTCTTCAGAGAACTTCATCAACCTAGTGGAACTCCCTGCCACACACCATCAGGGGCCCTGCAGGATATTATACAATTATATAGGGACTGTAAGGCAGAGATGTTTTGCTAGGCTTTTGGTTGAGGGCAGCAACAGTTTCATAAGAATATAAGAACATAAGAGAAGCCATGTTGGATCAGGCCAATGGCCCATTCAGTCCAACACTCTGTGTCACACAGTGGCCAAAAAAGTGCCATCAGGAGGTCCACCAGTGCAGCTAGAAGCCCTTCCACTGCCCGCCCCCCCAGCACCAAGAATACAGAGCATCACTGCCCCAGACAGAGAGTTAAAACAATATGCTGTGGCTAATAACCACTGATTGGACCTCTGCTCCATATGCTTATCCAATCCCCTCTTGAAGCTGTCTATGCTTGTAGCCACCACCACCTCCTGTGGCAGTGAAGCCACCACGACCTCCTGTGGCAGTGAATTCCATGTGTTAATCACCCTTTGGGTGAAGAAGTGTACTTCCTTTTATCAGTTCTAACCAGACTGCTCAGCAATTTCATTGAATGCCCATGAGTTCTCGTATTGTGAGAAAGGGAGAAAAGTACTTCTTTCTCTACGTTCTCTATCCCATGCATAATCTTGTAAACCTCTATCATGTCACCCCGCAGTCAACATTTCTCCAAGCTAAAGTGCCCCAAGCATTTTAACCTTTCTTCATAGGGAAAGTGTTCCAACCCTTTAATCATTCTAGTTGCCCTTTTCTGCACTTTTTCCAATGTTATAATATCTTTTTTGAGATGCAGTGACCAGAATGGTATATAGTACAATTCTGTTTCCATTCTAGCTGGCACTCTTTCCTCATCTACAGACTGCTCTGTTCCTCTTCCCCCTACCCACAAAGTGGCCACAGTCTGGAATGGGAAGAAACTGTGTAATTTCACCATCTGATTCTTTTAGATTGCTGTATTAGTACTGCTTATGCATTTATTTTATGGCCTTTGATATTTTTTATCATATGTTGTATGTCGCCCTGAGTTCTACAGCAGCAAGGAATGGGCAATCCACAAGTGATGATGATCTCCTGAATTTCTAAGGATGTGGCATTATGCTAGGACAGTTGCAGAACAGAGTCCTAGAAAAACTGGGACCTCTGCCACAGTGTAATTATCTCAGTGGGTAGAAAATATCTTTTTTGCTTCTTTGGAAGAGTTCCTTTAAAATGCCCTACATTGCAGCATATGGCACCTGCTTCTGCATATCAAGTTAGAGGAGCAATGCCATGTTTCCAGCTGCAGGCAAAATGCAGAATAGGAGGAATCTCGATAGTGTGTAGATAATACTGTTTATGTACTGAGAATTTCAAGGTCATGTGAGCAGCAACGAAGAAAATTCTGATTACATGATTGGTTCTGATGCAATGTTTTCCTGATTTCTACCCTCTTGTTCTGGAGAACCTAGGTAAGTTTTCAGTTTCAACATGGCTGTAAATTTGTGTATTCTTGTATTTTGTCATATTTTATTATTTTTGACCTATACTACTTTACAACAATAAAGTAATCAAAGCAGCTTGCAATATTTTAAGAATGCAATATTAACTTAGGGCGTTTTCACACAGAGCTTACCCCGGAGCGACGTCCCTCTTCACCACGCAGCGTCTGCGCGGATTTCGCACCAACTGCTTCGCAGAACCAGGAAGAGCTGCAAAGAGCCACGGCTTTTGCGTCGCTAACGTAAACTAGTTTTTAGCGGTTTACATTTGCAACGCAAAAGGCTCGGCACTTCACGGCTCTTCCTGGTTCTCCAGAGCAGTTGGTGGGAAATCCACGCAGACGCTGCGTGGTGGAGAGGGGTGCCTCTCCGGGGGTAAGCTCTGTGCGAAAACGCCCTTAGTATTTATCCCACATTCCTTCAAGTGGCTCAAAAGCAACATCTTTCCCTATTTTTTCCTTCATAACAAGGATTTAAGAGATCATGACTGTCCTAAAGCTACTCAGTATGTGTTATGTCCGACAGGGAACTTGAACCAGTTCTCCTTAACTGTAGTCCAATATATTCACTACCAGAGGCGTCACTAGGGTGGGTTGCACCCTGGGGTGTAACTGATTCAAGTCACCCCCCCCATTGGGCATCACCTCTTTTGGAGGGCTCCTCCCCTTGTCAGTCTAAGCCACCGATCTGCCTCTTTTCCCATGCCCCGGTCTCTCTGCAGCTTCTGCCCCGCCCACTCCCCCTTCCCCTCTTTCAGTAGTTTTCCTTCTGTCTCCTCGAGCCCCGCGCCTTCTGAGCGACCCGCAGTAGAGGACGGATGAGAAGGCTGGGCGAGAATCAGCCCTGTGAAGCTTCTGGAGGTATTTCTCCCTGGGTTTTCCCTCGCGTGGTGGGATCCAGAGCGGCTTACAGCAGCCACTTTCTCCTTCTCCCTGAGACTGAGAACGAGAGAGCAGCTTTAGCTCTCCATTGCCTCGAGTTGTAGAGAGTCTCAAACGTTGAGCTTCCTGGAGGGAGGGCTGGGTGGGACTCCACCTGGGGCAGTTTCCAGCTTCGCTCCTGAGCCTGCTGCAACCCAGGTGGGAACGGACTTCTGCTTAAGCCTGCCTAGGACTAAGCATGCCCAGGGGAGGTCCTTCCCCCTCCGATCTCAGACTTGGACCGCCTTGATGATTCACTACTAACAGGGGTGGCGTTCAGCGGAGATCTCTAGGAACCACCACCAGAGTTTTCTGCGCACCAAGTTCTCTTAGCCATCCTTCTCTCGCTGCAACTGACAATTTCCGAGAACGCCCCTGATCGACCGAAATCCCACTCGGGGGAGAGCAGCTCTCCGGCTTCCCTGCTGCGGAATAGTTTTAAACGGTTCCTCACCGGAGCGTCCCCCCACCCCCGCACCTTCCAAGTCTGTCCAAGCCAAAGGGGTTAAGAAAGACCTAACCCTGTTTAGGATTTGCGCTGTTGTCAACGGGCCAGCCCCTTCCTGTTGGGGGGGGGGGCATGGGTCAGTGCCTGGGGCCAATGAGAATGCTCTGGGGGAGGGCCGATGGCCCCCTTGGCCCCGCCCTAGTGACGCCGCTGTTCACTACACTACATGAGCCCACTGTATACATGAAGATCATGTTTAGCTATTTCTTAAAAATAACCAACACAGTCCCTCTCACCACCTCTTTTTTTTGCCTTTTATATGTAGCTCTCCAGCCACACCTATTTCCAGGGTTACCAGCTCCAGGTTCAAAAATACCTGGAGATTCTGGATGGAGCTCAAGGAGAGTGGAGGTTGGGGACGGGAGAGACTTCAGTGGAGTATAATGATGCAGTACACTTCCAAAGTAGCCATTTTCTCCAGGTGATCTGATTACCTGGAAATCAGTTGTAGTGCCAGGAGATCTCTAACTACCACCTGGAGGTTGGCAACTCTGTATTTTTCCTGGACTTTTACTCCTTACACATGAGCAGGCCTGGAATTAGCCCCTGGTCAAGAGAACTAGTCAACAGCTAAAGGTGAGTGACCAGTTCTTCCATAGCAAGAAGATGATTCCGCTGTGACTTGTGTCTGCTTTCCCTCACATGAACTGCACTCTTGAACTTGGAGGCTATAGCAAGATGACAATGCTTCTTCATTCTTGCATGCTTATCTGTCCAGATTGTATACTGATAAACAGGCATATAGTAAATAAATGTCTGAATTAGTGAGTAAATAAATATATTTCAATAGTAATAATCCCAAAAATCCCTGTGAAGGAAAACAAGAATAAGTTTTAATTGAACACAAGTTAGAAAGAAAACTGGCAGCGCAGAAAGTCATATTTATGAGTCGTAAAGTATGGGCTGTAACATGATTTTGATATATTTATTTCATACTTTTGATTGAATAATTCAGTTCTTGTGTTCAGTTTAACCCTGGAAAGGAGGGAATCTAGGGTTGCTCCAATCTGCCTTCAGTCAGCTGGTCAGCAGGGGAATCCCCTCCCCCAAACAGCCCCTCCCACATTGACATTGTTGGCATGATGATGTCATCCCAGAAGTGACATCATCGTGCTAGGCACGCCACACATGTATGCTCTAGCAATTTGGCTAAAACGCTATGGTTAATGTAATAAATACTACATTTATTCTGCTTTTTCCAATTAAAGCTAGACAGATAGGATAAAATTATCAAGAAACCTGATTGAGCCTCTTTTAAGACTGATGAAAGAGGTAGCAGAACTCTGAACTGTTCCCATTTTTTGAGGAAGTATTTGAGGAAGTGAGCTTTGAATGTTCTCCAATGAACATCAGAGAGAAATTAACATCCTTGGATATCAGAGAGGAAGATTCTAGCCCTGCCCTCTCCCTGCTGTGATGGTTTTCATGGTGCAAGAAACTTTTTGCACAGTAGAGCACTTAAAAGTGTGATTCTCACCTGCATGCTGTAGTTTGTTCCCCTTTACCAGCATCTCAGGATTTGGTCTGCATGTGTAGACCAGTTCTCACTTCCAAATGTCCAGGCCTTGGATTCAGTGGGAGCTCACAGGAGCACAGCTCCTGAATCTTTCTGAGAGTTCTACCTCCTCCTCCTGAGAGTTCCACCTCCTTGTCCATTGAATAGTAGGTGCAGCTGGATGAGCTCCACCACCTATTTTTGTACAAAATGACCCCTGCAAATGTCGATACACATTTTCCTATGTAGACTATATTTGGCCCCCAGTTTGTGTGGCTACTGCATGAAGCACATATATCCAGCTGTAGTATTACTTTCACAAGTGACATTTTCATTCCAGTATTAGAAACATTTAGTGATTATTGACATTTCTGTCTTTACTCCTTTTGGTTTGGGGTACTGCTTTCTGTTTTTAACAAATGTGTTTTGCTTAACAAATGAGACATTTTTTTAAAAAATACTACTTTCATAGAGATGCCTGGAGGTTGCTTCCAGTGATAGAGAACAGGAGTGCACTTTTATATACCAAACGGAAAAAATGAAGAAAATAGAGATATATTACTGCTGCAGACATCCCCATGGCGATCTTGTTTATTACAATTAAACTTGTTATATTGAAGAGATGAAATGAAATTCTATATCAGCAATAATGCAATTGAGCAACATTTTAACAGAGCTGAGTGTGTCTAATTTCATATTAATAATTTATTGGATAAGATTACCCATTTTTGTTTATTTGTGGATTTATCTTGAGTTTATTTTTTTACTCTCATAATTGCATTGTAAATTAGGGGCTCGGGGAGACGTGTGTGCAAGGGACTGTGGGAACAATTAAGGCAGGGCAAGATGATAAAGAACATGATTACAAAAGGCAAAGTAGTAAATAAAATTACATTTCAGGGAAAATACCTATATAATGTTGGACGAGACAAATTACATTAAAGGAAGAAAACAGTTCCAAGTGTTTCTGGCTGATTTACCACAAAATAAATCATACTGTCATAGTAATCTACTTTATACTGAGTCAGTCTATTGGTCTATCAAGGTCAGTGTTATCTTGCATTATTATGGAGGAGATAATTTATTTTTCAGGAAATCATTTTTTAAAGATATAGCCATTGATTCATCTTACTGTCATTTTTTGCTTTTAAAAGAGAGAGTTCTCTTTCTTTACTTTTTGAAGAGAAATCAGTGCACCATTTTGTAACTTCAGTTGTTAAAGGTGCTCTATGTTAAACACCACAGGGCAGTGCCCCAGCAGGAGGAAAAGAAGGTTTTTGAAGACATTGTCTGCCTCTGAGCATTTCCCTTCCTGCTGCTTTTGTCTCCAGATCTCTGTTTGAACAAAACAAAATTGATCAGAAACTGAGTCCAAATTCCCCCCAAAGAGGAAAATTAACAGATTATCTGATTCCAGAAGGAAATAGTGTATAGAGTAATTAAGATAATTTGTCTTAACAGTACTAATATTGTCTTGTCTGACTGGCAGAATGTCTCCAGGGTAGCAGGAAGAGATCTTTTCCATCACTTGCTTCCTTATCCTTTTAAATTGGTGGTGCCATGGACTGAACCTAGGCCTTTATATATGCAAAGCAGCTGCTCTGCCATTTGCCTCTCAAATTCTGTATTTCTGTCCATAGCTGCTATTTCCATGGTCAATAGCTATGTGAGTTTGCCTCAGCTGTAGCAGGAAGGTGTCTGGCCTAGACTTTCAGGACAATTCCTTCGGTGGTAGGAATGAACTTGTTGTTCACCAAAGAACTTGTCCTTGGTTATAGGTCTGATGACCAGCCTTTGATACAAGGCAGTAAGCTAGAGAGCATTTATGAGTGACAATATAAGGCTGAATATAAGTTTGTGGTTCAGAGCAGACAGAGACATAGCTAGATGAACAGGCAGAGATCAAGTCTCTTCCTCAAGCAGTTACAGTGATGGATAATGTGAGTTTTCTGCATTGGGAGCTTTGCACCCTAGTTCTTCTCCTAAAAGTTTTAAATTCCTGCCACTGTAGGGATGCCAGCCTCCTGGGACCTGGGGATTCCTAGGAATTAAAGCTGATCTCCAAAGAACAAAGAGATCAGTTCTCCTGGAGAATGGATACTTTGGAGGGTGGACCCTGTGGCACTGCACCCAACTGAGGTCCCTGTTCTTATCTAAATCTCCAGGAGTTTCCTAACCTGGATCTCCCAGACCGTGTTTTTTATGTATTAATGTTCCATTGTGGTTGGGCCAGTGAACATATTTCCATATCCATTTCTTTCAAATGAGTCTTTTAATCTTCATTTGGTATTAGTAAACTGGTATTTTTTTATTTGTTTAGTTTAGCTTTTGGTTTAGGAACAACATAGAAGGATGGGTGAGTGTTGGTTTTATTCAAGAAAAAACAAAGTTTGATTTGATTTTCATCTCAAATGCAGGTTGATTCCCTGCTCATCCCTAACTTCAAAATCCCACCTTTATTTATGAGTCATCCTCTGACAGTCCTGGAAATCCATCACTTTATATGCTTACCTTAACTGTCGTAACAGGTTTGACAAATTGAGTTGTTTTTGAAAGAAGATATTTTCAGTAATGAGATTTTTTTTTTAGCTGCATAACTCAGCCTTATTGCCATGGACCAAAGAATGTAAAATGTACCATGACTAATAACACAACACTGAAGCCTAGTTTGCACAAGCAGCAAATGAACATGGTAAACCTGTTTGACTTCAGACAGCAAATGCAGAAATTATAAGACTGACTGTTCCTGCTTGGAAAACAAAATCTGCACATAGAAAAGTAAGTGTGAATGATATGGAATCCAGTTTATCCTTTGTCCTGAGATGCTAGGTTTCTTTGTGCAGAGAATTTTTGTCATATGGAAACAGCCAGCCATTTGATCTTCCATCTCCGGTCTGAAGGAGTATTGTTTAGACACCAGCTTTCATATGTGGAGGCAGTGTTCAAGTGTAGACTCCCTTTCCATGATTGGGGCACTGAAGACCAGAAGCAAGCTGATCCAAGTGGCCCCTGCACAGCTGACAGCATCACAGAGTCTCTGCAGCTTGGACCTAGGCTGTGGTGCTGATTGCAATCTGTACTGGTGAGCCTTCATCCATTGCCATGGTTGCCACATCCTAGATTCAGACTCCATGAAACCTGTGGCACTGTCAGCAATGTACTGCAGGGGCTACTTGCTCCACGTCATCTCTAATCAGATTTCCCAGGCTGTGTAAGGCACCACTTTTCTTAAGGGCTTTTGCAAACTGATCATGGTGGGCTGATGATTTGATTTGTTGGATATGGGTTTGTGAAGGTGGTGCCATTGATTATGTGTTAAGTTTTTATTGTGGTGAATTTTAACTTTGTTATTTTATTAGGTGTTGTCTCTTGTGGTTTGGCATATATTCTAAGCCTCTTTATCCATTTGGAGAATGTATCAGGGTTCCGGGGGTACAAGGGTCCAGAATCAGCAGGCAATGCCCAAAGCAATGATGCTCAGGATGTCTGAGAAGTCAGATGAGGGTCCAGGGCTAGTCAAGGTCTAGCAACAAGGGACATAATAAGTAGAGAAAGGAGGAGCAAACTTGGACTAGGTCTGTTCACAACTGACAGATTGTCCATACCAAAAAAAGCATTCTGTAAACCAGGAGGCTTGAAGTTACTTGATTGGTCCCAGGTGTCATGCACTAAAGTCCAATCAGGTGATGCTGGAAGATGGAGTGGAGATTGCAAGTGAGATGGTGTCCTTGGATTGCCCAGGCTCCAGATCCTTTCCAGCCTTTGTACTTAAACATTCTTGTGTATGCTAGGAAACAACTGAATTAAGCAGCTAATGTTTTCAGCAAATAGTTACAATTATGCCATTGTAGAGGACTTTTGTTGTATAATATGACAGGCTGTTCTTTATGGCCAAGCTGACAGATTTCTGCAGATAATGTTTTTTTATTAAGTTAATTACAGCCTAAGCCATCCACGATTAGTGCTGGAGAGTGAATTTTGGTAGTGCAATCTCCTCCTGCCTGAAATGCTTAGAAGCATATTTAATTGCCATACAGCTGATTTTTCTAATTATCTCTTCCTTCTCCAAACACACTCTTTGCCTGACTTCCAGTCCAGTTGTCTTTGTTACATGGACTGTGACAGTTATTTTCTCTTTGATGCCAAGAGAACTGCTGCAATTATACATAGTTTTTCCAAGGTTTAACCTCATCTCTTTTTTCTTATGTTAACTAAATGCATTTATGTTACAAATGTTGCTGGGTTGTAGAATCATTGATTTCTTAAAGATGTTGTTGAAATTAAAGGTTAAGCTTCTCACTGACTTAGAAATGCTGAGGTTTCAATGCTGAATGGTAACTTTGATCAGTCTGAAGCAACAAGCAAAAAATGTCACATCAAAAATACTACCACATTTTTAAAAATAAATATTGCATTTCATTTTCAGCTCTTTTTCAGTGATCACTTTCTGTTCTGTGTATCAGCGACTAACAATCAAAATATGGTTTATTGCTGGAACTGAAAAACAGTTTATATTTTGTGTGACTTATTTAGGGATGCTCTTATAAAGAAGGAGAGTAAATATACTGGGAGTTTAACACTAACTATTTATTAATAATCATCCTTTATATAATTAAAGCCCTTTCGTGGTGGCAAAATGGAGCACCCTGATTGATTGGAATTGTGCTGCATCAACCTTTGCCTTGTCAAACCATCAATTAACAGTACTTGTATGCCACTGGTTGAGTCCGCTCCTCTCTCCTGCCTAACTGTTGCCTGCCAACCAAGCTGATTCTGTCTGGAAATGGCAACCAACCTTGGTTCTGGCAGTTTCTGGCTCTCCCTACTCTCCCATTGGCTAAGCCGCCTGTCACACTGCTTAGTAGAGGACAGAAATAAAGTCTTCCCTCAATTGGCTGAGGGAGGAGGAGGGAAAAAGCCAGAGAGATAGCTCCTTTCTATCCTCCTCTGGAAAGGAAACAACCAGAGACAGAGAAAAAATGCCACCATGTATCAGCAGACGGAATAAAGAGAGAAAGATAAGGAGGGAAAGTGAGAGACAGAGTGAGACTGAAGTCCTGTGCTTAATGCTAACAACCTTATCAGAGTGTTGGTCTGAAAGCTATCACTAAAGGCCTCTGAGGGAGAACTCATTGCAATTAGTCCTGACTAGGTCTGCCAGTTTCAGGTTAGTGGGAAATTCCTGGAGATTTTGTTGTGGACTTTGAGGAGTGCATATGAGTTAGGGCTTCAGAATGGGGTCAGACCCAGGTTCTTGCTGTGAAAGCTGACTGGGTTATTTCGGACCAGCCAGCCTGCCTTATAAAGTTGTTGTTCAGATCAAAGGTCGGGGGGGGGGAGAGAAGAATGACATAAAATACTTTGGTCCCCCCCACTGTGGAGAAAGACTTTCCTTTTCCTATGTAGATGCTGCAGGGAGGGGGGAGGTGATGGAAAGCTGAAGTTAGAGGGACAGATAAAGGGAAGGAGATGGGATTGCCAACACCAGGTTAGAAAATTCCTGGAGATTTAAAGGGTGGAGCCTGGAGAGGGTGGGGTTTGAGGAGAGGTGGGACCTTGGACAAGTACAATGACATACACTGAACCCTCCAAACCAGCCATTTCCTCCTGGGGAACCATTGTTGCCAATCTCTAAGTGAGGGCTAGAAATCATGCAGAATTACATCTGCTCTCCAGATGGCCTAAATCAGCTCCCCTTGAGGTGAGGGGGGAGTGAATGCCTTCACTTGGGTGGGTGGGAAGACAGCAAGTTTGGGGGGCACTCGCCCAGAGCCTATTTCTAGAGCCCATTGTATTTTTCTCCACAACAAGCCTTATTCCTAGAATATAATAACTCCTGTATGGTGGTGGCCAAATGGAGTGCTCCCACTGGCTGATGGGTGCACTCAACAAACCATTGGCCCATCATGCATCAGTCACCACCTCTGGGTTCCCATTGGCTGACTCCCCTGTCTCCTGCCTACTGCAGGCTTCCACTTACTGCAGGCCCCAAAACACTGATCAAACTGCCAAAACTACCTCTGAAACAAACACATCTCCAATGATTCTCTGTGTCCTCTCCATCAACCAGTGTCAGAAAGGGCTGCCACTCTACTACCGCTCACGAAGTGTTTCCTCAGAGGTCATGGCCCACTGGGAAAGCTGCTACTCAGAGGCTGTTGCTAGGCAACAAAACAGTTATTTTCTTCAGGGGGACAGAGATCTATTGTCTGGAGTTCATTTGTGAACCCAGGAGATCTTCAGGCTCCACTTGGAGTTTGGCTACCCTAGGCCTGGCAGCACTCTCTGGGTAACTTGATGCCACCTGACTGGCATGACTTAACTAGCTCTGGCTGCTTCCTCCTGTTTAGCAGAAGCCCCCCTATGACAGCCAGAGTGACTTAGCAGTTGCCAACTCCAGGTTGGGAAATCCCTGGAGATTTGAGGGGTGGAGCCTGGAGAGGATGGGTTTGAGGAAGGGTGGGACTTCAGACAAGTACAATGCCATAGACTCCACCCTCCAAATCAGCCATTTCCTCCTGGGCAACCATTGTTGCCAATCTCTAGATAAAGACTGGAGATCACTCAGAATTACAATTGCCCTCCAGATAGCAGAGATCAACTTCCCTGGAGGGGGGGGGGAGTGAATGCCTTGACTTGGGTGGGTGGGAAGACAACAAGGGTGGGGGGCGCTCATCCAGAGCCTTTTTCTAGAGCCAGTTATATTTTTCTTCACAACAGGCCTTATTTCTAGTAATTAATAATTTCCCCCCATCAAGTTGCAACCGACTTATGGCAATCCCAGGAACAAGTCATAATGTATACATATCTGGAGCATGAAACTTAAATAACATTTGTGGAATATGACAACTAGTTTCCTGCATTTGAAGCATGCATAGAGCTCCTGCATAAGGCTTGTTGCAGTATGCTTAGAACTATACATGGTCAGCCAAGAGCTAGCAAGGGACATGGAGTTAAATGACTTTATTGAGTTCTATGTTACTACCTTCCAAGCAGGAGTAGATATGGGCTTAATAAATATATATGATGGCAGCCATTGCCCCCCCAGGCGGAATAACGAGGCAGACACAAGGTTGGGTTAAAGGGCCACTTTATTAACTCAACGGCAAGGGCAAAATATGGGGACAGGTCAAGCCAGGGGTCAACCGGACCACCTCCATGACCTGAAACTGGGCGAGCCCCCAAAGCCCCGGGTGTGAGCCAACTCAACGGCTCAGACCCGGCCGGCCCGGCACCTTGATCACCGCTCACCTGAGCTCCGCCATCCCCACAGACAGCAGCCTGGGATGCGGACGCTCACACGTGCCGGGATCATCGGACTCCCTGGAGCCAACCTTGGGCCGTACAGCTTGCGGTTCCCCAGGACAGTCAGCGCCAAATGGCGCGATGCTACGGGAGCTCACCAATCCCCAAAACATAATGCCAACCACAAACTGCCAGTGACCAACCTAAATAACGGCACCGCCTAACCAATTGCCAACACCACATATCAGCAGTGCAGGGTAGGCAAAAACACCCCCGGAAATGGCCAATCCTCCGAGGGCGAAAAATTCCTACCCGGCCCCAAAATTAGGCGACCAGCCTCTGCCTGTACTGCATAAAGGGCGGGCGGGCGGGCCGAGAGCTATTTTCCACTGCGTTTGAGGGGGCGGGAGCAGCCTTTTAAGGCTGCTCCTCACCCCCTCCCATCCAGAATATCCCATTGCCTCTCATCCGCGCGGGGAAGCAATGGGCGGCCCCCAGCCTCAGCAGTCTATGGACTGCCCGGCTGGGAAGGGGCCGAATTGCCCCCCCAGGCGGAATAACGAGGCAGACACAAGGTTGGGTTAAAGGGCCACTTTATTAACTCAACGGCAAGGGCAAAACATGGGGACAGGTCAAGCCAGGGGTCAACCGGACCACCTCCATGACCTGAAACTGGGCGAGCCCCCAAAGCCCCGGGTGTGAGCCAACTCAACGGCTCAGACCCGGCCGGCCCGGCACCTTGATCACCGCTCACCTGAGCTCCGCCATCCCCACAGACAGCAGCCTGGGATGCGGACGCTCACACGTGCCGGGATCATCGGACTCCCTGGAGCCAACCTTGGGCCGTACAGCTTGCGGTTCCCCAGGACAGTCAGCGCCAAATGGCGCGATGCTACGGGAGCTCACCAATCCCCAAAACATAATGCCAACCACAAACTGCCAAGGACAGCGCCAAGCCTCTGCTTAGGCCGCTGAACCCCACACTATAAAACGCGCAGCAGCCCTTGCCGTAAGTCAGACAAGAACAACTCATTGCCCTTTTCTGACAAGTGTACCCCGTCACTCCGATATAGTTCTGGCAGACTGGATAGAATCAAAGGATGGGGGACATACTCCCCAAGCCCGCCGAGCAGGGCCTTGCGCACCGCCCGGTTGGCTTTTATTCTGGCGCGCTCCAAACCTTCCGGGTCCCACGCCGTCCGCCAAACGCGGCGCGGCAACATGGCAGACCACAAGAGCAGAACGCCCGGCCACCGCCTCCTTATCAATGCCAAATCCGCCTGGGCCTGAATGGAAAGGGCCTTGCCCTTAATCAGACCCAAGTCGTTCTCCCCCAGATGGATTACAATAATTTGCGGAGGAGGGCCAACCCGCTCCTTGAATAGCAGAGGCAGGAGCCCAGGCCACCTCATTCCCCGGCGGCCAAGCCAGGTGATTACCGCTCTGTCACTAAGGCCCAGCTGTGAGCCGATCGACGTCCGACGGGCCTGGTGTGCCGCCCAAAAGACAATGCTGTGGCCGCATATAAGGATCCTCCTCCTCTCATCGCCAGCCACAGCCCCTAGAAGAGAAAAACTATTAGAACTGAAAACCAAACAACCCTTAACATTTCTTAGCCCAAGTTAAACAATATTGAGGGGGAAGCCAAAGAAAACCGGCCCTATGGCCTCAAAGGCCTGACATAAGTTCGATAGGCTCCTGACTTCCACCGCCCGACCCGACGGATATCGTCCCCCCCGTATCCCAGCGCTGCGGCTGTAGAAGCCGCACCGATTCTAAAAGAATGGGTACCAAATTTTTGGCCACCAAGGCCCAGACGTTGCAATGCACGGCTGGTGACGGCCCAAAATTGGTACTTGGTCAAGGGAGCCCCGTCGGCATGGCGAAAAAGAGGGCCATCCGATCTGCCGCGCAACTCAAGGTAAAGCTTCATTGCCGCGACCGGGCATAACTCCCCTTCCGAACAAGACCCAATCTTAACCGTGCAGCCATGCTGCTTCTGGTCAGTCTTGGAACGGCGGACTCTAAACTCCACCCGGTCACTGGATAACGAAACATCCCTGAACTGCAGGGCCCTTGCAGAACCATCGTTACGTGAAAGGGTGACCAACTCGGATACCCTGAAGGCCCCGAAAAAGGCAGTCAATGAGGCGCCATGAAAGAGTGCCTCCTCGTAAGCAGACCCGCAAACCAGAGCCCAGGAAGCACGAAGCCCCCGCAGGATGGATGGCGAAATGGGCTGCCTCCCATCAGCCCTAGGGCCGGCTTCCCGGGACCAACCTTCAAACACCTTCTGGATGCGAAAGTCCTTGGTGACATCGCGGTGCCCCCTGGCCTTACTGATAAAAGCAAGGGCTGCCATCTGGCCTCGAATGGACCTAACTGACAAACCTCGTTGTTTCTGATGCACACAGAATTGCAACAGCTGGTCGACAGGAATCGGCCACACTTCCTGTAATCCTGCCCCCCTTCTAAACGACAAAAACTGGCTAGCCGCCCGGTCATACGACCTTTTAGTGCTGGGCGCTATGGCCAGCTGTATCGCCCGGCTCACTTCTTTCCTCCAATCTGCCATAACTCTGCCGGGATGCGCTCGGGCAAAAGGTCGGCCTCCGGGGCTAATTGACGGAAACGGTCCATCTGTTGGCGAGACAGAGCGTCCGCCACCCCGTTACAAATGCCAGGAACGTGCTTAGCCAAAAACAGTATATTTAACTTTAAACAACGCAAGGTAAATACTCTAACAAGGCGCATCACCGCCGGAGACTTAGAGGTTAATCTATTGACAACATGGACAACGGCCATGTTGTCACACCAGAAGTGAACCGTGCAATTGGCCAGGGTGTCGCCCCAAAGAAACACGGCAACAACAATAGGAAAAAACTCCAGGAAGGTAAGGTTCCGACACAACTCGGTGCCCAACCAGTCCTGTGGCCAATGCTCGGCACACCAGTGCCCCCTAAAATAAACTCCAAAGCCAATGGAACCGGCAGCGTCAGAAACTATCTGCAACTCAGCTTCGAGCTGCATGTCCCTGCGCCAAAAGGAAATGCCATTAAAATCCTGCAAGAATGTCTCCCATACTACCAGGTCCTCACGCATCTCTCTAGTGACTCGGGTAAAATGATGGGGCAAGCGCAGCTCAACCATACCGTCACAAAAGTGCCGTAAGAAGGCCCTGCCTGGAGCCACCACTTTACAGGCAAAATTCAAGTGGCCAACAAGCTGCTGTAACTCCAATAAGGTGACCTTGCACTTGACCAAGACGGCTCGAATCCGGACTAAGAGACTAAGGCGCTTATCCTCGGGCAGCCTGGAGAACTGGCGCACCGTGTCAAGCTCGATGCCCAGGAAAGTCAAAACCGTGGCCGGACCCTCAGTCTTCTCAGGAGCCAACGGTACCCCTAGCTCCTTGGCCAAATCCTCAAAAGCCGCTAACAAGAACAAACATTGGCCCGCCCCCGCGGGGCCCACAAAAAGAAAATCGTCCAAATAATGAACGGTATCCCGGATTCCAGTCCTAAACTGTAAGGCCCATTCCAAAAAGGAACTAAAACACTCAAACGCCGAACAAGAAACTGAACACCCCATGGGAAGGGCCCTATCAACATAATAACTTCCTTCAAAGGCAAAGCCCAGTAAATCAAAGTCGCCAGGGTGAACTGGGAGGAGGCGAAAGGCCGATTTTATATCACACTTAGCCAGTTCCGCACCGGGCCCACACCGCCGTACTATCTGAACCGCCCGGTCAAATGAAGTATATTTAACAGAGCACAATTCCGGTGGGATGGCATCATTCACAGATCGCCCCCTGGGGTAAGAAAGATGGTGAATCAACTGGTATTCACCTGCTGCTTTCTTGGGTACAACTCCCAGGGGGGACACGCGCAAATTCGGCAAGGGAGGGGACTTAAACGGGCCTAACACGCGGCCCTCTGCACATTCCTTACTAATCTTTTTCCGGACAATACTCTCCAAACCCTTAACTGAACGCAAATTGGAGGAAAAAACTGGAGTACGAGGGCCCTCGTATGGGATTCTAAATCCCACCGAGAACCCCTCAGCAAGGTAACGTGCGTCCTCCCTACGAGGGTAACATTCCAACAACTGCCTAAGAGCCCTCAGACGAATGGGGCTGGGGCCCTTTTGGAGGGTGTTGCCCGGCCCCGCCGCCTGTCCGCTTGATGGGCCAGCGCTGCTTAGATCTGGTGCAAGCCGTGAAGGCGTGAGGGCCCGCACAAACCGGGCACTCATGTTTGTATTTACAGGCCTTTCTGGAGCACGAACCTTGGGAGGTGAACTCCCAGCAAAGCAGCCGTGGTTGAACCGACTGCCCCGCGGTTGCGCGGGCACCAGAAAAGGATGTTACTGACGACTTCTGCACCAAATGACCACTGTCGGATCGCTCACCCACGTTTGGTTTAGCAGGCGCCATGAGTTGCAGCCAAAGCTGCTGATTAATTTGATTCCATTGAAGGAAAGGATTAACAGCCGCGCGCATGCGGAACTGCTCATCATACTGGAGCCACGCCCCGCCAGCAAAGTCGTTATAAGCACGATATATAATATCGCAATACTGAAACAAAGGGGCTGCTCTCCAAGGCTGGGCCCTAGCAATGACGCCCGCATAAATAAGAAAACCGGGCAACCAATTTGCCCACGTTCTGTCAACCTTACGACGCTTGAGCTTCTCTTTATCCTTCTCGTCAAGCTCATCCTTCGATTTTTTCTCAAGTTCTCTGTACAACAGGCTGAATACATCTACGTATTCGCCTTTCAAGATTTTTTCCCTGGTCGCAGCGGTGAGGTGGTCACCCAAAGGCATAGCCGGGTCACCAAAAGGCACAGCATGAAAATCCAGCGAACCGTAAGGGATAGGAGGGTGAGGAGGAAACCCCCAAATGGCGCCCTGTTGCCCGGGCCACGGTAAAGACGTGGACTGGGCTTGTTGCCATCCCCAAGGTGGCACACATGCTGCCGGCCCATGGCCGCCTAAGCCAAGACTGCCTCCAAAACCTTCACTTCCTGGCGCCGCCCCCCATATAAGGCCTGAACTAACAGGCGTGGGCACTGCTGAAGCAGCACCCACCTGAGGCAGTGAGCTGGGAACCAATTGACCCCCAACAGGTGGCACAGCCCCCAAATAAGTAGCCGCTGCACCTTGGGCTCCTCCCAATGGCCTGGAAACTGAAGCTACATTGGTACCCAACGGGCCCCACGGCCATGCCGTTCCCTGCTGTGGCATGGGAAACTTACCTTCCCCAACAGGAGGCATCACCACCACAGCGTCAGGCTCCTCGCTCTGCTCCTCTTCGTGCAGGACTCCCTCCTTGGACACGCCACTGGTTCCTTCGGCTTCCTGCAACACAGAAAGGCGAGCCAGCACCTCCTTCTGAAAGGAGATGGTGGCCGCTCTACCGGATCCTAATAATCCTGAGACCCTACGAGAAGGGCCCGCCACGCCCCTTGCTTCCTCCAAGGCTGCTAGCTGGGACATGATGGCTTGCCTTGTTTGCGCCTCCTCACCCTCTTCCAGCGGGGGCGCCTCGGGGGTGGGCCTCTTGGCCGGTCGCTTGGCGGGCTGTTTGCCCTTTTTATTGCCCTGTCCCTTCCTAGGGGCCATAGTTATGAAACTCTTCTACTTAAGTTATAGCTTTCCCACACAGAAGCCCACTGGCCAAGCCCGTCCAATGGCACCAGGCCTCCAGAAAATTATGGTCAGTAGGGAAGGAACCTGGACCAAACGCACTGGCAGAGCTGCCAGCAAGAGACCAACTAAGGCCTCAGACACAAACCACCCACCACAAAGACCACTGGCCCACAAGCCCCTTCTGTGGCAAACAGAATGAGAGAGGAGAGGAGGGGGGGGGGCGCAAACGCCCCAAACAAACCAGGGTGGAGGGAGATTAACTAGGCCACCCGCGGCTCCGCCCGCGCACCCCCAAATCCTCAAAGGGCTGGGCAAAAAGGAACGCTGTCGCCGCTAACGCCCTTCGCCCCAACCAAGTAGAACCCGACGCGGCCGCCGCCAAAGCCCACGGCCCGGCGGACGGCACCCGGCCTCACAAGGCCTAACAGCGGCGCGGGAGGGGAGGGAGGGGTGAAACCCCCGAACGAACGCGCCGCTCGCAGCCTCACGCCGCCGAAAGCACCCGAACACGGCCGCAACGACGCCTCGACGAACGGCTGCGTCACGCAGACGCTCCAGCCGCACCGACTCGGCCTCCACTCCGGCCGCAACGCTCTCACAAGGCCCGCGACGAAAACAGCCACGTAAGTGCCTGCCCGGGCCGAGAGCTATTTTCCACTGCGTTTGAGGGGGCGGGAGCAGCCTTTTAAGGCTGCTCCTCACCCCCTCCCATCCAGAATATCCCATTGCCTCTCATCCGCGCGGGGAAGCAATGGGCGGCCCCCAGCCTCAGCAGTCTATGGACTGCCCGGCTGGGAAGGGGCCGAATTGTAAGAGAGGTAAGACAAGCACTTTAAATATTTAATAATTTTGGTACAAAAAGATTAAACACTATTAACTTGAAATTATTTTGTTGCTGTACTTGGAAAGTGAATATTTCATTCTGGACCTACTAAGACCTTTGCTTATAACGTTGTAAATTATATAGTTTGAGACAGATTTTTGCAACATCTCAAAGGGATACTAAGAGTTTAATAATGCACTGATTTGTTTTAAGCCAGTCAGCCTGTTACATGGCAGGTAGTTAAAGATACACAAGGGGTCACCCAACTAGAGATGCCATGATCTATACATAGGAGTTTGTGGGATAATGTGTATCAGATATCTACTTTTTGAAATTTTAGTGTGAATAAATGAAATACGGGGGAAGTTGAATTCATGAACCCTGGGGCTGTGACTGAAGAACCATTTCAGCAAACATGTATAATGCAGTTACAACAATGTCACTAAATTGTTTAGTGCATGATGCTGATGCAAAATAACCAACATCATTTAATTACCTTTTTTGTTTCATCTGAATAATATACCATAGTACAAAACTGATTTGTTGTGTAGCCACTTCAGATATGATGGGTCTTCTAGGCAGAAAATGCATACTGTAAACAAACTTCCTAAATACACAGAATGAAATTTCAGTTCCTTTGAAGTACAAATCCATTACAAATCTTGGCAATTCCCAAGAGGGTTCTTTTAGTGACCTTTCTGAATACGACTCTAACACAAAGCAACTTCTGAGCAAGCAAATTGGAGGGTGACAGGATGCAGTAAGTGGGTCTACTCATATAAGGAAGAGATAACAGGTGGAACAGAATGGCTCTGTAACATACCAGTGCTCAAAGTGACTACTCCACTCTTCTGGGAGATTATGGTGCAGCTGAATTACCCTTTAAATGAAAAGCAAATGTTTAAAAGCCAGTATAGCAGTATGCAAACAGCTCCAAGGGACATGGTCTACTGGCATTTTTTTTTTTTGGCAACCCCCCCCCCCCCCCCACTGGCATTTAAAATCATTTAGACAGATGGGACAGAAGTGTCTAATAAAATGTGACATTTCATTTTATTATCTGTATTTGTTAAATGAATTCTTATGATCCATCATATTGCCATCAGTACTGTGAAACATTCCAATGCTGACAGGCAGCTGTTAATATCAGGCCAAGATAATTTCCACAGGTCAAAATAAGGAACAGAGTGCAGATAATTATTAATTACAAACCGTGTAACTAGGTTCTCTGTGTGCAGGCAGAGAACATGCCTTGAAAATGTGCCAAAAAGTCCCAGCATTTAGGATGACTCCATTCTTGTAAATAGCAAACTCCTTATTTAACCAGACTACTATTTAAAACTAATCCATAATACTGCTGATACATATATAAATATAGCAATTGAAGTTACAATGCCATCCAATTACTAAACATTGAAATGGTTGTTTGAAAAGTTTTAACTCCATAAAGCACAAGGTTATTAGCGTTTTCATAGCCAAAAGAAAAAAGAGAAACAACACTAGACTTCTTGTAGCCTGCTAAAAAAGGCAAAGCTAAGCCTATGAAAGAGCTGAAAAGATTTCACAGCTCCTATAAAAATAATCACATTATCACTGATTCTTCTTGCATGACTCTCCACAATACAAAATGAGAGAGCCAGTGTGATGCAGGTCACATTTGACTTGAACCAGGAAGATTGTGGTTCAAAATCTTTCTTAGCTGTGGGTTCATTGGATATTCTTGATCAAGTCTCTCAGGATAACAGAATTGTCGGGAGGGGAAAAATGCCATCTTAGCCATTTTCCAACTCCTTGAAAGAAGAGTGGAATATACAAATATGAGAAGTTTGAAAAAGGAATGTGGGAAAAAGAAAATAAGAGTAAAAAGAAAGGCTGGGGTACTAAGGAGTGCAAGTAGTGTTGTGCTGAAGGAAGGCAGCTTCCTTACCTCCCCCTCTCCCTGTACACTTTTATGACCCCCCCCCCCCCCCAAACTGTGCTCCTCTCAGTTGGTGGACTCCCAGGAACAGTGGGAGTCAATAGTGGGAAGGGAAAATTGGCAGAAATCATCCTCTCCTTCTCTGTAAATGAAAATGCCAGTGTCTTAGAGAAACTGTGCTGTTTCATTGATGGAATGTCACCTCCAAGCTTTTGTAGGGTCTCATAACTTTGTGGATTTGTATGACAAGCATAATCACCCTGGAGATCTGGACTAAGGAGATTTCTGGGCCTAAGCAGATTTATGGAGGGAAATTGCTTGCTGGATTGAAAATCAAAAGCATGTTCAGATGTGCACCCAACTATACCTCTGAGTGAGAGTCCACAAGTCCTATGACAAAAGATATGTTTAGCCTGGATAAAGCTGGGTATGTCTAGCTTGGAGGTGACCATCTTCAAGTAATTGAAGGGCTGTCATACAGAGGATGGTATGAAGCTGTTTTCTGTTGTCCCAGAAGGTTGGACCAGAACCAATAAGTTGAAATTAAATCTAAAGAGTTTTCAGCTAAACATTAGGAAGGACTTCCTGACAGGGACATTCCTCAGTGGAACTCTAAAAACTTCAGTTCCCCAAATAATCCTATGAAAAATAAGGTCCAATGGAATCTGCTATTGTGCAGACCAATAGGTTGCCAAATCCCTCTGCCACTTTTGTGGGGGACTGTTTTCTTGTGCATGCAAAGTGTGCACAGTGCAATGATGTCAGTGACATCATTGCACCAGGGACATTGCACCAGATGTAAGCCGAATTGCTCTCAAGAGAGGTTTGGGGAATTAGTTTGGTGGGCAATTAAGGTTTCAGTGAGATCCAGGACCTGTGTATACAGGAGATGTCTCCCAGGAAAATCACCCAGTAATGAGGAGATGTTGACTAAAGCTTATGATATTTATTGTAAAATAAAGGCAAGCATACAAGGAAATGAAATCATTCAGCATACATACAAACCTAAGAAAATAGCATGAAATAGACAGAGGTAACACATGGTTAGACAAACAGGGCGATACAATTACCTATCATAGTCTTCAAGGAAGGCTTCAATGGTGACTAAAAAGGAATGGGGGAAGGAGAATTGGCCA
The DNA here is from genome assembly GCF_032191835.1 of Heteronotia binoei. Lineage (NCBI taxonomy): Eukaryota > Metazoa > Chordata > Lepidosauria > Squamata > Gekkonidae > Heteronotia > Heteronotia binoei. The sequence continues at coordinate 147,646,422 of NC_083224.1, forward strand.
GCGAATCTCCTGATGAGGACCTTAAACTGATCAGGTTTTGGGGGTGTATCTAAACAGCAAGGTAGGGGTACTGTCAGATGCACACCTGAGGACCATTGGGTTAGACCTCTCCCAAGATTTTTCTAGTTGGTGACAAGGGTCCTTCCCTTTCACTTGTGTGAGCTTATTCTTCGTAACTTTTAACTCTGCTGAGACTAAAATGCAATTGAATTTTGAGAAAGCTATTCTACTGTAGGCTCCATGGCTTTCTAGGGGGGAATTAATACTCCAATGTTGTGACTTGCACATCAGGGTGACCTACTACAGATGGGCATATGGGCACCCCATTCCTGAATTACTCAGAGTTTCCCAAGGCATTGTTCCAAGTCAGCACACTGTCTTAACAGGAAAGACTTAAATACAATCATAAGAGCAGGCTTGATATGGATTTTGGAAGGCTTCTGAGAAATCAATCCATTGTCTTACTCTAAGAGTACTTGTCCCCCCCATCCCCATCCCACATAAGAGGACATGCTTGCCTGCAACCTTTCTCTCTGTGAAGTGTGAAATTCCAGTGGACTATAAAACTCTTTTATGCTTTTTTTCTAAAGTAGTGCTTCCTTGGAAGATGTAGCTTACTGCCATCTATGGCCATTCTCTTGATCTATCACCTTGGTTGCCAAGGGAACATTGGTCTGTGATATCAGGCACCAATTTGGTCAAAACCCCCAGGATGGGCCCTAGTGTAACACCAATCACATTTTTGTAAGGTCTGAGAAACCTCACAATTCCTATGATCAGCCCATAGACCCTTCCAACAAAGGGTATAAAAATGGATCTTCTCCCATTGGGTGGCTCCAAATAACCCACTGTCACTGAGTCAGGCATGCAGGCTGTTCTGATTCAACCTGAGGAATTTTCTACTTCTGAACAGTAATTACGACTCTATAAAATACTTTAAAAGGAGCCCCGTGGCACAGAGTGATAAAGCTGCAGTACTGCAGTCTGAACTCTCTGCTCACAACCTGAGTTCGATCCTGGCAGAAGCTGGGTTCAGGTAGCTGTCTCAAGGTTCACTTAGCCTTCCATTCTTCCGCGGTTGGCAAAATGAGTACCCAGCTTGCTGCGGGGGGGGTGGGGGGGAGTGTAGATGACTGGGAAAGGCAATGTAAAAAAGTCTGCCGTGAAAACGTCATGATGCAACATCACCCCAGAGTTGGAAATGACTGGTGCTTGCACAGGGGACTACCTTTACCTTTTAAAATACTTTAAATGTTTCTGAATTCACCTCTTTTCTGTAGCCTTGATTGACTGTGATATTTTATTACTGTGGTGTGTGTATTTTCTTATCATTCAAATAAAACAAATATTTTTACTTTAGTTGGCCTCAGTTATTGAGAGTTCTTCTCTTGAAATTTACCTTGTTATACAGTTTTCCAGGATCCCTCTTTACCCTTTTGCCAGCCTGGTTTCTTATTAATTCCCCATCCCAATAAGACAGGTAGGGCAATGAAAAAAAAATGGGGATCTTTTACCATATAAGGAACAAAAGTTTGTCACAGACTAAGAACATAAGAGAAGCCATGTTGGATCAGGCCAATGGCCCATCCATTCCAACACTCTGTGTCACACAGAGGCCAAAACCCCCCAAAAACCAAGGTGCTATCAGGAGGTCTATCAGTGGGGCCAGGACACTAGAAGCCCACTAGAAGACTACAGTTTAATCACCTATTATCTCATTATGGCAAAATCTGATTTTAAAAAAAATAATGTCACAACTCTAACCCAAGAAAGTAAAAACTTGATCAGGATGTTCTGAACACTTAATTGCAAGCTGTGGTCAGGCTATACTTTCCTACATAAAGCTAGCTGTTAAGTGCTTCATCCTTGAATCAGTCATGGTTGGATTAGGTAGCAATCATACCATTTACCAGTTATTTAAGAGCTAAATTTAGAACAAGGAGCAGCATATTATTAGACTTTTAATAAGAAACTAAATTGAAATCAGCCTATCCAGTGGCTGAATATAGGCAAAGATGCTTTCTGATGGAAGGATGGATGAGTGAAACTGAGGAGAACCATAAGGTACTACTTAATTTGCACCCAAATATAATAAGTTGATACATCATCTTTGGTGACACCAGTTTTACCAGTTCCAAACATGTTCTTTTTTTGCTTAAAAAGGGAAACAGGCCAAGATATGCAGAAAACAGGAAATTAGAGATGAAATGAATTTAATATCCAAAACATTCCCCTTGACTATTTTGATGTCAACTATTTCCCAGACCGTCTTCTGCAAAAGTAAGCCCTTTTCTGACTTTACATCCACAAGTACTGGGAGTTTCCCAGCTACACATAGATCCAGGCAGTATACATGGTCACCATGTTGTCTGAACAGTGGTAACATTCATATTTTCAAGCATGTTTGGTGTATATGAATTGACCATAGGAGTTTTCAGGATTCTGTACTGCACATACTGGAACTGTATTTGTATGCAAAACGCACGTACTCCCCAGTTCATGCAACATGACATCATGGGTAGCATAAATCAGGACATATAATCTGAAATGTGCTTTTGGTTTCAAATCTTTTCTAAATATGAGGCAACGGTGTTATCGTAAGAGCTCCTGTGCCGGTGAACTTCTAGATGGCCCAGCAAACAGTCAGTCCTGGAACCTAACACCAGCATTGCCACTTTGCCACTGCATATTACCGTGTTCAACTGAGCAGTATGTAGCAAGAGCCAGTGAATGAGGCCTAGCTTCATTCCTTTGCAGCTCTGTCCTCACTATGCTCCATCAAGCTAACAGCAGAATAACATGTCAAATGAATTCCTGAGACAGCTGTGCTGTCTGCAGAAGCCAGAACAGTCACTCATCAGCAATCAGAAGGAAAATTCCATGGAGCGAACCTCAGCACCATCTGAGTTAGGGCTGGCTATGAGCAGGGCAAGTCAATAATTCGCACAGAAATGTCATTTTCATTCCTCATCGCCAGCATTTTAGATGTCACAGTTTAATCACCCTGCTTTTCTTTCTGACATGCTTCAAAATTGTTCACATTTTCTTTTTCCAGCAGGAGGTTGGAATTGAAACTACTTGTTCCCCTTCCCCTTCTTGGTTTGACTTAGAAGGGGGAAAGCGAGACAGTCTTCCTAATTATAGGAATTTTGCTTTCTTTGTAAACTGGGATTACAAGATCACAATTCAAAATGTCACCCCCCCAAAAAACAAAAAACAACCCCAAACCCTACAACAATACTGTGAACTGATTATATCTTTCTGGGGGAACATCTTGCCATGATGGAACCTTCGTTTGTAACTGCTGAACTGCCCTATAATTAAGACTGTTGCTTCCTTTTCTTCACATGTTACTATGAGATGCAGAACAACTGAGATACTCATTTTTATGATTTTTTTTAAAAAACTCTTTTGCACAGGCATCACCAAGCTAGAAAATGAAACTGACATTATTGTCCAGCAATTTAAAACAAAACAAAGTTTGATGCAGCACTCTGGGCCTCAGGTTGCCAACTCTGTCTTGGGAAATTCCTGCAGATTTGGGGGCAGAGCCTGGGAAGGGCAGAGTTTGAGGAGGAAGCTTGGTCCATCAGAGGTAAAAGCAGTTATGTGCCTCAGTTGGCAGGTTATGGAGATGCAGGCATCAGCTTAACCTGCTGCTTCAGTCAGATCTTGGTATCAGTAGTAATTCTGAATGTTGGGGTTGTGGTGAGATATCTGCACCCCTATCCCTTTGAGCATCCCTCCCTCCCAATGTGACAATGATTTCCATATGCAAAACAGAAGGACTGGCTTTCAGAGCTCCAGAAACAGGAAAATAATTGTTCAGCTCTAGAAAATTTAGCTTGGAGGAATTCTTTGGTATCCTTGTCCTGAAGGAGCTCATTATGATACTACAGACAAGAACTAATTGCCTGCACTGTTCAGATGCATGCTGCTACAGACATGCCCCCAAACCAAATGCTCGTGCTCTTAAAATGTATATGTATGCAAGCAAATCTACTACTGATGAATACTAGATCAATATTGGAAATGACATATTTGAAGAGCTGGAGTTATAAAAATAAGAGATTGTGTGTTTCTCGTAGTTTCAGCACACATGAGAAGGTCATAGTACTAGTCTGGATGTACAAACCAATCATTTTCATTGTCCATGCCGACTACAAACAATGGTTCTCAGAAGAATGAACTGGAGAATTCCCATAGCAACCCTTGCACCAAAAGACAAAAATGCAACCTGATACCCAGTTTCCATTCATGAAACAATTTCTACAAAATGGGGGTTGTGATTCTTGCGATTAAGGGGCAACAACCCTGAAAACATACATTCAACCTGAAGGTAAATATTGCTTCAAATGTTATTTTTCTTTCTTTCTTTCTTGAACTACTGCATTGTAATGTAATTTCTTCCAAAACAGTGAAGCCAATTTTGTATATTGAGAAACTCTTGTGGGTTTTTTTAGTGTTAAGATTTCTGGCTCTGCCTGAATATTTAGGCAAACGGAGCCAAATGCAGTAGGTGGTTTGGATTCTTAAAGACCTGTTAGCCCTTTGGCCCAACATATGCAATCATACCCTCAAACAGGCCTCGGATTCAGTGGGAGCTCACAAGAGCACAGCTCCTGAACCTTTCTGAGAGTTCCACCTCCTTGTCCATTGAATAGTATGTGCAGCTGCATAACAATCTCTGGATGAGCTCCATGACCTATTTTTCTACAAAATGACCCCTGCCCTCAAACTACAAAAAATGAGTATCAGCATGGAAATGAGGAGTCCACCCCAAATCCCTTTTCATAGTATTTCTCAAGTGTAACTAACAAGCAGAGCTTTTTTTGAGCAGGAACGCACAGGAATGCAGTTCCGGCTGACTTGGTGTTAGGGAATGTGGCCTAATATGCAAATGAGTTCCTGCTGGGCTTTTTCTACAAAAAAAGGCCTGTTAACAAGCATGAACAAATGGTTTGACTGAAGGAACCAATTTGGCACCAAGCCCAGAGAGGGATAAATCACTGGAAAAGGAAGGCCATAGGCTCATGAAGGTCTGTAATGTAGGTGTTGGAATCAGCAAGGCCAATGAACTACTACGCATTTTTATAGTTTTCCATGGAGAAGCTGTCCAAGACATATTTCACCATTGGTGGAGGGGGACTCCCTTATTGTTAAATAGCAGTAGAGAAGAGTAGAAGTCCAGTAGCACCTTAAACTAACAGAATTTGTGGAAGTGTATGAGCTTTCATGAGTCACTGCTCACTTCTTCAGATACAACTAGAATGAGGCGGTTCATTGTACACATTATTATTTAAAGGAGTATCTGGTCTGGCAGCTTCCTATGCTATTGGTTATGCATATAAATGGAAAACTAAAGGTGCAGGGGATAGTCATAGCAGGTACTCTTTAACCTTGCTTCTATATTAAACAATATATACTGTCGTTCAGGGGTGGCCAACGGTAGCTCTCCAGATGTTTTTTGCCTACAACTCCCATCAGCCTCAGCCAGCATGGCCAATGGCTGGGGCTGATGGGAGTTGTAGGCAAAAAACATCTGGAAAGCTACTGTTGGCCACCCCTGCTATTGTTGAACACAGTGAGTTGGATCCAGCAGCTTGTGAGCTGAGCTCTGATTACAGAATAAAGCTCTCCTCTTCTCACTTTAACCCACTGTGTGCCCCAAAAGCAGAGCCTGAATTTCAAGGAAATCACAGGAACAGCACTGGTTGTGAAATACTAGATCTTGGGAGCATCCAATGAAGTTGATGGGCAATAAGGTTTAGGATGGACAAAAGCGCTTGTTCGCTCAACAATCAATTAAATTATGGAATTCACCATCAGTAGACATTCTGATGGCCATTAACATAAATGTCTTTAAAACCCTGGTTGAGTTTCCCACCACAGTTGCACTTTCGGTGCCAAACTGTCACCTAAGTTACCACTTACAGTTAGCTTTCTGTAAACAAGCAAACAAAAGCACAAAACAAATCCAGAAATCTATGCATTTTGCCACTGAGATACTTTTTACCCCAGTTCCACTAAACATTTAAAAATACCCCATGAGTTCATTAGGAATTAAAATACTTGGATTGGTCCTTGCCAAGTGATAACAGCACACATTGGTAATGAGACAGGAAAACTAGGTTTCAGTTCAGTCCTGGCGGATGCATTGTCTTGAGATTCATTATCAACTGCAATTCAGTAGTCTAATCTCCCTTTGAAATTCTTTTGTAAGAACACTGTGACTCTGAGGTCAGCAACTGAATGTTGTGGTTTCTAATGTCAGACTTATGTCCATTTATTCTTTGCATCCTCCTGAACTGAATTGTGGATAGAACTGCATCCTCCTGGACTGAATCCGAGATGGAATTGAGACCTAGGTGTCCAGTCTCATTACCAACGCTGGTATTCCATACTTACTACCCCTCTGCATATCACACCTAATCCAATCAAGCCCACTATTCACCAGCTATTGTCATTCAGCAACTAAAATCATCTTTATAACGTTTGTATCTCCAGTGTCTCATGTTACATTTTATGGCATGCATAAAATGACATTTATGTCAGATCCAGCCCTTGTAACAAATGAGTGTTATAGAAATGGAAAGCTGATGACCATTATATAGTAAACTGTATACAGCTGTTCACTTCATATATACATTTACTTTTTTGATTAATTTTTGGAATTGCCACAGTAAAATCCACTTGATTTTTTTTTTTGTAATTTTGTAACCAAAAATGTAAATCTTAAAAAGTATGTGGAAGTGGAACCCCCATAGCAAAACATTCATGCGTCTCAGCTTGTTTTATACTGAAGTGCTGCTGGCCATTACAGAGGCTTGAGCATAATAAGAAGGTAAAAATGTCTTCTTTTCATACCCTTCTAGCTAACAGGAGCTGCTTGATATCTATTAATTCCAGCTTTCAATGTGCACTTGAAATATCAACATGAGCAAGTGTGTCTCATCCATCTCTGAACTGATATATTCACCTTTATGGCAAATACTACTGCTGAAAACAGATGAAATGATGGGGAAAGCATCATCATCATCATGGAAGGCCGTGATAACTGTGAAATATCTATTTGCAGAAAACAGTAGCTCTAGGAGGCGGAAATGCATATAGGAAAAGCACTTCCTTTCTGCAACACAACAGCCTCAGTCTGACTCACTTCTCCCTGCAGTTACTATTATATTACTACTATTACCTAGTACTACTACTATTATTATTTGGACTTGTTTAATTGCCCATCCCAGCCAAGGCCAGACTCTGGGCGATCTACAATAGAATAAAACAATAAAAAAATCAATAAAACTCCAATTAAGGCATTTCAAAAAGTTAAGCCAATAAACCTCTAAAAGCCCATGATGGCATTCCACTCGTTAAATTCTCCTTCTGAACTGTCAGAGCTTTGGGACAGAGTAAAATTTCTGAAGGGGATGGACAAAAAAGAAGGGAGTCTGTCCTTAATCAAAGGCCTCTTGGCTTAAAACAAACAAAGTCCTTGGCAACATCTATGCATGCAGTAAGTTGTGAAGCACCTAAATCCCCTATGCATGCATGAAAAAGCTTAGTGCATCTGGAAAGATGGAGGAGTACACACTATAGCTTGAGGTCTCCTGGATTACTCAGTGGGGATGGCCCAATCTGTATTGTGAGGACTGGGGAAAAATCAAGAAGATTCTTCCAAACAAAAAAGTGTGGCATATTAGAGAGCCTCCTTCCCTCCTACAATGGTAAGTAAATCCACTGGGTTTAATCTGTTCAGGTACTGGAAAATCTACAGAACCAGATGGATTCAGAAGTAGAATTACTCAGTGAAGTATTTGCCAGCAGCCTCACATTTGTAGAGCACTACAAGGTCAATGAAGCCAGAAACTCACAAACCTGCTGATCAGCAGGATCTGGATACCATTCAGTTAAGAGTCAGATAATCCCTTAGCCACAATCAAGCAACAAACGGCCACCCAGTTAGAGAAGGAGACAAGGACCCCTTTATAAGGCCAAACCTAGGGCAGGTGCAAGCAGATAGATGCAGGAACTGATGGTGGCAATCAGGGATTTTTTAAAAGCAGGAACACTGTTCCGGCTGGCTTGGTGTCAGGGGGTATGGCATAATATGCAAATGAGTTCCTGCTGGGCTTTTTCTAAAAAAAAGCCTTGCTTTTACTGCTTTGGGAGTAAATACAGTTGTTCACTGTTATAGAAGAAAACAAAACATGACAGATGCAGAGAATGTCATGATGAAGGCTTTGGTAGGGTGCAGTGCCTTTTCTTTTGTGAGATATGCTTGGAGAGCGGACTTTGTGTAGTAGGACTTTTCTGCTTCTTCCTCCCAACACAGTGATCCCCCCCACAACACTGTTCTTGGGAAGGTCAGCAGATTATCATGAACAGCACAGAAGGCGAAGTTGGGATCTTCAGTGGGAGAGAGGAGGGAATTGGCAGAAATCATTGCTCCCACTTCTGAAGACTGGAAGAGCCCTTCTGTCATTGTAATACAAAGGCTGGATGCAAGCCAAGACATCTCTGTACCTTTCTTGTATGGTTCAAGGCTTGCCATCTTTTCTCTTTGAGCTCTACATACAAATGCACACAGCACTTCATCCCCAGTCTCAGGGGCTTCAGTATTCAGGCTTGACTCATACAGACACTGTGCTTGTTTTTAAAATAAGAATGATAAAAGGAGAAGCTATATTGTTCAAGCACATACATGCTACAATATTATAACAAACTGTGGGAGATTGTGCAGTACAAGTGGCAAGCAGATACACAATAACCACCTGGAATAATCTCACATCTGTCTTAGAATCACTGTTTCTCTCTTCCTTTCATACATGAACACTTTAAAATGCTGGCCTACAGTTATCTAAACAAACAGGTAGACCTTAATGACATGCCTATAATGGCTACACTGTTAAGAAGGCACTTGAAATGTGTGAGTTGAGGCCAAAGGAAAAGCAAATATTGACACCTAAAACAGTTTAAATGTATATCTAGGCAAAGTAGGTAACAAATTGTCACAAAGACAATTCATAAAGTACATACATCACATCATATAGAGAAAGGTTAGTGGCAGTTTGATGACAAAAAACCTTCACTCCACCTTACAATAACACTATAAATCAATCAGGAAAACAAGAATGAGCTGTATAATTTATGCATGAATATTAGGAGGAGGAAATTACAGAACAAGTAATAAAGGGATGCGAAAGAGCTTCACGTTTGTGGTTACTAATGAGATGCTGCCTCCCATAATTTACAGCTTTGTTAAATAATGAAAGCAGAGATGTGAATTTAAAAAGATATAAAACAAGGCACACAAGTTTCAAATAAAGATTTGGTCTGAGCCAGTGTCTTTCTTGAAGTAATGAATATAAAGGATACTTACCTTCTGATACAAGTACCCACTGACAACAATATGCTGCACAGGAGGTTGGGAATGGCACTTTGGTTACCTTGCAATAGAGCTGGAATGGCAATGTACTCAATCTACATGATAGATCCAAATGGGCAGCTGTGTTAGTCTGAAGTAGTAGAACAAAATAGGAGCCAAGCTGCAGCTTTAAGACCAACTTTGTTTTATTCAAAACGTAAGCCTTCTTACGTTTATCTGATGAAGTGTGCTTAGAGCACACAAAAGTTTACGTTCTGAATACAACTAAGTTGGTCTTAAAAGTGTGACTTGACTCCTATTTTGTTCAATCTACATGAATTCAATTAATATCAAGTAGCCTCCAGCCTATGCCAGAGGGCTGCATCCTGTGTTTTTAGGACAGCTGTAAACAGATCCAACCATTTTAATAGATTAATGAAGACACAGTTGACCAACTGATATCAAATTATTGAAGTTCTACATAAACTCTGTTTTGAAATGCTGAATGATGCTTAAGGTAATTTAGAATTCAATCTGCAAAAGGAGCTACTGGGAATTTTTCATATTTTCTTTTTGATCCTTCAGTTGCTTAACACACCAGGACCAAAACAGCTGGCCAAAATTAAACCACTGTTCTCTTAAGCTCACAGTACACCAATTAAAATTTTTCATCATTATTAATCAAAGTGCTGATTAATCTAATGAAATAAATTAAAGCTTCCAGCACCAGTCTTTTACGATTAATACAGAATAGGATCCTTCAGAAAGCAAGCACTTATCAAAAGGACAGCTCTGCATGTATGGTGTGTATACACATAGCTATGTCTTCTTGAATAAAGACTGAGAGTGAACTTGTGTACTGGTTTCAGACTAGTTCATGTGGAATCAGCAGTTACCAACATCCAGATTCTATCTGGCTTCACTGTTATGCATCCACTTGTACAGAAATTTTCACTTGAATTTTGGCAGAAAGTTTTATAAATCCTCAAGGACTGCTAAATGCATCAATCAAAATAAGGTACACAAATTCCTATTTAACATTTTAATATTAAAACTGAGCTATTTTCACATATTTAAAATATTTTTATATCCAAATTACATAGTATTTCAGAACACAAATATAAGCAGAATACTGTTGAAAATCAAACCAGATCTCGATCTCTCTGTTTACCGTGATTCAAAATATGGTCTGGAACAGTGGAATACCTGAGATTTAAATATCTTTGTTTCCATATATTGCTAAAACTTAGTACTTATATGGAATAAATGCATTTGACTTCCTGTTCAGGAAATTTCTTTGGTTGGCAAAAACAACATTTCAGAAGATGTCATTCTTCTTTGAGTAAGTCAAGGCTGTTCTTCAGGGTTTCCTTCCAAACAAATGTCTGTTGTTTGAGATGTCAAAAAGGATTCCCAGGTAGCAAGGCACTTAAAAGAAAAGGGATACATAGGTTAAAGGTTTATAAACTTAAAGGCTATTTTAAGACAGCCATTTTGAAGCTTTTTGGTCTCTTCTTAGCTGTGAGTTAAGACATTTCACATACGTTCCATTCTGAAGTTCTTTCTGAGGACTTTACCAATTGTTTTTGAAAACTTCCTTGTTCCAAAGTTTTTCCCTGAGGTGACATAACACACACACTGCCTACCATTTAAAAATTTGTCACTCTTAAACTCCTGCCCTCTTTCTGCATTCCCTATGCAGAGCTCCTCTCCAGCAATAAATTAACTACAGAGGCTGCTGGGAGTTCTGGAGTGCATTTCTTTTAAGAGCAGACTCTCCCTTTCCCGCTTTCAAGTTTTAAACATGCTAGAAATGTTTATTCTCACCTTGTTTCAGCAATGAGGCAGCAATAAAGAAAAGACAAAGAGGGTTATGTTAGCAGTGTGAAAGTGCCCACAGAGAAGCTTCAATGTGCAAGTAATAATTTATGTAGGATAGTGAGATTTCACTAACACTTATAAAAGCAGAACTTTATGTCTGTTAACTCACAGGGGTGACTAGGAGCCACCAGATTTCTTTACAAAAGCAAATGCATCCTGTTGCCTAGTTTATAATCTAATAAAGCTGAAAAGGTAGGATAGTGGTTACCACAGTGGTTACACTCCAGGTTAACACAGTTTTTGGCAAGTGTGCCAGAAAACCAAGCATGAAGTAGTGTCACTCCAGTATGTACTTCAAGACATAGGATCAACCTCCACTTGGGATAATTTTGTTCCTTCAACTGTAATTAACTCACAAATATGTCAATGAAATTCTCAACACAAGCATTTTAGGTCCCTTTTATACCGGCTCTTCAAACTCACTTTGGCTTCTGAAGGCCATTTTTTTAAAGTTTCACATACCTAAGAACAAAGTACAGCAACAACAAGGAACAGATCAAAACAGATTTCGGAAAACCCAGATTAAAGTTTCATGAACTGTGGGTGGACAGAATTTCTCATTAAGGTGCATGAAACCATGCAAAAAATCTATTAACCTTCAGAAGCCAAAGTAGGATAAAAACCCTGTATGAAAGGGTACCCTGAAACACAACCTGCATGCTATTTTTCCGAAGAGAACATGGGTCCAATTCAAATTAACTAGTTGCTATGTCCTCTCCCCCCCTTATTGTGTATTCAAAATCTAACTATATATGCCGACTGCTTATTGAAGTTACCTCTAGAAATACTGTATTTATTTATTTATAGGCTGTTTCTCACTGAGACTTTACACTGAAAAACCCATGTTAACTAGTACCATGATGACCAGTGTCAATAAAGTACAATGAAAGGTGCATACTCTTAGAAAGGAATTCTGAAATCCAGGACACCTTTCCCTGGAAAAGGCATTGAATGCTTGCCCCTTCATTACCCCACCTGATTTATCCAAAGGTGAAATCTCGGGGGAATAGAATATTTGGCACTTCACCAACAATCCTGCACCACCTCTCCCCACCCTAAATTCTACTGCTTTGAAATTTAAGAAACACAGTTCCTGGCCATTTACACCCTGATTTGTTCAAGTAAACTGCCTACTTTGCTTCATATAATGTTGGTCTCATGACAGCTCACAAGCCAGTAAAGCAAACCCCAACATCAGTACAAGAAAATTCACTGAAACAGCAGCAAAGATGAGGCTCACAGCACTGCACAGATTAAAGAGACTGAGGTTCTTACAGTGCAAAAGAGTAGGCAACAAACACATGTATGCAGAGAAGACATTCCACAGAAGAGGTGTCCATATCAAGGTCCACAGAAGAGGTGTCCATATCAAGCACACACTGCTTCTGCTGGATAGAGGCCCTGCCTCCATTGTGGGAAAAGAGAGTTTTAGATCCTTAGTTATGCAGAACGGCATAAATCTTTTCAGCTCTTACATGCCAGATGCCTGGAATTTATCCAGACCTGCCTAGAATAACTTATTTGGCCTCTTTCAAAAACAATTCACACAGTACAATTGTAGGTGTACACCCAAGTTTTAAGAACACACGTGAAAAAATAAAGTGTGAATGCAAGAAATGTCATCCAAGTCTTGTTCAGTTCCCTGAATGGGATCTCTGACTGGCTGTGCCTCCCTTTGGAGAGTACATTTGGTGGCAAGCCCAGATCTGCTGCAATGTAATAACTACAGGCCCTCATTCTTCTATGCCAAGGTAAGCAATCTTGTGCCTTCTGGCAAAGAAACCGTGAGTACTAAATTGATGCAGAGTAAAGGGAGCAAAGCCATTTCACAACGGTCATATTAAGTTTACTTTATTTCCTCTCCTGGTTGCCTGTTCCAGAGAAAGGTTACTTTAGAAGAGAGAAAATAGGAAGTGCTAAATAAAGAGGAGCTCCAGAAGGAGCATAAAATGAGTCGTGAGCTACAGTTGCTGCCAACTGATCTCAGGGCAACATAAAGTGAGAATGGAATGACTGCAATCAGTGTTGCATGCCCTGAGTCATTAGAAACCTCCCCTGCCCCCTGAGGCAATGAACTAGAGCCTGAGATTGTGGGAAGAGATAAACGCAGCTGCACAAGGTGATGTTTCAAGCCACCAGTGTGAATCCTGGGGCTTCTTTTTTGCAAAAGAAAGTGAACTAACCCAGAAGTTCCAGTTTGGCAACAACATGGCCCACTGAAGTTTAGCTTTGTTGCCCTGCCCCCTGCATGACAAGGCTCGCGTCCCCCCTCCCGCTGCCACCTTCCCTCTCTCCCCGGTGCTGCAATGTAGCATGGTACTACCATCATCATCGTTGTCATCATCCTCACTCCCTCAGATCGTGCAGAAACTGGACCTTACCAGCTTTGATGCGGACGCGCCATCCAACACTTTGAAATTCACGCGAGAGAAGTGAGGGGGGGGAAGTCTTCTCTAGCTTGAACTTCAAAGTGTTAGATGGTGCGGCTGCAGCGAAGCTGGTAAGGCCCAGTTTTTGTGCTGATTGGCGCGATCTGAGGGATGGAGGACGACATGACAGAGTGCTCCATTGCAGCGCCATGGAGAGAGGGAAGGCGGCAGCAGTGGGGTGACAGAGCTAAACTCCATTGCAGTGGCGGGGGGGGGGTGCTGCAGAGGGCCACCAGGCTTCGCGGCCCGGTTGTGGACAGGCCATGGCCCAATAGTGGTCCGTGGGGTTGGGTTCCCTGGTCTAGAATAACAGAAATTACAAAGGTATGGATGGCATTGCAGACGTAGTGCATGTAAATTGGCTTGTATTCTACCATTCCACTCTGTCAAGTTTGAAGCTTTCCTTTGGTCAAAGGAGCCTCCCCCTAGTAAAGGAGACTTTACCTCTGGCAGAATGGACTGTTTCATTAAAGGAGAGCTCCTTGGGCCAGAGAAAGGCTTCAGACAGGTACACAAGCCCCTGTCACCATCCAGCTATGGCTTGAACTGGAAGCTCCTTTGCTCTTTGTGCATTGAGGAACATGGAAAACACTGGAAAATGTACCTTATCCATCCATCCATCCATCCATCCAGCAGTTATGCCTGCTTGCTTCTGATGCTATTGGTCATCTCTAGATGATGGTGCAACATTTTAATGGGACCAAATCCAACATGCATAGCTTGAGTTTGCTTTGTCAATCTCACATATAAAATATGGGAATATGCAATTTATGAACAGTAGCAATGAGGCAGTATAGGCATTACAGGTGGCAAGGTACATTCTCGTCTCTTCACTATTCCCCATCTTACATAGGGCTGAATTTCATCCAGTCTAGTTCTCTGGTAATAAGGGTTGCAATTCTGTCTTGTACCTGCATGGTTTATTGGCCTCACCTCAACAGAAGGGGCACAAAATTCACCACAGTGGTTTAAAAACTTCATGATCTTAAATGTTTCATGGGGTTTGCTAGTGATTCTAACTTGATTATGGTGCCATTATCATATTTGCTAATTAACTGTACATGCAGCTGTTTTCCAGGGTCTATCTTTCTCCTTCTCATGAAACTGATGTTGTATTTGAGATGTGTAATTCACAGCAATATTTCAAAGTAATGTGTAGTTTCAGGTCAGCTCTTGCGATTTCATTTGTGAGCAGATATCTTTTCCCTGTGACCCATAACAGTTTTATGAGTAATTAGATTACAAATTACAAATTCAATCCTATATATGTAAATTAAATCTCCTTTGAACATATTTGTCTTTCTCTGGATAGCTTGTACTAATGATCCTTTATTTGGAATCAATCCCTTTTTTGTTTCCTTGCTAAGAGACCAGAATGAAATAATTTCAGAGCAGCTCAAATGCTTGCCTCAAAAGTAATGTCGCTTCTGCAGCTGATGTTTTGCAGAAGAAAGACCCAGAGCCTGAGGCACAGAGACCTACTTTTGTATTGGTGTAGTTAATTATATATCTTGCCAGCTGAAGCAGTGCTCTGATCTCTGACAACAAAATAAGCCACAGAAACATCTGAATTTTGGAACACACATTTGGTTACATAAAATAAGAATAAGCTTTAAAAACTGAATAACTTGTGTAAATAAATGAGGGTTTAAGCCTTCACTTTGAAAGGCTTCTGTGCACTGTTGCTTCAGAGATGAGACACTCACTGTGGTTTTAATTTGAAAATCTCCCTCATGTCAATGATAAACAAGAGCATTTTAATGTTGTCATTTCAACCAGGGCTGTATCATATTTTGCTCACATATCTGCAGTGCTCATACTAGGAGTTGCTTGCTCTCACAAAGCATATTTGATCATTACATTCTGTCCTGGGGCCCCCAAGCCACAGTGGTTATCCTCCTGCCCACCTGGGAGTCTGGATCTAAATGTGCTACCTTGATTAACTTATTTACTCAGCATTACTGACTTCCAGTGTTAGTGCTGGCAGTAGTACAGTGGTGAAAGTAGACAAAATGGGACAGGTATTGAGTACCAGAAAACAAGAAGGAGCTGCAGCAGAATGTTCAACTCACATTTATCTCCAAGTACTGGAATAACATTATGGGAATGGTATGATGGGGTTCTAGTTTCATAATGTGTCTGAAAAGTTATAAATAGGGCTTTTTTTGTAGAAAAAGCCCAGCAGGAACTCATTTGTATATTAGGCCACACACCCTGATGTCACCATTGTTCCACACAAGGCTTTTTGATAGAAAAGGCCCAGCAGGAACTCATTTGCATTTTAAACCACACTATTTTAGATGATCTCTCCTGTAAGTCAGGTTGCATACCTAAACATGCTGGGCACATTGTGTGGTCAGGCCATGTCTGAAAGGTTCATTATTCAAACTGTGAAACATGAAAGAGCTAATGATTTGTATGGCATCTGTCTTTTACAGATCAACTAACCAAACACATTTATCTTAAGGCGAAGTCCTCACACCTAATTATCCATAACACAGGATGCCTAAGAGGGTTCCTATTCTGACCTGCTTCTCTTCATAGCTGTAGATCTAAGACTACCTTTTAAACAAACAGCAGGCATTCCCTATTGCTGCTTGTGATGCCCACAGTAAATCAAGATACTTTTCTTTTGCATATCTATGGGGATTAGGTTTCACCTGCAGTGATTATTTAGTTTGTATTTGGCATAACCTAGGGATTCAGTAACTCCTGAAATCTTGGAGCCTTTCTACAGGATCACTTTTGCATGTTTGCAGTAAATTTCTATCATGCCCAGACCCTCCACACCTTCCTACTTCAGGCTGCATTTAGGCTATAGGGTATCACATTGCCCAGAGTTTCAAAGCACTACATTTTGTTCCTAGGAAGCATGATTATTACTTTTGCTGCTATTCTAAGGTGGGTATTTTCTGTACTGTAACGCTGTCAGTATCTTTGAACATTGTGGTGCAGTGTTTAGAATGTTGGACCTGGACCAAGAAGACCTCTCACTTCAAGCCCTTACTTAGACATAACGATCTGTAGGGGAACTTGAAATCATTGCCTCTCAGCTGAACACTTCTCACACAGGTTGCTATGAAACAAAGTGGATAATCCCATGCAGAACAACTTGAAGCTCTTGGTAAAGGACAGGACAAAATTAACAAATTATTTATTTTAAGGGTTTTTCCTGGTGGTTGGTAAAGCAATCTTTATGCTGGGAGACTCATCTCCCTGCCAAATCAGCAATGTAAACAGATAAGTGCTTTTAAGTACTGGAGATTTCAGCTGGATTTCAATTGCTTTATTTGTGCACTTTTTCAAGCAGGACATGATTACTAATGAAGCTATCCACTGAAATGATGAATTAAACATTATAGAAATGAAGCACTATGGAAAACAGAATAAAACTCATCTGTTCTTCTTGTAAGAGAGGCCCTGCTGATACATGATAGTACTGACACAATTGTGCCAGTTACCTGCTGGTTGTGAACAGCATGCTTGGGGTTTTTTGGCTGTCAAACAGAATGTATTTGTGTGTCCATGTTTTTATAATTCCGACAATGATTTCTGACCAAAAGAGGAACCTGCTTTAAAGTTTCTGTGGGATGGTTCACAATGCAGGCCTGTCAATTTCTGGTCATCTCATTATTCAAGAACTGGCAGCTGTGTATTAAATCTGATTCTGTAGGAAAAGACTGTGTTTTGGAGTAGGGTGAAACTTCTGTGGGTGGGATTTCAGCTGGGATGAGTCATTTGCACAGACAGGCTGCCGCTTGTGAGCTCCTCAGGGCAGGAACTGGCCTCCTTTGCTCATGTTATCCTGTCATGTGCCAGGCATGCTGATGGCAGAAAGTAAATCATACTCAGTGCTGCAGTCAACAAGTAGTCAATATGCATTTGTGCATTGGCCCAACATTCAAACATAACTCTTAATGGCAACGATGACCTCCATACTCTTGGTTTTCCCATTTTAAAAGCAGTATATTCCTTTTAGGTGCTTGGAATCCTCTGTAATGTTTCTACACATCTGACCATCAAACTACCACTGCAAGATTTTTTAACTATTTGACAGTATGTTAAATCCAATAGCCTTTTTTTTTGAGGCTTCAAAACCCTAGTGGAGAGCCAGTTTGGTGTAGTGGTTAAGTGTGAGGACTCTTATCTGGGAGAACCGGGTTTGATTCCCCACTCCTCCACTTGCACCTGCTAGCATGGCCTTGGGTCAGCCATAGCTCTGGCAGAGATTGTCCTTGAAAGGGCAGCTGCTGTGAGAGCCCTCTCCAGCCCCACCCACCTCAGAGGGTGTTTGTTGTGGGGGAGGAAGGTAAAGGAGATTGTGAGCTGCTCTGAGACTCTACGGAGTGGAGGGCGGGATATAAATCCAATATCTTCTTCTTTTTCCTATTATTCCTTCTGTGCATACAGCCTCTGGATTGGGGTATTTTATGCTTGGGACTATATCAGGAATGCCCAGTTTAAGTCTTAGAGTATCTTAAGTGACATACTGTTCTTGATTTAGTGAGAACTATGAATTTCCCCTGCAAATTCACAGGCAGTCTCTCACTGGCAACGTGCAGCAGTTAAGAACTTTATAATTATGGACTAGCTATACTGAAAAACTGAGGCGTTACAAGCACATTGCAAGAACAATAAAACACTGTGTTTAATATTTTGGAAATCAGTGTTTGTTTTGTTCTGAGCAAACCTGAGGGAAACTTTTTACCACTATTAGTTGTATTTATTATATTCACATCTTGCTTTTAGATGGGGTCTCCAGAAATTTCCACCTAAAGGAACAATCAGGACCAAAGCACCAATTTCACAGTACCAGAGAGTTCTAGAAAAGTGGTCCCCAACCTTCTTGGTACCGGGGACCGGCACCAGGACTGACCCATCCACCATGGCCCCAGGGTCAGCAGGGTGGGCGCTCCGAATTCAGATCCCCCACTCCTGTGGTGCTGCGCAGCCTCACGGCCCCCCATGCCATGCAGCCTCGCTGCCCGCCTCCTCCGCAGCAGCAGGTGACCCACTGAAGAAGCAGCCCACTGGAGTTCAGCTCCACCCTCCTGTGCGAGAAGGCTCAGGTCCCACCTCCCGCCGTCACCTTCCCTCTCTCCCTGGCGCTGCAATGCAGCATGGTGCTCCATCATCATCATCGTCACCCTCCCTCCCTCAGATCGCACAGAAACTGGGCCGTACCAGCTTTGCTGCGGCCAAACCTCCAACACTTTGAAATTCACGCGAGAGAAGACTTCTCCCCCCCTCCTTCCTGGAACCAGAAGTGAGGGGGAGAAGTCTTTTTTCGCTTGAACTTCAAAGTGTTAGATGGTGCATCTGCAGTGAAGCTAGTAAGGCCCAGTTTCTGCACTGCTCGGCATGATCTGAGGGACGGAGGGAAGGAGAACGGTGACGACGGAGCACTGCGCTGCATTGCAGCATCAGGGAGAGAGGGAAGGTGGCAGCAGTGGGGCAACAGAGCTAAACTCCGTTGCAGTGGCCGGGAGCTGTGGGAGGGGGGCCACCAGGCTTCACGGCCCAGTTGTGGACAGGCCACAGCTCAGTAGTGGTCCGCAGCCCGGGGGTTAGGGACTCCTGTTCTAGAGCATTCAAGGATCTCAAAAGAATTGGTAGGGCCAATAAGGGACACCTAAAATTTAATTACCCTGGTCTGGATAGCCCAGGCTAGCCTGATCTTGTCAGAGCACAGAAGCTAAGCAGGGTTGACCCTGGTCAGTATTTGGATGGGAGACCACCAAAGACTACTAGGGTCACTATGCAGAGACAGGTAATGGCAAACCACTCCTGAATGCCTCTTGCTTTGAATCCCCATTGGGGTTGCCATAAACCGGATGCGACTTGATGGGGAGGGAGAGGAACTTGCATTGGGTAGATCTGAGCTGCAGACCACCAGTTGTCTACTGTGGGACAATATACTGGTGGAACATGAATCAGACCTACCCAATTATTTTTTTAATGGTGACAGGGAAGCCATAGTTATCTTTGTCCTTTATATTGTTGATTCACATATGTCAAGGGTGGCCAACGGTAGCTCTCCAGATGTTTTTGCCTACAACTCCCATCAGCCCCAGCCACATGGCCAATGGCTGGGGCTGATGGGAGTTGTAGGCAAAAAAAATCTAGAGAGCTACCATTGGCCACCCCTGACATATGTGATTGAGGCTAATCTGCAATTCAATTAATGATATACCTCTCTTTAGAAATGCACATAAAATATAAATAATTTCAACCTTTTTTGTTTTGAGAGATGACTACGTCCTTAAGAATGCAATTTTAGAATTGTGCAGAAAAATAATGGACTTAGCTGGAATTGCTCAGTGAGATGCAAACAGGATCACTTTGACATATGAGAAGGGCTTGACTGAGTGTGATATATTAAAACAAGGGCTCAGTCATGCAGAAGGGGGGGAGTCTATTCTTCAAACAATGCCAAATATAATGAAATATCACTTGTCACCCTGCATTATGGGGAAAAGTCCTATTTTACTTAATGCAGCCCTCAGCAAATATAATGCAAGCCCCATTGGCTTAGCTGTGCCTTAGGCTTGGGCTCTTTCATGATGACTTGTATGTGGCGGAGGGTGGAGTACTTGGAGTCATTTTTTTATCCTTTAAGAAAATCCATGAAAAGCAAGATAAGGAAACTGATTTATGATCCAACCATTTATTTTGCTTTTGCAAAATGCAGCAAGGATGGTAACAAGCACATTCAAAAGATGCAAATCCACAGAGCACTTTTATGGTAGGCTTGCCATTGTGAACACACTGCCCAGTGAGGAGCTTCCATGCATTATTATTATCATACACTTGTGCACTATTTTTATTTATGTATTTTATTTAATTTTTGGCCTGCTCTTCCCATGGAACATATAGGGCTTTAAAGGTAAGCACCTTTAACCGGATCTGGTACTCAATAAGTAGGCAGTGCAATTCATGCAGCACAGGATGGATCCGTCTCCATACAGGTGATGATGTCAACATCCATGCAGCAGTGTTCTACACGAGCTGGAGTTTCCGGAGCAGGGTCAAGGGCAGCCCCACATAGAGAGAGTTACAATAATCTATCTTGGAAGTGACCATCACATGGGTCACTGTGGCCAGGTTGTGGGGGACAAGATACGGGACCAAATATCTGACCCATCTCAGATGGAAAAAAGCCAATCTGGCAGTGATGGTAACCTGTGCCTCCATAGTCAGAGAGGCATCCAGGAGTACCCCCAAGCTCTTTACCCCTGATGTGGGCACCAATGGAGCCTCATCAAAGGATGGGAGCCTGATCTCTGATCCCAGACCCCTGTAACCTAGGCACAGGACCTCTGTTTTTGATGGATTCAATTTCAGCCGGCTCTGTTGCAACCACCCACCCACAGTTTGCAATGCCCTACCCAGTTCCTCCGGGGCCGAATCCGGGTGGCCTTCCATAGAAGATAGAGCTGGGTGTCATCTGCATATTGATGACCTCCAGCCCATATCTCTAGATAATCTGGGTGAGGGGGTGTATATGGATGTTAAATAACATTGGGGAAAGTTTTGCTTCCTGTGGCACACCACATTGTAATGCATGCCACTGAGATAAGTTTATCCCCGAGTGCCACCCTCTGTCCCTGACCTTGGAGAAAGGAGACAAGCCATTGTAAGGCCAGCCCCTGTATCCCTCTGTCAGCGAGGCGGTGGGCCAACATATCATGGTTGACCGTATTGAATGCTGCTGACGGATCAAGAAGGATCAGCAGTGCCAAACTGCTTTGATCCAGATGCCTCCAGAGATCATCCACCAAGGTGCCCAACACTGTCTCTGTCCCATGAGCAGGGCAGAAGCCGGACTGGATCCAGGATGTCAGCATCTTCCAAGAAAGCCTGGAGCTGCATCACCACTGCCCTCTCCACTACCTGCTATGTTTTAATATTTTTAACTGTGTAAAATGCTTAATTTTATATTTTAATGTTAGATCTTATGTGCTGTGAGCCGCCCTGAGCCACCTTGGTGGGAAGGGTGGGATATAAATCATAAATAAACTAAACTAAAACTAAACTACCTTGCCCAGGAATGGCAAGTTCGAGCCTGGGCGGTAGTTTGCTAGGACTGTAGGGTCCAAAGATGGTTTCTTCAAGAGAAGATGGACCACTGCCTCCTTCAAGGCCCCCAGGAATGCCCCTGTTAAGAGGGACAAGTTGATGATATCCCTCAGGGGAGTCCATGTGCCATCACCGCAGGCTTTAACCAGCCATGACGGACAAGGATCGAGGGGGCGAATGGTGGGTTTCACAGCAGCTAGGGTCTTATCAACCATCCTGGGATAGCAGGCTGAAATGATCCAAAACTGGACCTGAAGATGAGCAAGGGGCTTCCAGTTCCATTATTGTATCAATTGTGGCCTGAATGGAGGGAGAAATTGGGCATGCTATCAATGCAAATGTAGAACATTCATATGCTTCTGATGCACTGTTCTGATCCCATCACAGCACAGTGCTGGCAAATGAGCCACATGTTATCCATTTTACAAATTTCCACTTCTTTCACTCCCAAGTTATGTCATTTCAAAGTTGTTGCATGGAGGATTTGCACAGCCATTTCCAGACCTTGTGGCTGGACATACCAGTGTCCCACCAGCTGTATGGACAGTAGTCCTTGAAAAGACATGTGTTCTGCGTTAGAGACCCCTTGTGCAGAGTTGTATGAGATGCTACTGACATTCTGCTACAATATGTGTACAACCCATACACTGAAATCCCAAGTGCATCTAGCTGCCTTGAGTGAAGATGCATAGCCAGTCCCCAACAGAACAAACACCCCCCCCCCCAAAACACACACACACACACATACACACACGTTGATTTAACAAAAGAATTAAGGCATTTCAACATTCAGTTTACTAAAAACGGCATGGAAATTGAAAGGCACATCTCACATATAAGTAACTATTCTG
Source organism: Heteronotia binoei (assembly GCF_032191835.1). Classification (NCBI taxonomy): domain Eukaryota; kingdom Metazoa; phylum Chordata; class Lepidosauria; order Squamata; family Gekkonidae; genus Heteronotia; species Heteronotia binoei. The sequence continues at coordinate 147,669,026 of NC_083224.1, forward strand.
AATGTCTATTATGCTCACTTAGGACCAGTCTGCTATAATGGTTAGTGTCAGACCAGGAACTGGAAGATACAGGCTTGAATTCCTACTCTACCATGGAAGCTTGCTGGGTAATCTTGAACCAGTCACACGTTCTCAGTCTAACATACCTCAGAGAGTTACTGTGAGAATAAAATGATGTGAGCTTATTTAGATCCCCACTGGGGATGAAGGCATGATATAAATGAAGTAAGTAAGTAAATAAATAAGCAAGCAAGCAAACTTTGCATTGGTCATTCAGCTCTGGATGTATCTAGATAGAATTTCTACAGATGCAATTTTTTTTTGCTGCATATACTTTAATACATTTTTGTCTGATGAATCACAATGTCACCCTCCTCTACAACAACCACCTTCCTCTAGAGCACATACATAAAACTGCTCAGGCAACTGGTAGCCTATCCCATGACTTGGCCACAGTGATTCATGCAGTGGTTACCTCCATGTTGGTCTACCGCAACTCGCCCTGACCTGGAATTGCACTGGCTCCCAACTGAGTACTAGATCAGGTTCAAGGTAATGGCACTAACCTTTAAAGCCCTATGTGATCAGGGACCAACATATCTGCAGAACTGCCTCTCTCAATATGTCCCCTGGAGAGCTCATCACAACATTTCCTGGCAATCCCTGCCCCCCAAGACATCTGCTTACTCTCAACCAGGTTCAGAGCCTTTTCGGCTCTGGCCTGGTGGAACATGCTCTCTTTTGAGATCAGGACTCTGCAAAACTTATTACAGTTCCTCAGAACCTGTAAAACTGAGCTGTTCTTCCAGGCCTTTGGGTGAGGTGACAGGTGCCTATGATGCAGTGATAGCATAAATGGTATCATGTGCAGTCATAGGCAGGTGGGAGCAGGGGAGGCCAAAAGAAATTAGGCACCCATCGCCTCAACCAAAGGCCTGGAAGAACAGCTTCCAGATCACTCAAGGCCTTGAAGGTTAGAACCAAAACCTTGAAAAACTGGCCAGGTCTAATCTGAGTGGTAGTTTCATCAGGAAAACCTGTACACTTTTTTCAATATCTCAAAAAGGCATTGGTAGTGGGTAAAATGTAAAAATACTTATTTTTAATAGATGAAAAACACAAATTCCTTATTTGGTTGATACCTCCAATTGTCACACATTTAATACGGATTTTTTCCCCTCATCAAGTTCAGTGGTATGTGGATGGCGCTGTCTTTTGTCTTCCCTCACACAAATTTCAGGGCATTACTCATCTCAAGCAGCACTTGAAGCTTTTGCTACCAGTCCTAGCTACACACAGCAACACAGAATACTGAAAGGCTCATTTAAAACCATTCTACACTTAGCTAAGATCAATTCACAGGTAAACTCTGAAGACATAATTCATATAGTGACAACATTAATCTGGTTTAAGGAGAATAAGACACGTTCTTATATACCAGCTAAATGGGGCTTGACAGACTGACAGCAAAAATCCTCCAGCAAAAGTACCTTAGAAAGAATATTGACTCCTCTAAGATCACATCTTTACCCTGATTTTAACAATGGAGCAAATTACGTTTTAGAAATCCTTGTATGTCTTGATACAGAGATTGTTCTAGTCTATCATCTTGGATTACAAATGAAGCAGTATACCTAGAAATGTACCAGTACACCTGGAAATGTACCAAAACAAAAAATCCAAATTCCATTTCCACACCCAGAATATATTATGTGATTTTGGTTATCTAAATGTAGTTGTTAAAAGAATGTACTGAGCGAGGAAATGGAAAGTTTGTTTACATATTGTGAATTCCCCTTCTCAGTGGTTCTAGGGTGAAGAAATATCCACTAATATGACAAAGCTACCCTTTTTTTTTTTGATGACTTGGTGCTTTTCCTCAATCTCAGGTACAGAAACATTTGCCCCCCCCCCCCTTTACCTTTACCTTCTACCAACAGCCATTAAAACACAGAAATGGAACTTGGAAAAGACAAGAACAAATAAAGAGAGACTTACAAATGTTCCGGTACCAGAGGGGGTCTAGCTGGCCCCTCAGAGGTCATTTCAAGGTTCTCCCTCCAGAACTCCCAAGAACAGCAAGTAAGATTGCCCCACCCTGGGACCACTGAAAAGGGGAATTCACAGTAAGTGAATAAACTTCCCATTTTCCAGTAGACTAGGGTGTGCCAGTCTGCACTAACAGTGCATTTTAAAAAGCAGTTAATCCCTGGGTAGGCAAACTGCCTTTTCATCCTGTCAGAACCTGCTGAAGGACTCTTCTACCAAATATGTGCCAGCCAATGCCATTCTAACAGCACAATGATGTTCCACTGATCAAACTGCTACCTACTGAATGAATCTGCCATGACATTGGTTGTCCCTGCCACACATGCTTCCTGATGGATACCAGATGGATCTCTGTCCAGGAGACAAACAGGACCACATCAGCAAGAAGATACTTTGATTTCATCTCCCCTGATAGTTGATATAGGATTTCATGGTCATGTTATCTGTGTGTATTAAAACATCTTTTCCTTGCAAGAGATCTTGAAAGGTAAGGAGACAAAGGCAGATTGCCCTGAGTTCCAGACAGCTGTTCATGGGAATGTGCTCCCCAGTCTCTGCAAACTGGCATCCATTGTAACTAGTCTCCTGGTGGTTCCTTCCTATCTGAAGTCTGCCTCTGGATAGCAATCCCACTGATGGCAACTATAGAGGGGAGTAAGGAGATACTGGCAGCTTGTTTTTCTTGTCCTGATATGGGAGAAGGGCACCTTCAAGGAGCCTTCTGTGGAATCTTGCACAAATAATCGCATATTGGAAGGACACCAACATATCCAGGAGCCTTACCAGAAACTCCTGCAGGGTCTATGAAAAAGTCACAAGAACCTTTGGTTAAAGTTGTCATTTGGCATCTGAAATCCACTTTCCAATATAGAGGACAGATGGACTTACATTCTAGGTATATCTGAAAAAGTGAGCACTGACTTACAACAGCTCACACCCTGCCACAAATTTTGTCAGTCTTAAAGGTGCTACCAGACTCTTGCTCATTTATAATACTTAATAAGGGAAGTGGGTGGCACATGGAGGTTTTCAGTGGATCAGGCTCTTGATGATTTTAGATTTTACAGCAAGCAAAAATCAGCTTGATTAAAATAATATTTTGTGTAAAAGTCATTTCTGAACTGTCCTTTCCATTTTTTCTACCTTAATGTACTTGTCCAAAATTAATCAATTAAATTTCAATGTTTAAATGCAGTAGCCTTTCCAGGATACTAATGAAAGGGTGGGATAATTCACAGTTTAATAAACAACAGCTACCATTCGTCATTAGATAAAAAGATTAATACTTTTGTTTTTACTCCTTATTACAATAATGCACGGAAATGACAATTGCCTTTTAAAAAAAGTGTGCCCTTCAATTAAAGTTGTCAGTCTGTCTGTCTTTCTTTCATGGTCCTTCCCCTACACTTTTAACAGCAACCAGACACAAAATTAGCAGATGACATGCAGATTAATAATGATTTGCTTAATTGTTATATGTCACACAACAGCAGAGCCACTATGAAAAAAACAGGCAACCGTACTATTAATCTTCACTTTACTTTCAATCTCGGGCTCCACAATCAAAATCTGCCTCTATCAATGAAAATTCTCCCTACTGATCAGTTAAAGCCTTAGGCAATGAATCTGCTGATCATCCCCAACACTCCTTTCCCACAGAGCCATAGAAAATAAAGATTCCCTTTCTTCAAAGGCCTGCAACTCCCTTAAAACAGGGGTGGCCAACAGTAGCTCTTCAGACGTTTTTTGCCTACAAGTCCCATCAGCCCCAGCCATTGGCCATGCTGGCTGGGGCTGATGGCAGTTGTAGACAAAAACATCTGGAGAGCTACTGTTGGCCACCCCTGCCTTAGAACATCTCTTTCCCATCTCCAATGTCCATATCCTTGTGTTTTGTAAAACAAGGCTGCCCTCTACTGACAGTAAACTCATAAGCAGCTGAACTGTGTGCTAGATAATGCAAAAGACCTGTTTGGGAAAATAAGGTAGCATTTGCACTTTTCTACACATTCAAAATAGTAATAGGGATTATCAATTTAAAAGTAAAACCAGAAATGATTTATTTTAATCTGTGCCTCACCTGTTCATAATACCGGATATTATTTTCAGCCACATCGCTGAATGCCATCTTCACATCAAGACACATGCTTTCTTTCCATCTATCCCAGTCAGCCTGCAGTGCATTATTAGCACACTCCACTTTGTCTTCAAGTTTCCCAATCTCTTCCGAGAGCTAAACAAAAACCAGACTTGTGTGAGAAATCAGGGGTGGAGAAACCACTGTTGATGACTCAGCTGTTGATCTTTGCTAGCATTAAAACAATGGCATTTTCTAAAATGGGGGGGGGGGGATATTTTCTGAATCAGTTCTCCGCCTATCTTCCATGAAAGTCTTATGTCACTTGGAAGTCTTATGTCACTGAGATCTCAAGGAGACCTCTGAGAAGTTCACCAGTTGTGAAGAAGCTTCCCTGAAAGATAGTTTATCTGTTCTTACCCACCAGACTTGCCACTGGTTCCTGATTTATTACAGAACTGCTCATGAAAAAAAAGAAACACCATAAATACAAAAAGGAGCTTTGCATTTAAATGTAGCCTTGCCAACTAGACTGAAGAAAAATGTCCTGTACCTTTAACAGAGGCTAAATGGGATGTTGTTTACCAGGATTGTTATTCACATGGCACAAAAACCTTTACCTGTTCATCTCCACACATTAAGCCTCTATTAAAGAGACAGGACATTTTTCTCCAGGCTAGCTGACACCCTGATTACAGCACTACTGTATACTAACAAAGTAATGGTAACGTTCCAACACACACAAGCTACCATTTTCTTATGGTCTCATATTTTGCTGGCCCTCCCATACAAAGTGCAGCTGCACACTAGTGGTGTCTTCTAGATACTCTGAGGGTACTCTGATGTCATGAAAAGGTGAGACTCTACCTTTTTTTCTGGCAGGGCCCTGAGTCTACATGACAGCCTGAACTGCAGTAAGTGAGGCTTCTCCTGCCATGACAATGAAGCAATAGGAAAAGTGAAACAACAGTAAGAGCCTCATTTGATCCATTTCTGCCTTTTGCATAGCCTTAAAAAGTTCAAGCACCTTGACACATGCACACACATAACACACAAAATATGATAACCAGTTGCCATAGTAATTTCCCTTTGATTCCTTACTTCCTTGGGGGAAAAGAAGGGGGTTTCTGTTTGGATTCTTGTTTACAGCCATGTAAATCAATCAGATATAACAAAGTACAAGGTCCTTGTCCATTTGATAGAAGGAATTCTGGCAGGTGAAGCTTACCATGCCATAGAACTACACAGATTAGACCAATGGCACATGCCAATGTCCTACTTTCACACAGCTGCCAAAAATACAGAAATTGTACCTGGCTATCCTATCAAAATGTCAGATACACGTCTATCTCTTGATATGCCAAATGTGTGAACAAAAATTAGACCAGGTCTGCACAGTTCTGTGACCTGTCTTCTGGTTTGGCAACCAAAAAGAGGTTTATCAAGTCTTTGATGTGGCCATTGTGCGTAGTTTTGGGATGTGCTTGGCTTGGTGGGTCAGTTATTTTTCTTATTTCAGGTCTTATGCTGACTGAAAACATACTCTCATTCTTTCTCTTCTCATACTGCATTAAGAGTCACAGCTGAACTCTATGCAGGAACCAACTGAGGTTCCATTGAAGGACCACATACTGTAGCCTTTAATTAGTACTAATGACATGTTTGCCAATCCATCTTTCTGGAAAGAATGGTTTTCATAATGAATTCAAGTTTCTGTCACTCACTGACAGCATAATTTTTGCTTATCAGCTCTTAAAACGAAGTTCAACTGGGCAGTTCACATGCAGCTCATTAAGACTCATGAAACGGCTGCTCAAGGGGAAAAATGCAGGACAAAGCCAGGTTCTGTTCTGCACCACAACAATGAGAGCTGTGTCTTGAGCTTCATATCTGTTCTACAAAATCTGTATCTCAAAAAAGCCATTCCTCTTTATGGCAAGAGATCAGGAAATCCTAGGCTTCAATCTTGCTTTTGTTACAAACACATTAGGTAGCCTTAGGTAAGCAACATGGTGGGGTGGTGGACACAACATTAGGGCCAATTTGCACATTACAGAAGTCCTAGGGTTTGTTGAGCATGAGGAATTTGAATCAGATGTTCATGGGGAGTTTTGTGTGTCCTGGAGTCCACACATGCCCTTTTCTCTTCAGAATAAGGGTGTATAGGCAGATGCAGCGGCTGTCTTCCTCTCTGTGCCACTTCTCCTCCACAGCATCCTATGGATCTGCTATTGACACCACTTGCAAAATCATGGGGCTGCATGTTTCAAGAGGAGAAGACAGTGTGGAGAGGAAGGCTGTATCTGCCAGGTCTGGTTTCAAGTTTGTGGGGGATTCTCAGGCAATGAGTGTCTGCTCTCCTACCACTAGGCATTCCAGTTGACTCCCTCCCTCAATTCCTGGCAGCCCATGTACCCATCCATCAACATCCACCTGTGCCACTTCCCATTATCTTCCTTGCAAACCCTCACAAGGTCCACATACCTTTCCCTTACTGGCACTAGGCAATGCATGAAACCAAGAGCATATTTGCCACAGCTGCTGAGACTGTCACCATGCATCACCTGCACATCTTTCCTCAGAGGTGCGAGGCAGTTTGTGTAGATGGGAACAGAGATGGTAGGAAGCGTCACAGGCGAGCAGATAATGGGAGGGTGAGCAATAGAGCAGGTCAATGGAAGTAGCCAGGGCTTTTTTTTTGTATAAAAAGCCCAGCAATAACTCATTTGCATATTAGGCCACATCTCTGATGCTAAGCCAGCTGGAACTGTGTTCCTGTGTATACCTGCTTTGTATACCCTGGAAGTGGCTGTAGAAGCTCAAGAGTTCAGCACTCTGCTCACTTTCAGGTGGGCTGATGCAGGTCCACAGCTACTATTCATGAGCAGAAAAAAGCTTGCAAGAGTATAAGACATACAGAAATCCACTGATTTAAGGTCCTCATGATGTCACCCAACACACACAAGAACTTTGTAATGGTGTAAACTGGCTCTCAGTGTCCTATTTTACAGGGCTGTTTTAGATATTACAAAACAGCCCTGTAAAATGATAATGACACTCTCTAAAGTGTTATTTAAATATTAAATATGTATTATCATACAGAATCTAGAGCGACATTCATTTTTTTAGAATTAGACAAAGGTCCTGACATTTTTAAAGAGTTGTGTGACAGGGCATCTGTCAACATGTGACACTTGTATTGGCACAAGAATTAAATGAAGGGCAAAACCTTGAGTGTCATTCAGTATCTCATCACTCAACAATCCCATGCAGAGTATATGAAACTGCCTGGAAAATACTGGAAAGTATTATGGTTGAGGTGACAAGACAATTTCATCTGTCAGTCTATCTATCGAGTACATTTTTATCCCACCCTTCCACTAAAGAGCTCAGAGCAGCTTACTTGATTCTCCCTTCCCTGTTTTATCCTCACAAACAACACTGTAAGGCAAATTAGGCTGAGAGAGTATGGCTGGCACAAGGTTATCCAATGAGCTTCATGGAAAAATGAGGATCAGAAACCTTCCAGATTCTAGAGCAACATTCCCAGATCCTAGACCACTACCCCACCTGGACTCAGATCACAATTATATCACTGTAGCATCTGCAGCATTGCAGCTGCAGTATGAGTGTCATCTGAAGAAGTCCACCTTGTGAGAAAATGTCAGAATGTTGCATCAATATATTTATTAGAATATACTGGATTTGTGATGTACTGAGTTAAAGCTGTCTTTTACAGTTACAAAGCCTCTACTTTTGTCCATGAATATTTCTGAAATGAATAACTATAAAGAACGGTTCCTTGAAAAAGCCTAAAGTGCATTCTTGCCAGGCAATTCACAGAAGTCACTTCCCAATCCCGGCTCCGTTTATGGTCATCCACCTTGATCTGAAGGGCAGCATCATGTAGCTTTATACATCCAGCTGAGTTCAGTACAATCAGAAAGACAGATGTATTAAGACTCTGTGCTTCTTTCAATCAATCAGATATTGTTTTTGCTGATAACTTCAAAATCAAAACTGAACAGTTCTAAAATCAGGGAGACTAGAACTAAACAGAAAACCTAATATTTGTTGTGACGTTAGCCCCAAAGGAAAGTTTGCCAAACATTACAAAAAAAAAGTTTAGTTAGAACCTCACCAATTAAAAATTGACCTCCATAGTTTTAAAATTAACAAGTTGCACATGACTCACAAACTGAAAGCAGAACTTCTAAATGTGTGATTAGAAAAGTTCACTTTTTACATTGGCTTGCTTTTCCAAATCAAAACAGATTTTAACGATGCTCTTAGCCCTCACACACTCCTCGTCGCACTTTGGAATTAGTTTCTTTAAAAAACATTTTGAAAGCCTACACTGCCTGTGCAGTAATACAAATAGGGGAAAAAAAATGTTTCTGTTTTGTTAGGGGGGGGGAGTATGCACAAAAACTTCATCCATAGGACGATGAAAACAAACAAACTCCAAAAGAGATATATATGCTTTGGCAGAATTTCTAATAATGATTTTAAATTTATTTTTATTGTCTATTCTTTATCTGCATCTACCAAGTACATGAATGATCTTGTACAACTTGTAAGTAACTTTTAAAAACAAAACTGACTTGGAATATTCTTAATATAAGGCACAAGACAATAATCAGAGACAAGGAAACCCATATTGAGATGAAACAAATCACTGAGAGTCAGGTAAATTCATGTCTTATACCTTCTTACAAAATCCTTAATGGTGTTAGAACCACAAACCTGCAAGACTGCCTCTCCTGCTATGTTCTGCTTACCAGAGCAGAGGTAAAATCACAGCTGCCTGTTCATGCACATTCATTGTGGTGAATTCCACACATTTGGAGCAGTCTGCCTCAAACTATTAGGAAGGCACCATGCTTCTATCATTTTGCAAAATTTGCAAAGCTCAACTGTTCAGGAGGGCAATCTTGTAAAGTAAGTATAGCTATGATGTAACGGATCAACTCACAAAATTACCTCTATTAGGGACAATAGCGATGGAAGTATGACAAACCCATAGGAATTTTAAGACAAGAGGTGGTTTGCCATTGCCTTTTTCTGCACACCAACCCCTGACTTTGTTGATGATCTCTCATTCAAGTCATAGTCAGTGCAGCTTAGCTTCTGAGATTTCACAGGCAAACCTGGACTATCCAGGTTAGGGACAGTGTTTTCTTTCCTCTTCCAGTTCTACCCCTGTCCCATTGCATTATGTTGTGCTACTAGAAATCTTTGCTTTAGACTCAAATGGTATATTTTATAATCAGCTGACTGACTGGACAATTCTACCATAATTATTCATAATTTGTCTTCAGTCCCATGAGAAAGGTGGACTGTGAATGAAAACAAAACAGATATGTTTTCAACCTAACTCTATCACTATTACATTTGAAGGTCTTTTGGCTAGGACATATTTCTTCTAACAGTGAGTGACAGTGTGTGTCTGTCTATTCACTTGTAAGTTTTTACACTTTCTTCAATACCCCCCACCCCATAGGGCATCCATATGTATGTGTCCATAATGTACAGTAAAAAAGAAAAAAGATTAATAAATGGATGTATCACTTAAAAGCAGATGATTCATCAGCCAAAGGACACTGAGCTGGTGCAGAGCCTAAAGGCAAGCATATCCCTGCAATCTAACCAATGACTCATAAATGTATGAGGCTGTCACACAAGAAAATTTATTTCTGAACAGAAGCCTTTTGTAAGAGAAATGAAAAATAGTGAAGTCATAACCAAACACCAGTTTTGAGCAAGGGTTTCTTTAGTTTACAATTACAACAGGTCTTCCTTGCTGTGGAGCTGTTGAGCATAAATGCTGCAAAACATGAAAATAAAAGGTCACCCATTTTACATCAGCAGCTACACTGATGCACTCAAATTCTAAACAAATTAAGATCTCCAGGCTTGCAGAAACAGCAGTAGACCAATTTACATAACCATTAAAATATCCTTTTGAAGTCTTCTCTCTTAATTTGCATTCAATCATAGTTCTTAAAATACAACTGAAGTTGCAATTCAAGTTTGGATTGGAATGTTTTGATTTTGTCCATTACAAGCAAATAAAATGGCAAAGTGGGCATTACGTGCTAAATACCAATGGGTTCGGTTTTGGTTTTTGGTTCAGTTCAGGGTGTACCTGAACCAAACCCCATATTGAAAAATGGAGGGGGAAATGCCCGAACCAAACCAGCCTGCTCAGGCCTATTAGGGTCGCCATTCTCCCTGCTGCAGCAAGTTGCAACCAGGAGAAAGCAGGGGGCGATCGCCTGGGAAGGGTTTAATGGCTTGGAGTCATTTAAACCTAGCAGCTGATTGGTGAACATGCCCAGCTATTAAGTTTAAATAACTGTGAGTCATTAAACCCATCTGTTTTGCTCCCCCCGCCACCCTGGGAAGCAGGGGAAGAGTGAAAGGGATTGCTGATATGGCTTTCATCCAGTTCATGAAATTCCAACAACCACTATGAGTAGACAAAATAACTTATATTAATGTCACTATAATAAATCAAATATAATCCATTCTATAAGTTTCGTGTTGTTATTTCACAAACATTAGAAAGAACTTCCTGACAGTTAGTATGGTTCCTCAGAGGAACAGGCTTCCTCAGGAGGTGGTGGGCTCTCCTTCCTTGGAGGTTTTAAAGCAGAGGCTAGACAGCCATCTGACAGCAATGCTGATTCTGTGAATTAGGCAGATCATAAGAAGGAGGATAGAAAGGGTTGAATCTGTGGTTAGTTCTTACATGACCAGGGAAATGCTGATAGACACTTTGAGGACAGTCAGCAATTTCTCCAGGTCAGTTTGGCAAGGAATCCTGGAGGTTTTTCTGGGCATGGAACAGGGGTCACTGGGGATGTATGTGTGTGGAGGAGGTATTTGTGAATTTCCTGCATTGTGCAGGAGGTTGGACTAGATAACCCTGGAGGTCCCTTCCAATGCTATGATTCTATGAATTCTATACAATGCATACATTCATACAAAACTATGAAATCATTAAAGTCCTGTATTGCTTGCTAAAAAAGCTTAGCACTTTTCACAGGTTCACAGTCCAACTGAATAGAAGGCTCTTCTGAGGATGATATTGGTGTCTGAAAAAGGACGTCACTTTGGGAGCCATTAAGTCTGACTCTTGGGAAGAGGACAGTTCTCTTGAGGTTGATTAGAACCCCTATGTGTGAGAGGGCCATAGCTGGTGTTCAGTCTGAGGAAGCCTAAGGGAAACTAGCCTGTTCCTAAGGAAAGGCTCTGCGAGATAACTGGCTGAATAAACATCATTCAGAGGTACTTTATTGCTGAAAGTTATCTGTGATTCTAATAAGTTTACATACACTTCAAACCTTACGGAAACTGTAATTAGAGCATAAGCAAATAAATGCCTCAGCCAGGCTGTTCCTTGTTGGTGTTTGAAAGCCAATGGCTGAGCAAACAACTCTCATACGTTAAATAAACCATTTTTGTTATTTTCTTTTACTCTTGCCTCAGAGGTCGTGAGTCCTGCTATAACTCAAATAAAATTACCTCACAACAGCAAATCTTGCATTATAAAGCCACCCCAATTTAGGCTTTTAAACATCCTACCACATTTCAATTTGGGGAAAGTTCCTTGCAATGAGCCTAATTTGCCCTCCCCGTTATAGTGGGCTCTCCCAAACATCTGTCAGACTTTCCTCTGGAAAATTTGGTAGGAGTGTGCATTTTGCATAAACCAAGCCAGAAAAATAAACCAGAAAAAATACCAGTAAGGTATTTTGGGGGTATTATTTCAGCTGAATACAAATCAGAGAATCTGATTGGCTACCAGTATAGCTGAGCCCAATTAAAAACAGATTTTTTTCTGCCTTTTATTTGGGTATATTCAGCCATACTGAATAGCAGGTAGGCTCTCAGCTCCTGCCACCCCAGCTGATTCTCTGTTGCAGCTCTGTGCTGCAGGAAAAGCCAAGCCAGCCCCAGGGTTGGGTTGGCTTTTTTTTTTAATTGCTATTTTTCTTCTTGATTCTACTGGACCCAAAAGAATTTTGGATTTCTGAAAAAATCTGAATACTATACTGATATGGTACCTAAATTTTGACCTGAATAAAAAAATACCGGGGGGGGGGGGTTGCATACCCCTAAAATTTGCTCTAATTTCAGAGTTTCTTCTGCCTGTTGAAGAGCCACTTAAACTGGAGGAAGGCTTCCAGCTCTGCTAAGCAGAGACCAGTATGATACATACCATAATGTTTTGCAAGTGAGGTGCTGAATCAATTAATGCTTAGACATCATTCATATTCAACAACACTGGGGTATACCACAGTGATGCAGAACACAAATTATGCCACAGTGCTAATTGATTCAGTGCATGATTTGCATCCTCTTAAAGGCAAATCATAGGTTACAGTAGAGTCCCAGGTTACAATGCCTTGACTGCCCCACATCCCCTGCAGGTAAAAGCCCCTCACATGGGATGCTGCCCTTTGTCCTTGCAATGCAGCCAGCAGAAGGCAATCAGCACTGGAAGACAGAATGCTTAGCCCATCCCCTTTCTTTCCTCCTTTTCCTGCCTTGTTTCAAGGGCAGTGTGCAAGGGAGAAGGGGGTCCTGGGATCTCATTATGCATAACAACATTGTCATATGTAGTCTTCTGACTTAGGAATGCCATTTGTATTTTAAACTCCCTCATTCCTACCCATCTGATTTCCTACTGAGCACAACAAAAAGCTGCCCACTATTTCATAATACCATAGTATTTCATAATTAAGCAAAAGTCACCCTGGTTGCAACTATCCATTTCAAAAAGGACTTTTAAAAATTGATGTTTGTGGCCACGAAACATAGGAAGATGTCTGCATGCTTGAATAATTACCTTCAACAAAAATTCCTGTTGAAAGCAAATGTTAAGTGCACAAGTTCTAGTTCCTAACCTGCCTGTTTTCTAAGTGCGAGGAATTCTGTAGATGGAGAATGTTCAAACATGAAACCGTCCCTCCTATCTTCTAAAGTAGTACAATGTCAGGAAGGCCATGCCACCTTTTTCCTGAATGTGACGATCAGTCAAGTCTGCATTAACACTTGTCAAAGCAACAAAGAAAAAAACAATGGTGTGTTGGGAATTTTTAAAATTCAGCATCACTCAAAGATCCCTATGTGTTTCACATGTTGCTTCACCAAGGGAGCTGTAAGGCAACAAACTTACATCATCATCATCATCATCATCATCATCATCATCTTTAAAATTTCCCACTGCACCATCTTTTTTTCTTTTCTACTTTGACTCTGCATTGGTGAAGAGTCAAAGCAGCACTTCTGCATTAATTCTTGGATGTCTTTTGCAGATGTCAGACAACTTCCAGGAATGTTTTCCTCCTTAATGTTTTACATATGGATGGAATAATTAATCTTCCTTGTTTGTATATACTAAAAAATATGCAACTCTTGGATAGAAAACCACCAAGTTAGACTAGGGTTGCTATGCAGAAGAAAGTAATGGCAACCTACCTCTGCTCATCTCTTACCTTGAAAACCCCACAAGGGGTTGCCATAAGTTGGTTGCAGCTTGACATCACTTCATTATTAATATTACACACTTACCAGATCACTTTCGGCCTTTTTATTATATAAAGCTTCAACTTTGGAGTCGAGCTCTGCTTGGATGAGATCTCTTCTTTTCAAGACACCCTGGAATTGTAAAGCAATACACAGATTTAGAGCGGACAGCTCTATGCAGAAAGTTATTTGAAAAAAAACTATCAGATGCAAAAGTGTACAAGTGCTTCCAAATGTATGCCAAAGTAGAAATTTTTATTTCTCTCATTCCCTCTTATCACTAGAACACATTACTGAAATGGACAGTCAGGAACACAAAGTACTTTGGATGGATTCCATTATTAAGACGAACTCTGTTGCCATGTGATAACAGTCAATGGTTAAGGTGGCTTTTTAAAAAAGGGACATTGGACAGATTCAAACCTACTCAGGTAGGCCTATCAACAACAATAAGCCACAATAGCTACACAGAATCTCCAGGCTCAGAGGCAGCATGATGAAGATAGAGGCAAAGTTCAGGGGAGAGATGCTGTCATCAAGCCTTGTTTGTGGGCTTCCTAGAAGGATGATGTCAGCCTCAGTTTGAAACAGGATGCTGGACTAGATGGCCATTAGATCCAATCCAGCAAAGCTAAGATTGGTTGGCTACAAGCAACTGATTTCCATTCCCCCTCCTTTTCCTGTAACTGAGACTTTATTTTTATATTCCAATGTTTTTTCTTGCTTGACATGAAAAACTAAGATCCCCTGTGGTGTGCTGGTGAGTCTGTGAGTTAAACAGCTGAGGCCCATATTATATGAATGCAGCCCCCCCCCCCCCTCCCAAGAGTACACAGCCAGATGGGAGTCACGACAGTTGAGGGACCAGAATGGAAAGAATATCTCAGATGTTGCATTAAAGCAAGGACCAACTACTATCCTCCAGATATTACATGTAGCCTAGTGATAAGATACAGTTAGGGAGAAGGAACAGGTCACTTCCCTCTATTAAAAACTATGGGCAACATGCACTCTTTTTTTCTGCTTTGGTCAATACATCATGAGGGGATTTTTCTCTTCAGTTTTTTGATGGTGACCCCTGTGGGGAAAAATATCATCTACTACTTCAAGCCCAATACTTCAATTTCTTCAGACCTACTACTTTCTCAAGCTACTCGCCTACAACTTGCCACTCTCCTACGACTTCATTCTATATAGCTCAAATAATAATGAAACTACATGGGAGGGATGGGATCATGAGGAAAATGTCTGCCTCCTATGGGCTTTGACATGCCCATATTATCCAGTCAACATTAGATCGAGCTATGGAGAAGCAATAAAGCACATCATTTCAGCAAACAGACATGAAACATCATGTCTTTACATCTTTCAAACACAGAAAATACCAGTTATCACCACATGAGGGAGTCTTTACAAGCATTCACATGTTATTGCTGTAGTAAAATTATCTTGGTGACAGCTTTACTGTTTCCCTCAATCCCCCCCCCCCAAAAAAAAGCAGGCTCCAATTATTTCAATATTGCAAGAACTGAGCACCTAATACTGAAAGAAGTCTTTGTTTGAAACGCAGATGCTCTCAAATGTTATATAAGTGAGAAAGACAGGCTCACAAGGCCCTCACATTCATAAATTCATGCAGTCATGTCAAATCAGCAACCAGACAAGACAATGGTTTGTAGGAATGATTATGTGGGCTAATGATTGGGTATATTGAGGCAATGCACGTGGACTTACGGATGTTTAGGCTCTATCTGAGTATGACTTTAACATACAAATATCAGGCAGGACAGGGAAGCAGTATCCCAATTCCCCCCCCCCCCAAAAAAAATATGTCAGCAACAAATGCCTTCTTTCTTTTTTAAAAAAGAAGTATACATATTGGCAAAATGAAAGCAGAAAAAGTTGATTTTGAATATCTCTTTATGCCCTCGTGAACTCTTTCTTTTCTATTCTTTCCATCACATTCTTTGTACATAAACTTTTTGTGACAATATTTGGAGGAACAACTAAATTTTAAACGGTTTCCAAACACTGCCACTAAAAGAAATTCTATACAAAATGTAAAAGTGTGTGGGGGGCATTTACAATATAGAACCTCACATTAGGGCCAAGTAACAACCTTTCCCCCCTTCCAAAGGCGATTCATGAGTCTCTAATAGTGCAAATAGCTGGAACTAGGGATGGGCATGAACAGGGAAAATGGAGGAAAACCAGTTCATGATTCATCCTGTTTGGGAGTTCGGCCCATCCCCACTGTGCTCTGAAGGCATTTAAAGGCCCTTATATGGGCAGTCTAAGAAGGATTACAGTATTTGAAAAGTCAACTATACAAAAGTCAACATATATACTGTAATAAAACACTAAATAAAATACAGTGTACTTAAAGCAAATAGTGAATAATTATTAATGAATAAACTGTGTTTTTCAAGTACAATACAATATATTACCGAGATGTTCAGTCCAATATAACATCAAAGAATCCAACAAACACACACAAAACAGAGTAACTAAATTACAAAAGTTCATCACTTCTTCAGGAAACAAGTACCGGTAAGTGAAAAATTTTTCAAGAAGAATCACTATTTCTTAAAAGACACGACGGGTGATTACAGACCAGAATGTTGGGCCAGCTCAGAGACACCTTAGAAATCAACCACAAAAATCCTTCCACACACAAACATCTGCCTCCTGTCCTCCGACTTCCACAGTGTGGCTCAAAAAGCTACCACTTTTAACGCGGTAGCAAATTTTTGAGCAGAACACCAGTTGCCTCCTCGCCGTCTGGAAACGGAAGGGCGCAAGTGAGGAACATTGGCAGTGTGAAACCGCCAAGCTGCCCCAAGCTGCATCCGGCTTTAAAAAAAAAACTGTTCAGAGTGCATGAGTGTGCATGCATGAGCATTAGCGCATGCATGTGCATAACCACTAAAATGTATGAGGAAAAAACCCAAACCTAGTGATGGAGATGGTGTGTAACAGCCATCTGATTGCACCTGTGTTGCCCCATGGACAGGATGGGGACAGCTTCCAGGGGAGTGTGTGGAGGCCTTGGGGTGGCACTTTTTGGGCTGACCTGATTTGGGATGCTTCTCATCTGGCCCCAAATGCCCGACTGTTATCAGCCAAAGAATCAGAAGAATCCCAGGTAATGACTGTCTTGTTTCGCTCACTTTCTTCAGTGAACTAACTGGAATAATTGTATACAGAAAGACAAGGTATTCTCAGTGCAAGGCAATATGCAGCAGAGCCAAATTCCAAGGATCCAAGCGGAAATTTCTTATTCATGGGCACCATTCAACTTTATAAAACACAAATCACTAAAAAAATTTTTCAGTAGGTGGTATAGCCTCAAGGCATTTATGCCTTCCGAACCCACACAAACCCTCCCTGAACCTCATGAGGTTCAAGGAGGGTTTGTGGGAGGCATGTTCTCCTAAACTCCTGATTCAGGAACCATGAACCAGCCTGGTTCTTGGTCAAACCGAGGTTCATGGTTCAGTTCATGCTCCCTTTGTTACAACAGCAGCACTGCACAGTTTTAAAACAAATTCTTTTTTACAGGTCCACATTAGCTAGCTTGTATACAGATGTAGTATTTCCAGAGCAATGTCCCCTCTACACCCATGATGGCTCTACTTCCAGTTTTGCTTTGGTAGCTGCAAAACCAGTTTGACCTTAGTCAAATTATCTCTCCCAAATAGACACACCTTATTACAGGCAGCAATGGTGCTATTAAATTACTACCTGTGCTCTGGACACATTATACCAGTACGCAGCTATAAACTGGAAACACTAAACTGTGATGAAAACATATGAAGAGAAAGTAAAAGTCCACAAAGTTCTTTTGACACTAACAGAATTTCAGATGTATCATGATTTACATGAATGGCACCCACTGACTCTGTCAGACACACTTCTTCCAGAATTGTTTGCTTTTGTGCTTCACAAAAAAAACCCTTCAGCAGTTATGCTAACATTAATATTTAAAACTTTGAGATAAAGAATAATTGAATGATGGGTGAAATGAATATCACCTACACATGGAAACAGAAGACTACTTCACAGAACAGGTTAATGTACACACCACTGAATGTGATGCAGATGCACAAGTGTTTTCATGAAGTGCCCTAGTGGTAGGGAGATGTGAGTGATTCTGGACCATACAGGCTATGACCAGTATGCCCCATGGTGAAAGAAGCACATACCATTCCTTCAGATGTGATGGTGTACACTGAAACTTGTAATATATGAAGTGACTTAGACTGACAGGTTTTCCTTTGGGTGGTGCCAAATTCCTGCAGCAAAGCCTTAGCGTTACTAAATTTACAAAGCACAGACTGTAGACAATATAAATTCGGCAAGTTACTGAGAGAGATGAACCATACACAGGGCATTTCTGTACAGAATTTTTTCTGCAGTTTGGCTATCCCCGCCCCCCAGCCTTATACATAGTGTTGTTGCCCTGCAGATCATTTCACAGCTTCTCCCCATGTCTCCAATGTGTGATAATCTCTCATTAGCCAAAGTCGTATTAGTCCACTACACTCTTGATCATAAACTACATGCATCAACATTCCAGAATTGCTCCTCACAATTTCCTGGAGCCCCTTGAATCAAATAGTCCCCTGCAATAAGCACCCAAAATATGATTTCCACAATCCTTTAGGGCAGAGGTGTTGAACTCATTTGTTACAAGAGATGGATCTGACATGAATGTCACTTTGTTGGGCCAGGCCATGTGTACCATAAAATATAATGCCAGCCACTGGAAATATGAACTTTATAAAGGACAGCAGCTAATAAGCTCCAAGTTGGTGTATCTTCACTGCTAGGCCCTGCCCGGAGGGGGGGCAAACCCTTCCTTAGCCCACTCCTGCCACCAGTGCAGTGAGCCCAGAACCCAGGGTTAAAAGCAGCTGGATGCTGCAAACCGCTGGATGTTGCAAGCTCCCTCCTGCCCCTGAGTTATCATGGAAGGCGACTGGGTAAACAAGCTGAGCTAACCCCCCTGTCTGCGGCAGCCCAGGTCAAAGGTCATGTGCATGATGGGATCCAGGCCAAGTAAAGCCCAATATGCTGAAGGTGTCTGTGTGGCAGCAGCTGCCTCTGGCCAAGGCCACTAGATAATCCATGGCAGGGTGATGCTGGGGGTTCGAGCCAGAGATTGTCAGCAAGTTGTGCCATTCCCATGAAGCCACAGCCACCCCAGGTCAAAGGCTGCCAGATCATCTGATGAGGGAGAAGGCACCACATGCTCAAGACCATATGTGTAGAAGAGGGCCCAGGCAAGCCAATATAATGGGAGATCAGGGGCAACACTCCCCTATGAGGTGGCTGCCACCTACCGCTGAAGGCTGCCAGATAGCCTGTGGGGGAGGAAGGCCCGGCCACCGAGTTGTGTGCTTGGTGGCAGGACTAGGCCCCCAATGTGTGGAAGAAACTGCCAAAGAATCCCATGAGCCAAAGCACAATCACCACATGGTTTTTTTGTTTTTGTTTTTTGCAAATATGATGGCATCAATGGCCACCAGCAGGCCCCAGCAAGGAATCATCTGTGCCTCCCCATGTGATCCCTGCAATCATCTGGACAGCATACCTGGGACTGCAGGCTGAGCGGAGAGCAGTATGATCTGATCTTGGAACCCTGAGCCAGCATGAATGTGGCTGCAGAGGCTCCCAATTCAGGGCTGTCCCTGAAGTGAAGGAGTCTGCTTGACTGCTGCAGACAAGGTTGTTCTGCCCTGCTGAAGCCACAATTGGAACAGCTGTGCCCACTAACCCACCCCCCACCAGAAGAGACTCCTGTTCCCTCCCTCTCTCTAGTTGCACACGGGATGGATAAGAGCCCTGGACAGGCCAATCTATTCCCTGGGCCTTATGTATGACACCCCTGCTTTAGGGCCTTTCCACCATTTTTTGCCTAACAGAAGCTAATATGATCCAGATGGGCAGCCTGAACAATGTGTTGGTCTGAAGAAGTAGAACAAAGAACAAAGTAGTCCAGCGGCACCTTTAAGACCAGCAAAGTGTTATTCAAGGTATAAGCGTTTGTGTGCAAGCACACTTCAGATACAATGGAATAAAAAACAGAAATAACAGCAAGAAACTAGTATGGCTGAGCGAGATGAGTTATCCTCTGCAAGCAAGATGGGATGTTGGCTCTAAGGCTGATGGGAGTTCTATTTACAGACCATCACATATTTTTCAGAGACATTCTGTTATGGTTGTGCTGGAAGGAGGGAAAAGTTAGGGTTCAATTCAAGTTGCTGGGTATTACCTACGAAGCCAATCATCTCCTGGGACCTCACACATCTGCAGAACCACCTCTCCAATATACTCCAGTGCAGCAACTTGGCTCCTTGGAGCAAAGCCTTCTGCAGGTGCCCCTCCCTGGCAAATGGGTAAGACTGACAGCTGCCAGGTCTGCGTGGGTACCACTGGGTGGAATGGCCAGCCTGATGAGGTCAGGAGGGCTCCCACGCTACTATCATGTTACAGAATGTAAAGTGGAACTGTTCAGAAAGGCTTTCTTATAAAGGAAATAGGGATATAGTAAAACTGAATTGATCAGGAGGGCACTTTTTAATAAAGGGAACTGGATTGTAGCTTAACTGCCTGTGAAGACAATTTTATGCCATTCCCCCCCTCTTTCTTGCTCCCCCTTCTATTGCATTGTTAATTGGATGTATCACACTGCTTTCATTTAATTCTTTCTGTAACTGTGTGATCCCGTTTTACTGCATTGCTTAATTTATGTATTGTGTTGGTCTTTATCACACTGTTTGATAACTCTGTAATTTGACCTTGAGCCTCAACAAGAACGGTGGACAACAACTGAAGGAAAACAATCAAACCATCCCCTAAGCACCACACCACCCACACAACTGAGACAGGATGCTGACTGCAGTCCTTCAAAGGATGTGGCCATGAAACCTGTGCCTTTAAAATGGGGTGCTGTAATAACTGCATCTGTGCCATGACATTTATGCCAACTCACCATTAATATTTCACTGTATAGCACGTATTCATGCAGAGTAGGAAACAAGGATTCAGAAAGTGCCACCATTCGCCTCTCCATAGCCTTGGAGCACTTGTCAATGCAGCTGGCAACGCCTTTCAGGGTGTCTCCTAGGTCCTCTTCGGAAGCAGACCAAAGTGTATGGATTGGGCCAAATTCCTTCATCTCATAAAAATAGTCTTAAAATTAAAAAAAAAAACCCTTTATTAATGATTTGCATTCTAAACAACAAATCCATGCAGGACAAGAAATTAAACTGGATTTTTAGAACACAGCCAAAGGAGGAATGTGTTCTGCTCCTTTTCCCACCCCTCCGTGAATGAAAACTTTAAGAATGTAATCTATCAATATACAGTGCTTCATGTCAGCTGGATATGGAAAGCACATTAAATATACAGATTACATAAATTAAATATATACACACTAAGTACAGACCTGCAAAGAAGGGTATTATCTTCACATCCAGCTGATGCATTTACTCTTATATTCTGCTCAATCTTTCCTCCCTGTATTTTTGCTCACTTATAACAAGTGGAGATGGGGTTGCTCGACTGGCATCTCCAGCTGCAGTACAGCCATAAGGGGAATATTTATCAACTGAAACTCCTGTACATGGCTTAAGAACCTGGAATAAAACTTCCCGCTCATTCCACCTCTCACATTTTAAACCAGAAGCAGTTCATGTTCCACCAACCCCAAGCAGCCACAACCAACCCCAACTAGTGGGGGAAACTGGTCACAATCACCTGACACATTTAATGAGAAATACACTGTGGCAACTTGAAAATACAACAACAAAACCACATCTGAGTTACTACAGAACAGGAATTCTTATTTGACCCTGAGGTAAGAAGAGTTGGTCAAAGACCTTGTCATAGATGAACAATGAACACTTCCATTTCACTGGTGAGGAACAGAGGCTCACACATGTGATTAGCCCAAGACCAGTAATGAATCCACAGGAGATTAATAAAACAACTTGTTTTGAAGAACAGCAATTTATGTCAGTGCTCTTAAATACAAAGCAATGTTTTATAGCTAGGGAACTGACTGTCTCAGACACATGCAAGGATTAGGCTGAAATGTTATACTTGGGCTTCACAAGGCAGTTGCTAAAAGCAACTTTACATCAGAGATTATTCTGAGGAATAAGTACACATTACTGGAAACAGAAGAGCATCATTTGGGGGCCAGGCAACATTCACAGCAAGTTTCAAAGACCTGTTCTTGAACATGGTCATTTAAATTGTAAAAAAGCAATACATTTAAAGAGTATTTGTTGTTACTTTTTATACTTTCTAATTATTAATTAAAAATACAGATGCTTCCAAGTATAACACATGTGGCCTTTTAACATACAGAATCTGAAACAAACAGTAATGATGATGATGATAATTAAAAATAACCCATCACCAGTACACACATCCCCATACACCCTAATTCTATATGCCCACCAGTCATGCAAATATCTCCCCCTGTACAGAAATCAACTCCCAGACTTACTTGTCATATCACCAGTTCACACATTGCAATTACATGATACGCACATGGCCCTCATAAGGACACTGGATCAGATGTCAGCCTGGAGTACCAGGCTGGAAACTCAGTTTCCGGGTGTACAAATGTCTGATTTGGATTGGGATCCTGGCACACAAGAAGAGCTTTAAGCCCCACCTTGCACCATTTTCTGAACTGAAATGGCACTAGGAACCTGCTATTTGCCCCTTTGGCAAAACTTATGTCTATCAGTATATGCAAGCTTCCCCAGTTGGGTAAATGGTAGTCCTCAGGGTCATTTCATGTAGGGATAATTGCATTTGACTGAAGCCCCTTCTCCCCATATATCACAGTCATAATCCAGATTGGGCCACACATGCCTGGGACTTACTGCCCAGCTGGGAATTCCAAAAACACAACTCTATGAAGTCCTCAGTAACATATGACTTTGTCAGTACTTGTTAAGACTTCTGTTTGAACAGCAGGCAAATTCTCACAGTACAGTCTCAATGGCAGCAGGGCTGCATAGCCCCCAAAGTCCAGCAGTGACCATTCTCCAGTCCAACAACAGGTACATTTTATGCTGGTGAGAACTGGCAGAACTGGTGTTAGAGAACAAACTGCAGCTCAGAAGACTGTCAATTCAAATCTCATCTCAGTCACAGACTCACCTTAGGCAAGCCACTCTCTCTCAGTCTCAGACCTGCAATATGGGGATAAGAATTCTCACCTACCTTACTGGGCTGTTGAAGGATTGTTACAATAATGTATGAAAAGCACTATATAAACGCCAAGTTCTTCGTTGACACTTCCACCAGCTGCTCTATGGGATGCTGCCATCAGCTACCTCCTCCACAAGGCTGGCCAAATAGCGGGGAGTCAGGCAAGCCAGCAGCAGCTGGCTGGAAGTGTGCCGTTCCACCACAGTGCCAGCCACCTTTCCCTTCCAACAGTGCAGCTCCTCTTCCCTCAGCACAGCAGGCTTTATTTTACACAGTGCCTTTTTTTGAGGATGGAGGGGGCTTGTGTGTCCTAGTGCTAAACTGATCACAGCCCATCATTCTGCTTTGAGTTCTGCATTTCTTGCTGCCACCAGTAAATAGCCCAGGACTCACAGCAGAAGGACAACTGCTAGGAAAGAAGACCCAATGCCTCCTTCTCTCCTTTAAGCCTTTTACAGTGCAATCCAAAGCATGCTTTCCTGGTAGTAAGCCTCAACCAGCAGACTTCGGAATGGTTCTGAGCAGACCTACTTAGTATCACATTGTAAAGGCTGTCCTAGAATAAGTTAGAACTCGGCCATTGTCTGCACAGGGAAAGTTCGCTGCTGCTGCTACGAACAGACACATTAAAAAAAGCAAAAAGGCCAGTGGCTCAGTGGTAGAGCATCTGCTTGGCATTCCAGAGGTCCCAAGTTCAAACACGGGCTCTTCAGTCAAAAGGATCAGGTAGGAGGTAATGTGAAAGACCTCAGCCTGAAACCCTAGAGAGTCACTGTCAGTCTGAATAGGCAATAATGGCCTTGATGAACACCAATGGTCTGATATGGTATAGAAGGCAATTTCATGAGACTTGATATGATATTCTCTAGTAGTAGCAATGTCTACTCTTTTCCCTCTGCAAGAGTTTTGGATAATAGGGAAGCAGTGAATAGAGACCTGCTGGTTTCCACCTTCTTTTCACACAGCTATTTGGAATCTCAAAGAAGGTGGAAAGCAACTGAGAGTTAGCCAGTGATCAACCCGTGGACGTGCTTGGCTTTCATCCTACCAACCTCTTTCTTCCTTATAAACTCTATGAGAGATTTTGTTCAAGAGGCCAATTTTCTGGTTAAAGACATCCACATAGTTGTTCATTTCAGTGAACGCATCAGGACGGTTTTTCAGAGTTCCTCCTCGCATCGAGGATGCAACCGCTTTGACTGTTTGTCCCATTCTGCTCAACAGGCCAGGCCCCTGTTTCTTGTGAGAGGAAAGTTCCTGAAAATTAAGGGAGGGAAGCAAATGTTTATATAGGCAAATGTTTCTTTGTCCATGCCAAATTTGTCCAAATTAAAATAAAATCAATTAAACCGGTCCCCACATCACAGTTTTCCTCTTGCTTTTATGCAGTGATGTACAAAATGTGGGGGCCCCTGGTGGCCATCATAGCTGCCACATTGTGGCCACCTGTGCATCATCACCCCATCCTTTGGACTCTTTGAGGACTTCCATATATTGCCCATCATGGCTTCATCCATA
Source organism: Heteronotia binoei (assembly GCF_032191835.1). Classification (NCBI taxonomy): domain Eukaryota; kingdom Metazoa; phylum Chordata; class Lepidosauria; order Squamata; family Gekkonidae; genus Heteronotia; species Heteronotia binoei. The sequence goes on from NC_083224.1 coordinate 147,693,444, forward strand.
ATCCCAGTAAGAATCTCCCAGCAAGAGAATGGGCTTCCTTGGGGATTCACAACATACAGTCAATGGGGTTTTTGAAGTGTAAATGATTTTTCTAGAAGCTTTCTCAAAAAATTCTGTAGCTTTTGGTTCTGTAGAAAACAAGATATTTGCCTTAACACAGTAGTCAAACACAGTAGTCATCACTCCACTAGACTGTATCAAGAAGAGTCCAGACCTTGTGAATGAGCAAACTGGGAGATCCTACATTTATAACAAACACAAGACTTCCTTGCACATGCTGCTTTATTTCAGTTATTCCTCAGTGAAGTATAAAGAGATGAGAAGGAAGCACACAAGCTTAATGCCAAGTTCCTCCCCAAATAAAAGTCTGAGCAGAAGGGGAATATCTTGAATAGGGCCATACTTACAAAAGTCATTCTAAACTTGTTCAGTACCTATTCTGGACACTTGTGGCAAATCATGCATTCTAATTACAACAATAATAGTAATAAAGGTTTATTTACCCAGGCTTGTGCAGTAAGAAAAATTTTTAGATCGTCATTAAAAGTTAAAGTGGGATGATCAGCCACCCGGTTTAAAAATTTATGCAGTGCTTTCCTTCGAGTCTCAATGAAATCATCATTAAATCGTTCCATAACTCCTTTCATTATGAATTTTTCAGGCAACGGCTAAGGAAAAAAAGGGAGGGGGACATGAGCTGCATAATTGTATGCATATCTAGAAATATAACTTTAACAGAGGTAATGAAATATACACTCTGTACGCAAAACAGTGCCTTAAATTCAAATGGCTGGTGTCAGTATTGTTATTGGAAGAAATACAAGTATGAGACCAATAAAAGATAACAAGGGAGAAGGAAATCCCATTCTTCTGCCCCTTAACTTCTTGGTCCCTCCCTTGCTGCTTGTTGTCATATTCTTCCTCTCCTTCTGGTCACATTCTCTCCCACACCCTAGTCCAGTTCCTCACCCCACCATCACCCCCTCACAGCTTCTGGGTCAACCCGAAAACACCACCTAACCTGCAGCAATTTAGGGGTGGGGATTACATCTTGAGGGAGGGTATCCCAAAATGGGGGCAGGGTGACAATAATGAACTTTCCCACAAACTTGAGAGATCTTTTGATTTTGCAGAACCCACATTGGTAACTACGGCTAGCACCGTTGTATGGTTTCTGCCATTTGTTTGGGGACTAGTACTACAAATTAAATACAGTAGCAAAGGAGATTTGAGCACAGACTAAAGAACTGCAGCTGCAAAACCAATGCTGTTCTTAGTTTTCCCCACATGTGCTTTATTTCCGCAGTGGATCACAGTCTTTTACTCAAGTAGACAAGCTAGTATAAATAAGAGTCTAGACCTACAGGAATTATCAGTGTCGGATGTGCTTCTTCAAGTTTTCCCTTTAACCAAAGGAAATCCTGATACCTTCGTCTAACTTCATACTCGCTGGAGTCAAATTCACCACGGGTTGTCTGCAAATCATTTTTAAAAAGCACAAATTATTAACATACTTAAACATGCTTCAGAAATGCATGGGGTACAGTTGCTACTTAGAGACGTGTATGGGAAACAAACTGTGAGATAAGTCAGACTGAGAGATAAATTAGGCTGAGATTGTGTGGTTGGCTCATGGGCACTCAGGAAACTTCTATGGCAGTGCGATAATTTGAACCTGGGTGTCTTAGATCCTAGTCTGACGCTCTGACTGCTGCACCAAGCTTATTCCACTAAGACTCAAAGCAGTTTACACAACCACCCAGGCACACAAAAACCAGACTCTCTAGAGTAAAAGGAAATAAAAAAGGAAATGGAAATCCGGTGTTCTGACTATTTCTATTGTTTCTTTTAATCCAACACAAGAAATAGGTTAAATGAGACCCAGGGATAATAATAACTAGCCAGACTGAGACCAACCTTTTAAATCAACATCCTGAATTCTAACCTTGAATATACTTCCAAATAGGCATGGATCAGATCATCTTTGTAATTTTATCCTGCATTTACAAACAAGGAATCTAATTTGAGCAGCTACTCATATAAAATCAGCAGTTAGCAAGGATATTTTATTGTTGGCCAGTTATATGTAGCCTTTTTATTAAACAAACTGTCAAAAATATATATTCTCTAGGATTAAAAATACTTTTTGGGCCATCAAGTCAAGTTGACTTCTGGTAACCTGTAGTGGGACTTGAAGACAAGGGATGTTCAGAGGTGGCTTGCCATCGCCTGTCTCTGTGTCACGACCTTCGTATTCCCTGGAGGTAGCTTCTGAGATCTGGCAAGAACAGGCTTGCTGGGTTATCCAGGTTGGGGTTAAAAATACCTTTTTAAACTGTCTTATGATTGCCATTTAAGTGTGTGTACACAGGGGAAAAGAGTTCCTTGCAGGGCTAACTGGCACCTTTACAATAACATTACTGTAACCCACCCTTAGGATAATGGCAAAGTATCTTGCAACTATCGCATTCTGACAAACAGCATTAACAACCACCTGTCATTTAGGAGGTGCAGTTACCAGAAGTAAGAGCCCTTTTGAAAGGCTCATCTACCTGGTACATTCTGAATTAAGCCTTGCTGCAAAAAAGAGAACCCTTCCAATCCACTTCCATGTCATTGAGCCATGCTGTTAATGCTCAGGACCAAGATTCAAAGATCTACTTGAGCACTGACTCAGAGCTGGAGCATGTCCAGTGAGATGTCTGTTTTTTAGTTAAATGGCAAGCCATATGACAGAACATGCTGTCAGTAGAGAAACACAAGCCCCTGTGGGTCAGAAGAACTAGCTGAATCCATGCTTATGTCACCAGACCACACTGTACCACTAACGTTCTTGCACTTCTATAAAGGACTCACAATTATTTAGCAATTTTTAAAACTTTCCTTTACAACATCAGTTCCCACCTGCAAATGCACATGTAGCACAGGCTTCCAGCTGCACTTGAAAGTCACACAGTATATTAGCAGAAAGCTCACCTTTGTAACAACTCTGTAGGTGATGAATGTCTCAATGGCAGTGATGTGGCTTTCTGGATCATCAACTGTAATGAAAATATCCTTTAACTCTGGTTCATCTTCAAATTTGTACTGGTTTATCATAGAAGAAGGAGATGTTGGTATCAAAGGACTGAATGAGTTTACCTCCAACAATGACGTATTCTGTGAATAAACAAGACATTTGAAAGATGTTTCACTCCCACCCTGAAGATACACCTCACTGCCATTTGGACAGTAGTAATTGTTAGAAAAGGGGTGGCTAAACTTGCTTAATGTAAGAGCCACATTAAGCATCAGATGTTTGAGGGAGGGAAGGAAGGAAGGAAGGAAGGAAAATAGATGGAGGAGGGAGGGAGAAGTGAAAAGAAAACAATTTTAAATGCATTCTCCAAGCTGCCGGCTGGCTTGGCAAAGTGATTTAAAGAGAGAAATGCCTTATCCAAGCCAGCAGATGGGGCGATGAGGGCTTCAAGAACCACACAATATGTGTGAAAGAGCCACATGTGGCTCCCAAGTCACAGTTTGGCCACCCCTGTGTTAGAGTATCTGATTGCATATAATTTGTGCATTCAACACACTGAAGTGTTACATGTGGCCTTCATATTGTGAGCCACAAACACACACATTATATTTAAGAAACTATGAAACATCCATGTTTCTAGCCCTCAAGGTTGTGGGGACAGACAAGTCATTTTAACATTTCTAAAATGCTGGATACGCAGTATAGTGGGCTGAAGAAAAATTACTGCATTAAATAACAGCTTAGTTTTCACTTGGAGACAAAGCACACTATCAGAAGCCCCAATTATGTATCATTTTTGTACTGCTGATAATATAGTTTGGCAGCTTAGCTCTTTACAGGATCCTATAACACATGAAAGAAAAATCAAGTTATTGACTCATTGCTCTCCAATTAACTGTTGGTTCTATAAAAAGAAAAATTTTATTCTCAAACCCTTTCAAGATGCTTTCCCCAGCAGTTCCGCCCCCCTGCTGACATCTCAACCAGCTGCTCCTTTATTGTCAGGCAACAGCCAGCTTTACAATGGCCATCTCCCGAAAAACTGGCCACTCGGTTATCAATGAAGCAGCAAGGGGAAAAGGGAGTATCAATCAACCCACATGCCACAAAAGCCCTTTAAAAATAGCCTTGGAGACTAGAACTGTGGCGTCACTTTCCCTGACCCACAAAGGTCACACACAGCCTGACTCTTCCCTTCTTTTCAGGCAACCAGAGATACTTTGGAAATAAGCAGGCAGACCCTGTACTGGAAAATGCATTTTTACAGAGCTTTAAAGGACAAATCCAATGTACGTTTTCTGATAGATCACTACATGAAGAGGTCAAGTGAGCCAAAAGGAAACTCCCTGAGCAGCTGCAGTGTTGTGAGAAGAAATGTAAAAACAAGCATTCTACAACCTCTATAATTACAGCAAGCTTAGTGGCTAAGACAGCAAGGTGGAAAGTCCCCCCCCTTTGAAACAAATTTATTAGGTTTACTTTAGGAAAACTGAGCCATCTCTCATCTCATCTGAAATATGGCAATAACATAACTTATGTAACAGAGTTATTACCAGGATTTGTATACCTTTTATTAGCCATATAAATGCTAAGCATTACTATTTGTTTATGTGCCTATATATTTTTATTGAATGATTTTATATGTTACTTTCAGTGCTGCTTTAATGTTTGCCACTTGGGGACCCTATCTGGGTAGAAATGCAGTTTTAAAATGTTTTTAATAATAATAAACAAGTAATTTAAAGATTATTTTAGAAGAAGTAGGGACCCTCAAAAAATCTGTGGCAGCAGCTATCCCACTTCCTCCCTTTCCTTATTTTCCTCTCTCACCACCCCTTCTCTCAGTCTCTCTCACTTTTTCTGTCCTCCAACTACTTCTCTTTTTTTATACCTCTGTTACATATGTTTCTCTCTCTTCTCTCTCCATCATGCCTACTAACTCTCTCTTTTTCTTTCTTCCTCCCCCACCCCTATAACTTTCTCTCTCCCTCACCCATTGTTCTGGTTTTCTTTCCCCCCCCCCCCCCATCACTTGGATCCTGCCTACTGGCAACCCAACTGCTCTCCTCCTCATCTTTTCCCTCCAGATGCCCCCCCCCACCAGCTGAGCCAGGAGGCTGGCTGAAGTCTCACCAGGACTCCTGCCTCTCTCCACCCTCTATCTAGCCTCCTTGAGTGATCATTGAAGGGTTTATGTATCTGGGGAAGTTCTCATGTCTTTGGGGAAGTTCTGAGGGCACACCCTCTCCAGCACTGTTGTTGGGTCCTCCTGTTGTAGGACCCCAGACAACAGGTAATAATAATAATAATAATAATAATAATAATAATAATAATAATAATAATAATATTTTATTTATACCCCGCCCTCCCCGCCAAGGCAGGCTCAGGTAAGGACCCTGCATGGCTTTCTCCCCACTTGCTCTCAGTCTTTGCCACATCCCATCTCTCCCATGCACTCCCAGCCTCCCTGGCTTCCTCTATCACAGGAGTGGCAAGACCTGGCACAACTCCTCACAACACAGCCGAGCCCAGTGTACCCCAGCACAGCTGGGCCTGGCATGGTTTCTTTCAGTGTGACTTCCCCTAGCCTTGGCTGGCTCCCTGGGCACCTGCCTCAGTGCCTCCCCACCTGCCCCTAGCCTCAGCAATGCTAGTGATGGGGGAAGCTGCTTCGAACTTGACTATGCTGAGGGAAGCCGTGCCAGACCCAGCCGTGTTGGGGGAAGCTGCTCTGGGCCTGGCAGTGCCACAACTGGGGGTAGCGACATGCAAGCAGACACTGGCAGTGGAGATGTATTGTGTGTGCAAGCACAGACAATAGCTCCTTGTTTTGGGCTTCCCCCTCCCCCATTTTTTGAAGGTTTTGGATTTTTCTGCAAACCTGGAACATCCTGCAAGTTTGGAGAAAAACTTCTCGTCTCCACCTGTTCCCCATCTGCGAACCTAAGTATTCAAATACAATGGCTACTTGTATATAGATGTTCATGGCAGAGGCAAGACTTGAACTGGGACCCTCCCCAGTCTTAAGAGAATCCTTTACTTACAGATTTTATTTTAAATCACCCTGAATGCAGCATTGTGTGGAAGTTGAGAGGAAGAATGGTGTAGCAGTTAGAGAGTTGAGCTGGGGCTGGGAAGATCTGTGTCATGAAGCTTACTGGGCCAGTTGCTTTCTCTCAGTTTAATCTACCTCACAGGATTGTTCTGAGGATAACACATAGGAGGAGAGAACCATACATCACTCTGAACTTTCTGGAGGAAAGACAGGGATAAAATTGTGATAGATATAACAGCCGATGGCTCATAACCTTAGCCACTGCACAACACAAGCTCTGTCTTCACAAAAGATAATTTGAGGCAAACTGTGATAGGTGCCAGTCAGATTTTGATGCTTGACAGAAGCAAACTGCAAAAGCAAAAGCAGTCTTCTCAGGAACAACTCTGTAACCTTTTAAAACAGGATTGCCTCAGCTCCAGATACAGAATATAAAAGGTCCTGTACATCTAATGCCAACTGGGCACAACAATCAAGGGGGCAGGCATACTTTATTTTCTTCTAAGATAACACTCAGGGTTCCTGTGCTCCAGGGGCACCATTAGGCTACATGGCCAGGTATTTTATAAAATGTATGTACTTCATGTTTATGTTTTGAGTAATAATGTGGATTATTAAATTTGACAGCTTTAAGATTCTCATTTTTCACTGCTTAGAGAGCCATTTTATTTCCATTGTTCAAGCTGCAAGAAATGATATATGAAGTCAATTTACTCCTAGGCACTCATGCACTAGGAAAAAAATAATGTTTTGGTTAGGCAGCAAACTTTGCAAGTGAATACATAGAAGGAGCAGAAACAGGGAAATTCCCATCTTGTTAATAATACGTTTGGAGGAATGCTTCTATTAACATTTGCACAAACTAGTTTTACAATCTGGAGATGAAAGCTGGTTGCTCTCCTCTGAAATGAGGTATGTAAATATCTCAAGTAGCATTTTTACAAAATAACTTGACTACATGTGTAAAATCTTGGAGCTATCAAAAGCAGAATGCAAATCTCCAATGAGTTCATTCACAGAAACTAGGAATGGTAAAGCTGATTGATCTGAAAATTACATATACACATAGATATTAGATTTTACTGATCCAGCGACAAACTTGAAGGTACTCAAAAAGACATAATGGAAGTTCCTGGAATATGTTGGTGAGGGCCAAACCTATGACTCCTTTTATCATTTCTGCAATTCCAGCTGTATATTGGGTCACATATTTGATAGATACCCTAACTTTTAGTTGGTCACTCTTATTGGCAGTTCAAAATGGTTGTAAGAAATGTGGCTGACAAACAAGGCCTTTCCCCATTCTGCCACAGAAACACAGCTTCTCATGAGTCAGGTTCTTTTACATGCAAGCTAGCATGCATAAGCTGATTGCCCTTGCCAACAGTGTCACTTTTGGTGCAGAGCAGAGAAGTTGTGGGAGTTTACGTGGGTCAGTCTCCTCCCCTCAAGCTGGTTTGGGTCCTTCAGTGTTACAGATGTCTATTTTACCCATCCACATGCACAATCTGAAACCCTGCAGAAGGAAATGTATTGGTACAGGAGGGGGTGGGCAGTGGAGATTTGAATACTCTTTTTAACTCACACCACACCCTCTTGCTGTTCTTCTCTATGGAGAAGAAAAAGGCTGTTGGAGTTTGCTTGCATATCTTGACATCTTCTTATAGGTACTGCTGTATTATATGTGCATTGATCACAGAGCAAGTAGAAGATATTAAAATATTGCATGACGTTTGGTCTATAGCGATCAGGTCTAAAACTGTGGCTGTGAGCCTGCCTAAAATGTAAAAAAAATTAATCCTTCTACCTCTGAGGGTGCTTCTGACAGAGGGAGATTTCTTTGTTTAAAACAATTTTATTCCAGTAACATATGGTAACAATCAATTCTTGCATTATTAATTACTTCTTTTTATCTATCCCATATATTACTTTTCTAACCCCTCCTCCCCCCGTTACTTGACCCCCGCCGGTGTTGTATACTTAAAATATCAATATTTAAAGGTACCCTTAACTAATAAAACAAAAATTTCTATTTTTCTTTCATCACCATATTTCTCATATTTCATCCACGTATTCAACAAATTATTTCTTATAGAATGGTGAGAGAAAAAAACCCATCTTTTTTCCCATAGTACATATAAGCGTGCCAGCCGAATTTATTTCCATGACCTTGCAACGCCAAAAATTTTCTGTTTAGTAGCATCACCCATTCTTTTATCCACACTAAGCAGACTGCTTCATGATATAGTTTTAAATCTGGTAATTGGAATCCTCCTCTCTCTTTTGCATCTGTTAAAATTTTCATTTTGATCCTTGATTTCTTCCCAGCCCAAATAAATTCTGAGATCCTCCTCTGCCATTGGTTAAACTGTTTGCTGTCTTTCACAATCAGAATAGTTTGAAATAAATACATTATTCTTGGTAAAATGTTCATTTTAATTGCAGCTATTCTTCCTAGTAATGACAAATTAAGTTTATTCCATTTTAGCATGTCTTCATCCATTTTACACCATAGCTTCTCATAATTATTTTTCTTCATTGTTATCTCCACACCCAAATATTTTACCTTCGAGGTAACTTCACAACCCGTTAGCTTTTGTAACTCCTTTTGTTTACTTACTTGCATATTCTTACATAAAATTTTTGATTTTTCTTTATTTATATAAAATCCCGCCAATTCTCCATATTCTTGTATTTTAGCTAACAGCAAGGGTGTTACTTGAGTTGGATTTTCATTTATAAACATTATATCATCTGCAAATGCTCTATATAAGTAAATCCTTTTATTTTTAATCCTTCTATTTCTTTGTCTTCTTGAATTTGCATCAGCAAAATTTCAAGTGTCATTATAAACAACTGCGGAGAGAGCGGACACCCTTGTCTTGTACCTTTATTAATTATCAAATCTTCTGTAAGGTCTGCATTTATACATAGCCTTGCACGTTGTTCAGTATATATTGCTTTTATCATCCTTATAAAGTCTTCTCCCAACTCTATTTTCTCCATAACTGCAAACATAAAGTCCCAGTTTAGATTATCAAATGCTTTCTCTGCATCCGCAAAGAATAATGCTACTTCCTTTTCTAGTTTGTGCAAATGTTAATAATGAAATCGGTCTATAATTTTTTACATTCGTGACATCTCTATCTTTTTTTTGAATTAACGAAATTACTGCTTCCTTCCATGTATTTGGTATTTTACCTTTTAATCTTATCATGTTCATCAATTTTTGGAGTTTCGGTATTAATTCCTCTTTAAATGTTTTAAAAAACTTAACTGTATATCCATCTGGCCCAGGAGCCTTTCCAATTTTCATTGCTTTGATCGCTGCTTCAATCTCTGTTCTTTCAATTGGCACATTCAAAACTTTTTTCATATTTTCTGTTAAGGGTGCTATTTTAATATTTTGTAAATATAGTTCCATCTTTTCTTTCTTTATTTTAACACCCTAATTTAGCATAATATTTTAAAAATTCTCTTTTTATTCCTTCTCGATCCACCATCTCTCTTCCATCAACCACAATCTTACTAATAATTTTACTTTCTCTCTTCTTTTTCAATTGCCAGGCCAGGTACTTTCAAGGTTTATTTGCTCCTTCAAAAGACTTTTGCTGTAATTTTTTCATATTCCATTCCAATTCTTTATTTAACAAATGTCTCATTTGTGTTTGTAATAGTGTAATCTCCCTCATAATTTTCTTTTTCCCTAGCCTTTTCCTTAATTCACCTTCTTTTTTCTTTATTTCATTTTGAATGTCCGACATCTGTTTATCTTTTGCCCTCTTATCTTTGTTGTTTAATGTTATCAATATTCCTATCATTACTGCCTAATAGGCATCCCATACCATCTGGAATTCAATATCTTCTCTGTTGTTTATTTGGAAGAAAGCTTTGGTCTCGTTTTCTAGCGATGTCACTATTTCTTTATTCTGTAGTAAATTTTCATTTAATCTCCATCTTCTTGATTTTTTCAATGAATTTGTAATCCACATTATTGGGTTATGATCAGCTCCTATTTTAGGCAAAATCTCAATTTTCTTTGTTATAAGGCCCAAATCTTTAGTGCCCCACAACATGTCAATTCTAGAAAAAGAATTATGTCTTGCTGAAAAAAAGGTATAGTCCCGTACATCAGGATTAAATTTCCTCCATATATCTTCCAGATTTTCTTGTTTAACCAGTTCAAAAAAAGATTTTGGCAAATTTCCTTTATTATTTTTTTTGTCCAGATCTATCCAATGCATTCTGAATTGTTCCATTAAAGTCCCCCATTATCAAAACTTGATCATATGTCAATTCATCAAGTTGTTGTGTAATATCCTTTTTAAAAAATACATCTTTCGCTCCATTTGGCGTGTACAATCCCAATAACAACATTTTCTTCCCATTCAAATTTATTTCTACTGCTACAAATCTTCCATTTTTATCTTTAAGTACTAATTTTGGATCCAATTCCTGTTTAACATAAAAAATCACTCCCCTTTTCTTCTGCTCAGCCAGGGAATAAAATTCTAATCCCAGTTGTTTATTCCATAAAATTTTATAATCCTTCTGTTTTATATGTACTTCTTGTAGACAAACTATATTGCAATTTTGCTTTTTAATCCAATGAAATGTTGCCCTTTTTTGTGGTGAATTTTGTCCATTTACATTCCAAGATAATAATTTGTAATCCATCATGGTGCAAATTCTTTATGTTCTTCATAAAATCTACACAGTTCCTGTTCATTTGTAATTGTGGTTCTTTTTCCTGGAAGTTCAAAGCTCAAACCTTCAGGTATTATCCATCTATACCTCATTTCATTGTCCCGTAATTTCTCTGTCAGTTTTTTGTATGTTCTTCTGTCATTTATCACTCGCCTTGGTAATTCCTTCATGATTCTTACTCTGCTACCTGCCACTATCAATTTCTTTTTAAAATTTTTGTTCATAATCTTTCCCACCATTTCTTTTGTCATATATCTTATGACCACATCTCTTGGTAGATTTTTTTTTGCATAGAATGAGTTCACTCTATACATATAGTCATACATATTTTTAGTCTCTTCAGGATCTTCCTCCAAAAATTCTGCAATTATTTTTATTATATATTCTTTTAAGTCACTCTCTTCCTTTTCAGGTACTCCTCTCAGACTTATCTGAGTCTCCATCAATTTGCAGTTATGGATTGCCACTTTTTCCTGTATTTTCAACAAGGTGGAATCATGTATTTTCATTCTCCCTTCTACCTCCTGCACTTTCTTAGATGTTTCCTCAGTCTCATTTCTGAGATCCTCAATATCTTTTTAAATCTCTTCTATAATTTCTTTCTTAGAGGCAGTTATCATGTCCTTAATACCTTTCATCATTCTAGCCTCCATTGCCTCTAATTGTTCCTGCATTTTCTCCAGAGAGGTCGCCCTTGTATGGGTTTGCTTATGCTCTGACATTTAAAAACATCAAAAATTTTATTCTCATCAATTTAAAATTTAACTATCAAATTCAAAAGATTAGAGCTTGCTTTTTCCAACAAGCCTAATTTCACCGTCCTCAGAGCCTCCTAGGCTGAGATATTAATTTTTAAAATTTTTATTTCTTTCAAATGGCGGTTGCAACTTTCTACTTTCCTTTAAAAATATTTTCCCTTTAAAAGCTTCTAAAATCCAATATTGACAATAATGTCCAATAGTATTTATTTTTTCATCACCATCTCAATTATTTCCAAAAATTATTAATGTCCCGAACACCTTAAAATTATTATTTTAATGTTGACCTCCTTGCAATGGCCGCCGATGTTTTTCTGTGGCATTATAGTCCTCGAGTAGGCTTTTCATCTAATGCTTCCTGCTTTACTTGCCACCAAATCCCGTTTTTGCTGGTAGAGAGATCTCACGATACTTGATGTACTTCCTGTGTTGACTGTGTATGCTGCAGGTCTGTGACGATGGTGTTCTTTTTTCAAAACCGCAAGTAGACCAAACAATAAATTCCTTCTCACTTTTTAGCATTGTCCTTTAAATTTCAAAAGTCCAAATTTTACCTCTTTGTCCCTTCTTCTTCCAAGCTTTCTAGATTTCCATTTCCCACCTTTTGAATTTATTCTGTTTAACTTTAAATAGTCCCGGAATGAAAGAAAGTAATCTGTACCTTTTCTGCAAATTATCCAGATCCACACTGGTCTTGTGTAGCTTTAGATATTTAGTAATGTCCAAGAAGGTTAGGATTCTGTTGAGCTTATGTCAAATAAATGACTCTGGAAACTTCTGCAGATGATGAAAATGCAACTCTTCTCCGGAGACCCCGCAAAGCCCCTCTTCTCCAGAGACCCCCCGGGACTCCCTTTTAGCCAAGGTAAATCTCCTCAAAGTTTTCTGTGCATATCTTGGACTAATCTCTAACTGAGAAAAGTAGGCAGTAGGCATTAATTTGCCTTCCACTACCCCGAACAGCAGTTCCAGCTTGCTCCCTTTATGAGAAGCAGCTCAGCTCGGCATTTTCCTTCCCCGGAAGTCCCCTGACAGGGGGAGATTTCTGATCAGTGCCTACCTCATGCCCCTAGAGTTCAAGGAGTAGAAGAAATGACACTTCTTTCCAACTTCCTTCTACCACTAATTGCCACCCACATTGGCATATACCCCTTATTGTAGATACAATGAGGACAGGGCAGCATCCTTCCTCCTTATTCCTTGCTGCTATTTCTTCCAGAAACAGAGGATAGAGTGACTGCTTGCAAGGGCAGTTCACAGACTGACCACATTACGGAGAAGGCTGAAGAAGTGATCCGAAGATGAGGAAGAGGCATGGAGGGAAAGGATTTAAACAAAGTTGACAGCCGAGAAGGAGGGATGTGCTGTTAACAAAAATGAATATCAGGCCGGCGATGAGTGGATGGGGGTAGAAGTGGCTAGAACAGGAACTGAAGGAGAACCAAGGGAAATCAGGCAAGGGCTGGTGAGGTTTCCATCCCATAGCACCTTTCCCCAATACATATTTCATACCACCACCCTCTTCCCGAAATCCCACTTAACTAAAATTGCTGTTATTTTCAAGAACCCAGGAGATAGTCCTGACCTGGATAGCCCAGGCAAGCTCAATCTTGTCAGATCTTGGAAGCTAAGCAGGGTTGGATGGGAGACCACTTTGAAATACGATAGATAGATAGATAGATAGATAGATAGATAGATAGATAGATAGATAGATAGATAGATGATAGAAAGAAAGAAAGAAAGAAAGAAAGAAAGAAAGAAAGAAAGAAAGAAAGAAAGAAAGAAAGAAAGAAAGAAAGAAAGAAAGAAAGAAAGAAAGAAAGAAAGAAAGAAGCAGGCTTTATTCAGTCACCTCCCTGAATATCCTCGAGGCCCTCAATAAGGGTTGGTCACCATGACTTTCAGGTGCACACACACTCACACATCCACACACACACATATAAATACAAAAATACAATTTTTTTGGTATATTTAAGAATTAAAATGTTGACTTACAATGTGTGTGTGTTTTTAAAGAAATTCTTGTACACAGAGCAGAAATATTATTTTTGCATTAGCTGGTTTATTTTTAAACATTATGAAGGGTACAATTCATAAATGATTCATTAATGCCTCTTAGGCTTATATTCAGTAACATATCTGAACCGTCAAATTGAAGATGCTGACATTTAGATTTTTCACTCCATAAATTTCTGTCATAAACAGATCTGTGAACATGTATTTTCAAGAATGAAAAATGTGTGTTGCCTCTTACAGCTGTTCTGTGAATGTTCTTTTGCTTAATTTTTTAGAAAGACAGCAGCTTTAAATGTTTGCCATGTTGAACAGCTGATTATCAGCCAATAGGCTCAACAGTGTAGCTTTGCATTTCAGATTGGAATTATGGAGTTAGAGCTGGTAGCCAGCCACCTCAGAAAATTGTGAAACTCAGTGCTTTTTTGGTAGAAAAAGTCCAACAGGAACTCATTTGATATTAGGTCACACCCCCTGATTTCACCATTGTTTCACACAGAGCTTTTTTGTAGAAAAAGTCCAGCAGAAACTCATTTGCATATTAGGCCACATACCCCTGATGCCAAGTCAGCCGGAACAGCGTTCATGTGCATTCCTGCTCAAAAAAAAGCCCTGGTAAAATTGACTCAGCCTCATGATTCTTCCCAAAGACCCAGATGACTTTCATGCCAGTCTTCTGATTGTTTATACATACATTCCCTGCCTCAGAATACCCCTGTTATGGACTTCCTGTTTGCAAGGCTTTCTGTATATTCCAATCTCAGTTGGTCAGCCTGACTGGATTATGCTTTCAGGGATTTTACCAATAATCTCACCATCGCTCATCCCACTGACCTGACTGCAAACTATTTTGATAATTATTTTTGGCTGACCTACCTCACCATAGTTCGTTTTCAAATCCAAATGACTTAACACCAAAGCTTTGGGTTTGGATGTTATCCCTGTGCAGACAGCACCCTGCTCTACTGTTCATGACCTAAGCCTCCAGGAACATCTGTCATGACTGAACCAGTGTTAACTAGCTAAGGAAGAGCAAGCTGAAGCTGCATCCAGATAAGACAGAGGTAATGCTGGTTGGGAAGGCTGATGTTTCAGAAGCACTGGGTCCACTTGTGGTGGATGAAGTGGAGTTGGCATCTGCAGAGCAGCCTAGGAACTCAGGGGTACACATGAACAAAGCCCTGTTGTTTGAAAAGCAGATCTGTGGGGTGGCCAAATTTGTCTTCTACCAGTTGCATTTGGTTTGCCAATCTTCCCCATTCCTACTCTCAGCTGACCTGAGCATTCTGAGCCAACCTCGTGGCTAGCCTACTGTAACATGTCTATGAGGAGCTGCCTTTAAAGACAACCAGGAAATTTTAATATGTTCAGAATGTGAAGGCTCAATTGGTGTTAGGAGCTGGCTGTCAGGAATATATTTTGCCTTCTTAAAAGCAGCTTCATTGGCTGCCAATTTATTTCTGAGTTCAGTTCAAAGTGTTGGTTATGATCTTTAAAATACTTCCCAGACTAAAATCCTCCCCTGTACATCTTTGTGTGCCAGCTATAATCTTCATCTTGCTACATTCTGAGTGTTCCCTCGCTAAAGGTGCCCTCCCTGGCATCAACAAAGTCCTGTAGTTTCTCGATGGTTGTTCCCACTCTATAGAACAGGTTCCCATAGGAGGTGCAGTGGCACCACTCTTGGAAAAGGAGGTCTGTGAGGTTATTTTATTGACAGAGCTTTTAATGTTGCAGTCATTTCATTGGGTTGTGTGTGTGTATGGGGGGAGTATTGATATTTTAAATTCAGGATTATAAACTGCCTTGAGCCATGGGGAAAGACAGGACATAAATGTTTTAATAAAGCAACAAGAACAAAGAAGCAAACAAGGACACAAACTAGTCCAGATTATAGCTCTGGGCTTGAATGCATTCCTGTCTTGCATCTTGATATGATGATTAAAGAAGCAAATTCAAGTACAGACCCCCCCACTAATTAAGAAATTTGAGCAATACAAAAATAAGTATTAGTCACTAATTTCTTCCAAAGTGAAAGCTGCCATGCTCAATTTACCAAGATGTATTTCTGCAAGCACCTGTAATACTCCTCACATTCCATTCAAATCAAACTCGGTGTCAAAATTCCAAAATGTTGTGTTCTCAGAATGAATAAATCACATCTAATGTGTTATACTCTTCAAAACATTTCACATGCATTATTTTGTAATCTTTACAGAAGCCATGCACCGCAGGTCAGTATATTGCAGATTTTATATAATCATTTAGGACAATTTAGAAGCAGGGGTCAAGGTGAAGGAATGTCTAGAAGTCCACACCATGAATGTGGTTCCATGTTACTAATTTTCTCCTATAGCACCCACACACACACACAATAAAGAGCTGGCATGGGAATCTTGGGTAAGAAAAAGGGTGGAGGGATTTGGTTTTTTACACTTTCACTAGCAGTGGTCTATCTGTGTAAGATAACCACAAATTGTCTTTAGATTTTTAAATATATTGCCTCTAAAGACAATCACAACTACAGACTTTTATAGGGAACATGCCGGAGCTACAAGCTGACACTACAAGCTGTGGCTGGGTGGCTCAGGCAGAGTCGACTGAAATTGAATCCAACAAAGACGGAAGTCCTGTACCTAAGTCGTGGCGGTCCATGATTCGAGGTCCTATTACCAACCTTTGATGGGGCACTACTTACACTGGTGCCCAAGATTAAAAGCTTAGGGGTGCTCCTGGATTTCTCTTTAACTATGGAGGCCCAGGTGACAGCCACTGCCATATCAGCCTTTTATCATCTTCGGCTAGTAAGGCAGTTGGTCCCCTACTTCAAACGCAGTGACTTAGCAACAGTGATCCACGCCACAGTCACCTTGAGGTTGGATTACTGCAATGCCCTCTACATGGGGCTGCCCTTGTCTCAAACCCGGAAGCTCCAACTAGTGCAGAATGCTGCAGCCAGGCTGTTAACGGGTCTCCCCCTACGAGAGCACATTCAACCTGTGCTGAAAGCACTGCACTGGTTGCCCATTGCGTACTGGATTCGTTTCAAGGTGCTGTTCTTACCTTCAAAGCCCTATATGGCCAGGGACCTGCACACCTTAGGGACCGCCTTTCCCCACGTTTCCCGGTGAGCACTTTGGTGTGGGTCAAAAAACCTGCTTTCAATCTCCAACTCTAAAGAGGCCAGGCTCATGACAACTAGAGTTAGGGCCTTTTCTGTAGCAGCCCCCACACTGGTGGAATGAGCTCCCAGAGGAGGTCAGGGCCCTGCGAGAGTTTGTACAGTTCCACAGGACTCTTCCATCAGGCATTTGTAAGTTATACCATTGGCTACTACAGTCTCTGAAAAATATCTGGACCACCTAGAACATTTGGACCACTAAGATATGCTTCACGGAGAACACCTAGCTGGAATAGCAAGACAACACACTTAAGATCATAGCACCTGAAGTGTCTATTTCTATGTTTTAAATTGTTTTTACTGTTTTATTGTATGTTTATATTCATGCATATGCATGACCATGTGAGCTACCCTGAGTCTGCTTTGGCGAAGAGGGCAGAATATAAATTGAATTAAATAAATAAATACCAGGATACAAATTTTATTTTCTTTGGCTATAACCATGAATCTACCTTTTCTCATTGAACTCATTGAACACAGCATTATTCTAACACAACAACCCTGCAAAATAGATTACATCTTCAACCCATGCATCAGGACCCATGACTGGGCTTTGAGCTCATATAGAATAGCCATTTCTTGCTGCCTTTTGGAAGAACAGACTGCACAGAAAACAAGAGAGTTATGCTCCTTCCTCTATTTGCATGTATACTGATAAGAGCAGTAAGACAATAAGGTGAGGTCACTTTATGGTAGAGAAGATTCCTTTAGGGTTGTGGACCTTGACTTGTTTCTCACTACAGTAGACTTCCTGGTGCCTGCTTATGTTTCCTGTCCCCAGTGCCTTTAGTCTGCTGTCCATGGTTCTGGCCCCGACTTCAGTGAGGTGGTAACTCTGGCTCCTCATCTTCCTGCCACATGATTGTACCTAACTCCTTGTTATGTGATTGCAGCTCAGGGGATCAGGAAATGTTCTAGAAGTCTGGCTTAAGGTCTTGACTGGTTCAAGACTGCCTAATGAGTTTCATGGCTGAGCATTAATTTGAATCCAAACCCAAGCCAAAGATGATTGGCACATAAAACAAAGGTAGATCTTTTTCACACAAAAAACCCCCTATTAGAATAGAATTCTGCCTCATATAAAGGGGCATTATGCCATGTATCTATCTCTGTTTTATTAACAGTTCCTGAATTCAGAAGAAGATGCGAACAATGAATTACTACAATCAAATTTTTAAGTGTTGTGTTCTTCCTTTATTCTATTCAATTTCAAGCCTTACTATGCTCCCCAAAAGTAAACCACATGACAATATTGTAGGCTGATGTTTGCTTGGTATTTCAAACATAAAAAGGGGCTTTCATATGCCAGGAAATTTTGTCATAATTTAGCTATCAACAACTTGCAGGAAGAACATTACGGCAGAGGTCTGGATCTGTAAGGCTATGCCTTTTTGGTGGCCATATCCTGTCTTTGGAATGCCCCCCTCACCACTGCACATTTGGCACCTAGCCTTTTTACCATCTGCCTCCAGGTTAAGACAGAGTGTTCATCCAAGATTTCAACTAGTTTATATGCTTTGCCCACTGCACCCATTTTTGATGCTATTAAAGCTTTTAAAATATCTTAGTGCTGAAATTGTGACATGCTATTTTAAGTACTGCTTATAAGGCTTTAATGTGTCATTTTTTAATTCTTTTTTATTGGGAGGCACTGGTACCATAGCAGAGAGGAAGAACAGAAATCTTTTCAAAATACAGGGGTGGGGGTGGTGCTAGCTGATTTCTGTGGGGCTTACTCCCAAGGAAAAACACAGTTGCTGGCTGGCAGCCTGCTCAAAAGCATTCATTAACATTTCTTGCCAATAATTCTGTTTCTTTTCCAAAGTGATTCCTCCCAGAGACCAGCAACTATAGCATCACAGGGGAAAGCTCAGACCACTTTGCTGCCCAAGCATATGTATGTGTGTGCGGTGGGGGGGGGGGGGGTAGAAAGGGGAGGACAATAAACACCTTTTCCAAAAAGGGTACCTGATTAATAAAGGAGCAGCTCTGAAACTGTTTGGAAGATCTTTGATATTAGTAGCAAATTAACTTTCAAAGTGTTCCTGCAATGTTTCTGTTAAAATTGTGATTCAGAGTTTCTGTGGTTTCCCCATAGCTGAAAACATGTCATGCCAAGGGCCCAGCAATTCTTTAGGAGCATTTTGCTCTGTCAATAAAACTCATTTTGGACAACATGAGAGTTAAAAATCCTTTAAAATAAATTTTGATTTTTTTTTTTTAAATTACCCTCTCTGCAAGTTTTAAAAGGCTGTTGTTTTTAAGATCTGGCTTTATATTCACATAGTTCTATTTATATATACTGCTCTCCTGTAACACTATCCGGATTGTGTTGCCTCTCTTACATTTTGTGCTGCGAGACTATGATGACTTATTATTTTTAGACTACTGTCAACTTTGTAACATGGATTTTATCATGTTTATAAAGTACTTAGAGAACTGCTACAGAGTAGGGTATATTAATAAATAATAAATATTTATTCTTTTTCAGATGTGACAACTCTGCCATGACCACTTACGCCACATGTTGCCTGTCTGGAGTTCAGGTGCACTCACATTCTCCCAAAGTCATGGAGGATGCAATGTAGCCACTCCCAGAAATGGTCTGTCCCTGCAAGCAGTGGCCTGCCTGAAGCTTGGGTCGCCTCTCCTTGTAAATAGAAGGTGCCATTTGTAGAGGCAACATGGTTTCCCTTGCTGGGGTTAAAGTGAACCTAATGAATAAACTGCCTTATATATAAAATTCATTGCAAAAGCAATAGGGACAATCTTAATGTCATTTTGCCCGGGCTTTGGCTGGGGCCAGAAGCAGCAGCAAAAATTTACAGCAGAACATGCATGCTCCAGAGCTCAGCAAACACCAGGACTTCCTGCCCAAGGCAGAAGATGGTGAATGAACTTTCTCATTATGTTATTCTGAGATTTGGAATAGGCCTAGTCCAAATAAGTCAACCAAAGTTTCTCTGATGACTTCTGCCTGACCCTGCAGCTCAGAAGCCCCACTGTGTAGAAAGATCGGAGAAGAGAAACAGCCAGCACAGTAATCAAAAGTTATGCCTGGATAGTACACCAAAGCAAAATCTGTGGACACCTGCTTTTTTTACTATAACATCTGGAACAGCAGACAGAATATGGGATTTGAACTAAGGAGATGGTCACATCTTTAATCCGCTATGACGATCACGGGGAACCAACATCTTTCTGCCTAACCTACCTCATCAGGTTGCTGCAACAGTCAAGGGGAACAATACCCATTTATGCCACCCTAAGCTACTAGGGGGAAATAGTAATGTGATAAATACAATAAAAATGGAAGTATCGCCACATAAAATAGGACCATCACATGTTTTACAGACTTTTCCAGCGCAGCAAGGAAAATGGAATATAGCCTGGCTGGTGGCTGAAAATGCTGGTCCTGATCTATGTGATGATCCTTCCCAAATGCTGTAAGGGAAGGAAACAGGGAGGCTGTGGTTGACACCATTCGGGGTTGCGCTTGTGACCAGCCACCTGAGGGTCTTTGCCCCTTCCCTGTCCCACCGCTGAACAGTCCTTTAGCCAGCCGTTAACAGGGGAAACCCCACAAAAGGAATGCCTTCTCAGGCCTAATCCATTCAGAAAGGTCTGCACTGACGTGCTGGTTCCCTCATTCTTTCGACCCTGCCTTCCCCTTAGTCTCCAGGCGAGGCGGCTCAACCGAGTACACGGCCGGTGGCTGAATGCCAACATTTCCTGCTGATGCAAGGCGGATCTCTACAGCGCTTCGCAAAGTTGCCTAACCCCGAGGGCTCCACAGGCGGCAGGGCAGAGAGGAAGCTCCTCGCCGGCCGCAGTCAGGCCCCGGGGAGCTCCTTTCGATCCCTGCCAGGCATCCTGGAAAGCGAAAACAAACTTCTCCCAGGGTAGAGCAAAGGGCAGCAGCAGAGTAAGGGGCGGAGCGCCCCAGACTGCCGGAGTCGTCTCTGCCTAACCGCAGCGGCAAGCAAGACGCTGCAGCAGCCCCGGGCCGAGCCCAAGCAGCACCCCAACGGGAAAGAAAGCCACGGGCTGCCAGGCTCTCCGGGCGCGGCAGGGAGAGGGGCTCCTTGCCCCGTACCTTGCTGAATACTTCCAGGTCCTCGTCATCGTCAAAGTCCAGCAGCTCCGAGGAAGAGGGGAGGATCGCCGGGCCGGCGGAGTCCTGGGCCCCCGCGGGTGTGTCCAAGACGGCAGGGGCTGCAGCCTCCTCGCCGCCCGGGGGAAGGGGGGAGGAGGAGGAGGAGGAGGGCGGCAGCGGCGGTGCCGGCTGCGCTCCACAGCGCTCGGCCTCCATCCCTCCCTTCCTTGTGAGCGCTCCGGGCCGAGGAGGCGGGCGAGGCAGACGCGGGCCCCTCCTCTTGACGCCGCCATTGGCCGCTGCAGCTCTGGGCCTGGCTTCCCCTGCCCGCCCACCGCGCCGGGGTGGAGAGGAGGGCGTCTGGAAGAGCCGAGGACTGGCCAAGAAGCGGGTTTGGCTGGAGAGGCGTGGGGAGCGCCGGTTGCCGTTTTGGAAAGCCAGCAGTTAGCGCCAGAACCTATTTTTACGGGCGCACACCCAGAATATAGTGAGGAAGACTTGAGCAGAAAATAGCATGGGATGGAGGCCACAATGTTCCCTCTAAACTGTGGAGTCTTGTGAGCAAAAATTCTACTTTGTGAGCTACTGGCATTAAAGCTGTGAGCTACTGATATTAAAGTTGTGAGCTGCTGTATAAATTAGTTTGCTCTTGAGCTATTTTTCCTGAGCTGAGACAAAAATGTGTGAGCTGGAGGCTAAAAGATTGTGAGCTAGCTCACACGAACTCAGCTTAGAGGGAACACTGGCTAGAGCTCGCCACCAAGATATTTTCCTAAACGCCCCTTCTGTATGTGCAGCCACCCCCACAACTGCCTCCTTTTTCACCCACGAGGTTCACATTTCTTTATATGCAGGGCTTCAATAAGTGGTCTTTCTAGCATGATGCTGCAGTGACACTGTGGCCTGGTGGTTTGGACTAGACCCAAACAGATCCGGGTTCAACCCTCCACTCAGCCATGAAGCTTATTTGTTGACCCTCTCAGTTAGCTTATCTCACAGGGTGTTAGCTCCAGGAAATTTTAAGAAATTGATCGCTTTATGGATTTACCTGCCATTTTTAGAATCTTTTACGGGAAAAAACAACAACAGGTCAGTCTATTGGCTAGGTACTCTTGGAAGACTACATGATCTTTAGTTGGAACAAGAAATCACCAGAAATTCTGGCAGTCAACTCCTTTTATGGGCATATTTATTTCCCACTTCTCCCCATGATGGGTCCCAAAGCAGCTTCCAAGATTCTCCTCCATTTTATCTTCACAAGAGCCTTGAGGGTGTGAGTGGCCCAAAGTCACCAAGCAAGCTTTCATGGATTTGGACCTGGATGTCCTGGATCTTAGTCCAGTACTCTAAACGTAATTTGCTGCTATGCACTGTAAAGAAGTGCAGAGCTGTAAGGATATTTCTAATATAAGGAACAAAATAGTTAGCATCAACACTTATGGATAATTAAATCAAGCAAAGATTGTTGGATTATATGTTCAGAACTAGTAAGCAGGGTAATGAAAGGAGAGTACCCAGAGAAGTGACTGTATTATGATGCTACTGCCTCAAACTCCTTGCTATGGAATTTATTTAAGTTTTCATGACTCTTTAGTTGGAAGATCAGCCTTCCAGACAACTGTCTAGTAACAGAGAAATATATGGCCCACCCACACATGAAATGCTTGCGAGCGCAGCCATGTTTCCAAGTGATTGGCTGTGAACTGAACTGCACAGCTTTGCATTTTTGGGGAGTGCCAGCAGCAGCGTTCTTAAATCCTCACTGCTTAGCTCAGGCCCCTGGTTTATGCTGTGTGCAGCATCTCTGAATAAAAAACACATCCAGCTGTAGAAAGGCTGAGATTTCAGATCCCACAGGAAGATGCCAACTTGAGAACATTCACATCTCTTTTGGAACAATGTGTGCTCATCTTGAATATATGCTGCAAACTACACCAGCCTGTCTTTCACACACCATAGATTTGATGTTGCACTTGGTCTTAAGTAGGAGGGTGTCATCACAAGAAATCAGTTATGTTACAGTGCTGATTTCCTACTGAGTGTTTTAATTGCACATGCAAGGGATCGAACCTGAGGAATCTTTCCTCTGTTCTGAGGCTATAGAGGTTTGACCGGTTCTCCCTGCATAGTTGAACAAAGACTTGGGATTTCTTACTCAGTGTATTTACTTATTTACTTGGGTTGCCACCTATCTAGCCTCATTAAGGGGGGGCATCTGAAGCAGGGCCTTCAAAGATGACCATAGTGGTTGAGTGGGTTCATACAGGAGTAGGGAGTCCTTAATATATGATGGTCCCAAACTGTACAGGGCTTTAAAAGTCAACAGTGGAGTGAGTGTAATGCTGTGGTTAGAGTGGCAATTAGGATTTGAGAGACCAGGTTCAAATACTCAGTCTGTTATGGAAGTGTGCTGGGTGTTCTTGGGGTAGTCATACACTCTCAGCCTAACCTACCTAACAGAGTTGTGGTGAGCATAAAAATGGAGGAGAAGCAAATGATGTAAGCTGCTTTGGGTTCTCATTGGGGAGAGGTAGGGCATAAATGAAATAAATAAATACCAGGACCTTAAATTGGGCCACAAACAAGTTGGAATGATATGGTCCTATTACCCATTCCTGTCACTATCCTAGGTGTAGCATTCTATACCACTTGAAGCTTCCAAAGATTTTTCAATGGCAGCCCCATGAAGAGTGCTTTGCAGTAATCTAATCAAGATGTTATGAGGGCATGTACCACAGTAGCCAAATCTTCCTCAAAAAAGTCACCTGCTTATCCAGCAGCAGAGCCAAGTTCAGCAGAACCCCCAAACTATAGGATTGGGGCCTGGATGTCCAAAGGGGGCCAGGCTGAGTTACACCAGGGCCTTCTCGGTGGCAGAACCAGTTTTATGGAATACCCTCCCGAAGGCTATCAGGGCCCTGTGGGACCTCTCTCAATTCCATAGGTCCTGCAAAACTGAACTGTTTTGGCTTGCACATAACATCTAAGATGGAAGAGGGCTGCTGCTCCACTTGGACTGATTGCTGTTACAGTAGTAACATCCCTGAGGACCACTGACAGTTATAATGAAATGCTGAAAGAACTTTTAAAAACCCGCCTTTTTTATACTGAAGTATAGCACCATAGAGTTTTTATGTTCAATGTTTTTGTAATGTGTCTATAAAGTTGTACTTGTTTTTAGATGCCATTTGGCTCGTTAGCCACCTTCAGTCTGTTTGCAGAGAGGGCGGGACATAAATATGATGTAATAAATAAATAATAAATTTATACCCCGCCCTGACCCTGCCTTGGCGGGGAGGGCGGGGTATAAATAATTTTTATTATTATTATTATTATTATAAATATAGATTTGCTCCTTCAAGAGGAGTGCAAGGGCCAAGGGGATAATTGTGTGGGATTTCTTATTCATTACAAGCAGTAGCTAGCAAACCTAGGAAATGGTATCTGTATCTTCTTGGTCAGATTTCACATAATGAAATTAATCCTGCTGTTTGTTTATTTTTTGTGCCTCTTACATGAAAGGTCTGCCTCATTGCCCCTGAAGAAGTGAACTCTAGTCAACAAACACTTCTGCTGGTATAAAAACATAGTAGTCTTTAAAATGCCATTTTGTTTTGCCAGACTCACAGCTACCCCTCTGGAATCATTAGCATGGCTTAAGAACTCCTGTATCAAAACCATTTTAGGTCAGCACTATATTTTATCCATAACAATAAATTACTGAAATTACTGAGTACCATTTAACATGAGAAAATACATCTGTATTCTCATTAATTTAGATTAGTATCTGCAGGGATGATTTTGCTACCGTTGCATAAACCGCAACTGAAAGCCAAAGCAAGCAGTAAAAACTGAGGAACTTCAGACTAAACCCGACATTCCTTACTAAAGCAAAAGAAGAACACTTTCTCCAACAATTTCACATTCACTTGTTTCTGGCAATTTATACTAAGTAGAAAATATTGGTGGACATTTAACCTGTCAGTTCTCATTTCAGTCACTTTTAACCCACTAACCCAGCTTCACGCTTTGAAGGTGTCAGCTGTTTTCTAGCAGTATTTTTTCCTCCCAGCAAATGGAGTATATTCAGCCAGCCATTCTTTCCAGAATACTGGGGGCAGGGGAGGGGGCGGGGGGAGAGGTGGAATTCTGTGACTCATGCAGAACTAAACTGTGGGCCTTTCCATATTGTGCATTTATTCTTCCTGCAGTTTTTGTTGCCAGAGGTATTTGGGTGCAACGTTTTTTTTTTTTTATGTGCAGGAATCCCAAGATTATGGCCAAATGTATAAACTGTTAATTCCCCATTACAATACCAATACTTACAAATTCTTGAAAAAATGCAAAGTAGGAGAACAATGAAGGCCAATTCACATTACAGCCTGTGAATAAATAGCCAAGAACAGAAGCCTCCAGGTGACCAGAGTAGTTACTAGTCCTGACAGCTGCTACAGCCACCAGCTGAGAACTTTGGTCTACTCCTCCTTCAGCACTGCTGTCCACTCACTTATCTTCTCACCCTCTGTCAGCACCTGGCCTCATCAGGAAGGAAGAAGA
Organism: Heteronotia binoei; assembly: GCF_032191835.1. Taxonomy (NCBI): domain Eukaryota; kingdom Metazoa; phylum Chordata; class Lepidosauria; order Squamata; family Gekkonidae; genus Heteronotia; species Heteronotia binoei. The sequence goes on from NC_083224.1 coordinate 147,718,830, forward strand.
AAGTTACAGAAACATTTGCCTCTCTGCTGCTGTAAAAGAAGCCAGGTGCTGCCAGAGGGTGAGGAAATAGGAAACTGTTCTGAGAAAGTGTTAGAAGAAGGCTTCCTTCTGGTGCCTGTAGCAGCTGTCAGAACAAGTAGCTACTGAAGTCACACAGAAAATGTTGGGCAGTAAGCTGAAGTGAGGTTTATTTTGTTTCGGTTAGTCTCTTCTGTTTGCATTGGAGAATTTATTTCAGGAGTATGTGGAAGTAATGGTTAAGGGCAGGGGTAGGAAAAGGAATGCCAAGTTTTAGTTAGCTTGATATCTGTGTGCGAGAACGTGTACCTCTCAGTATGTGCATAATGTCTTTTATTCAGCAGTGAGAAACTACTGAATAACTACTTTTATTTAGCAGTGAATAACTACTGAGCTCCTGTCCACACCTCCCCTAAAATCTGGGATTAGGGCTAAGGAAGGTCCTAACATGTTAGGTCACTTCCTGTGTAACTGGAAGTGATACCAGCATGTCACTAGTGATGCTCTAGCATTCAGTCATAACTCTGTAGTTATACCATAGAGTTTCAGCCAAATGCTAGAGTCTCACCAGCCAGACCCTCTCAGTGGAGGTGGAAGTACCCCATGGCCAGGCCCCCTCCACCTCACTGCTGATCAGGTGGCCAGCAGGGGGGTGGGACTTAACCAGAAAAAGAACAAGGCCCAGTTGATGATGCAGCAATGTGTCTGCATCATTTTCAACATGATCCAGAAGTGACATCATCACACTGGCATCACTGCAAAGTTGGCTAGACCTCACTCCCAGTAAGTCCTCCCATCCCCCACCAGTTGCCAGAAGGTACCTTTGCAACACTAGCTCTCACACCTGAGATAAGGTGGCTGGGAGCAACTGTGCCAACTGCCTGGGTCATTTCCTCATTCTATGGTGTTATGCCTCGCAGAGGTCTCTCCCCTCCGTAAGCCTTCTACTTCCCAGGCTCCATCTCCAAATATCCAGGTATTTCCCCACCCTGAAATAACAAGCCTAGTCCTGAATCTTTTGCCAATCAACTTAATGGAGTGTCTGTGACTTCCAGTATTCATGGGAGAGGAAAAATCTACTTTCGCCAAGCATGTATAATTTTGTAAACCTCTGTCATGTAACACCATAGTAATCTGTTCTCTAAATGCAAAACTCCCAAACTCCTTGCCCTTTGCTTGTACTGAAGGTGCTGCAACCCCTTGATCATTTTGAGTACCCCTTTCTACCCCCTCTCCAGCACTAAAATAATATTCTTCTTGAGATATGGCAACCAGAACTGTACACAATATTCCAAAGGCAATTATAGATCTACACAAGGGTATTCCAGTGCTGTTTTAATTCACTTTTCTAATAACCCTTGCACAGAATTTCTGAAATAAAAATGATGGAATAACTATTTTAATGAGGTTACCAAAAATGTACTAAATAAATGGCTGAAGGGATGGATGGGAGAAAAAACATAACATGAAATAATGGGCCAGGTAATTCATAGTTACATTAGAAGTCCTTGAGCTATTGTGCAAAATGGTGAGATTACATAACAGCATTAAATTTGTCTAGCAAAGGCTGAGAACAGCACTTTGCAAGTGGGGAAGAAAGAACTGCATCTGTGCAGATGACAATAGAAGCCATCACAAAAACTGCCCCTGACCCTGCAGAACATTTCAATGGAATCTCACAACAATGCAAAGGTGGGGGTGGCTCTCTGCCATAGCGAAATATATGTTCTATGCATTTTTTTTTACATTAAGAAGAATCGTACAACTTCTTTCCCATTCATCAGCCACAGTGACAGCACCCATCATGGTACACACTGAAGTGTCTTCATCTGATAACATTTTAACACCTTCATGGCTTGGTTTTGTATTGTGTTGGTTCCAATAAAGTCCCTTCTAAGAGTTCGTTTTCTCCCAGTTCCAGGTCGCCAGCTATTCAGTACAGAGAAAGCAGATGGTTCTTACCCCCTAATGGGATTGCTAAGAGTATGGACTCTGGCCTCAGTCCCAAAGGGAGTTAAGCATATTTAAAGCCCACTGAAATACAATCTTAATCACACTGAACTTTGTATTGGAGTCTTAGTTTTCCCACTGGTTACTTAAAGAGTCTCTGATCTCACTGCAGTTTGAAACATGCTTTTTAAAGGTTCTGATCCACCCTCCAGCTAACTTACGAACAATAATTTTTGTGTATGAAGAATGTTTATTTGAAGATCAAAGGGCTGTAAATTTTATCTAATGGGTTTAGTCAAAATCAAGTGACTAGTCGACCTACGGACCTCTTGAAAAACAGTACTGCTTTTTTATTTATTTTGTGTTATTACTGAAATATTGATATCCTGCCTCTCCCTTAGCTCAAGGCTGCTTCCAATAATGAAAACTGCAGAGCCCACAAAGGAATTCTAAAATAATTAAAATGCAGCACAAAGGATGTTAAAAAAACCTATCCAACAAGCAACCCAGAGCCCTATCAAACCCAGCCAGACCTTACAGTCCAAATGCTATAAAAATAAGCAAATAATCAAGCCTTGAATTACTCCCCTCTTCATAAACTAGAAAGGGTGTCCTTTAACATGTTCCTTAATGAATGATTGTACTATCTATCCAAGAACTATCAAAGAATTCTTCCCTTTTATTTTTACTGTTTGGTGCTTCAGTTTAAACTGTAAATGCTAAGAGCCCCTCCCCCCACCTTTTAATCAAGTGCCATTAAAAAGTTAGCCTAAGTAAGCTGCTGATGAAATGTTTTTCTACTAAAACTTCAAGTTAAGATGCAGTCTGTTAAAAAGGACAAGTTGGGGCAGGCCATGACTTTTACTGAGATTTAGATCAGAATGAAGATGTTGTATTCTATGATGAGGGTGTAATTTGTTTTGGAAATTGCACTCATCTCCAAAAACCAGTCCCAGGAGTTTTTCTGCCAAAAATAAATGCAGTACTACAAAGATCAAAAAGGGATTTTCATTTCATAAAGCTGCAACTTCGTTCAGACTTGTGAGGAATACAGGCAGCAATCTTAACCAAGTTTAACTGGAAACTGTCACAAGTTATTCAGTGGGCTTTAATCCTGGGAAAGTGTGTTTAGGATGCAGGCTACACTCTTCTAAAGCCTGGATTTAGAAAGACATAACTCCGTCTAAGGATACATGGACAGGACTGGACAGCAGTTTTGTTCATTTAGTGACTCTGGAGGTTATTTTTGCTTTGTAGTGTATTATTAAATTCTACATTGTCATGCTTTGCACTAATAATACCATCACATAGGTCTTATATGACACTTCCAGTGTGCAGTGTCCATCTCATACATTGTCTTATTGTTATTCACATAAAAACAATGCCAATTAAACCCACACACACAAACAATCAATAATGAAAAATGTGATGCTTGTAACTGAATAGTCCTCTGATATATTTCCAGGTGGAAGAAATGCAATCTGTCTATATCATAAACTTTCTGTACTTTCTCCATGGTTGGACCTATGAGAGATGCTCTGTCTTCAAGATCCTGATCTTGGAGGGCGATGCTCTTTATGCACACCAGCAAACACACCACATAATTCGTATTTTCCTACACCTCCCCCATCTTCAATCAGCTTTTGAATCTGGAGGAAGGAGGCAGGAGCACTTTGGAGATTCAGCATGGCAACCAGCTCAAGAAAAAACTGCCAAATAAACCAAGATGTAATATGATATGAGACAACCAGGGCCCTGAATAGCATCAAATATCTGCATTAATGTGACAGTCCCCCATCAGAAAAAGTTTGAGAACTACAGACTTTAGTGCATTCCGTTTTTTAACTTCACAGTTCTGCCATTCTTATCTATGAAGGAAGACTGCATGTTTTACCGCTCTACTGATCTCCTGTAGCCTAACAGACTAATGTATTTCTTGTATAGCATATCACTTAAGACAGCAAATGGATATCTCCCATATCCCATTTTTCTGTCCTGCAGGTTTCTTGGCTACAGCATTTGATTTTTTGCTCTGCAGGAAGTCCTTTTTAAGGGGATTTAACAATATATGGCTGGTGAGAGGGTCACATTTGGGAAGTATTTTTTGCCCCCTAAATTGGAGAAAACTGCATCAAATTCTGCACCAGTGGCCTGTCTTGTTTTTATGTAATATTCATGGAGGTATTCCTTAAATGTAAAAACTAAGCAGAGATATGTTATCATGGTAGCGAAGTGGGCAGAACTTGAATATCTGCATGCAATGTCTTTGAAACTGATTTTTCCTAATATAATTTGATTCACTTTTCCTATCAGTGTGGGGTGATCAGAATATATGGAACAGACAAGAGGAAGCTCCTCAACCTATTTCTTTTGATGACTATTTGCACCTTCTAGCCTTTCATTAACAGTCTCTGGTCATTTTATTGATTGTAATGTAAACACACATTTGTAAAGTTGTAATTATCTATTCCAACTTTATTGCAGCACTTATTTAAGTTTGTATCTGCACCCTTTCAAATCTTTCAATAAATTGATTAATCAAAAAGGAGTAGATTTCTAAAAAAAACATTTCTTTTGCTGTAGATCAATAAAATATTTTAAGATTTTCTTTTTAAGAGTTTTGCTTTCATTCTATTTAGAATTGCCATTAAAACATCAGCTTGGCCAACTCCAGAACTTTTATTTTTGTTTATTTATTTCATGCATTTATGGATCACTCTACAATTAAAAAATGCTCTCAAGATAACATGCTATACTTAAAAACAGTATTTAAACTTACTAATGTATTGTGGTTCCATGGCTTAGGGTCTGTGCTTTAGAGGCAGGAGCCTTGATTTCAAGACCAATTGCAGAAAAGTTGACCCAAATTGAAGAAGAATTGATTTTATGGCCTGCTCTTTACTACCTGAAGGAGTCTCAGAGTGCCTTACAATCTCCTTCCCTTCCTCTCCCCACAGCAGACACCCTGTGAGGTAGATGGGGCTATGAGAGTTCTGAATAATACAGCTCTGAGAGAACTGTGACTGACCCAAGGTCACCCAGCTGACTGCATGTGGAGGAATGGGGAATCAACCCAGTTCTCCAGAGTCCACCACTCTTAACCACTATATCAAACTGGGATTGCTTTAGGGGTTATTCTATTTATCTAAAACACATTAGCTGCCTTTCTCCCTTGCAGACATAAAAATGGATTACAATGTAAATAACACATTATGAAGAACACAATAAAAACAACTATTATAAAGCCCATATAATTCTGGATTGGGAAATTCCTGGAGATTTGGGGTTGGAGCCTGGGAAGTACAGAATTTGAGTGGGGGAGGGAGTTCAGCAGGGATTTTATGCTATAGAGTCCACCCTCTGAAGCTGCCATAGCGGAATTAATCTTTGTTGATCAGTTGTAATTCTGGGGAAACTCCAGGCCTCACCTGGAGGTTGGCAAGCATATCCAAATATCTGGCCACCAATGGAGCTTTGAAGGAACTTTCAGGATTGCTGACAAGATGGATTTAGGAGAACAAATTTTGGAGGTGAAGCCTGAGGAAGGTAGGGTTTGAAGAGGGGTGAGGTATAATGCCATAGAATCCACCTTCCAAAGTGACTATTTTCTTCTGGTGAACTGATCACTGCTGCCTGGAGATCAGTTGTAATAATAGAAGAAGAAGAAGATATTGGATTTATATCCCGCCCTCCACTCCAAAGAGTCTCAGAGCGGCTCACAATCTCCTTTACCTTCCTCCCCCACAACAGACACCCTGTGAGGTGGGTGGGGCTGGAGAGGGCTCTCACAGCAGCTGCCCTTTCAAGGACAACCTCTGCCAGAGCTATGGCTGACCCAAGGCCATTCCAGCAGGTGCAAGTGGAGGAGTGGGGAATCAAACCCGGTTCTCCCAGATAAGAGTCCACACACTTAACCACTACACCAAACTGGGAGATCTCCAGCCATCATCTGCAGGTTGGCAACCCTACATATTTTCCTTTTGTAAATTCAGCCCTGCTATTATTATTATTTTCTATACCACCCTTATCTGAAGCTCTCTGAATGATTTACAATGAGTATAAAAGCAATAAAATAGCGAGAGCTATGGCTGACCCAAGGCCATTCCATAAGAACATAAGAGTAGCCATGTTGGATCAGGCCAATGGCCCATCCAGTCCAATACTCTGTGTCACACAGTGGCCAATACACACACACAATACACACACACAATACACACACACATACACACACACATATATACTGTGGCTAATAGCCACTGATGGACCTCTGCTCCATATTTTTATCCAATCCCCTCTTGAAGTTGGCTATGCTGCAAGTGGAGGAATGGGGAATCAAACCCAGTTCTCTCCCAGATAAGAGTCTGCACACTTAACCACTACCCCAAACTGGCTCTTTCTAATGTGTGTGTGTGCATTACACACCACCCTGTGTGTAGAAAGGTTTGGAGGACAGTAAGGTTTGGAAAACTACATTGCCTGCCTGTGAGCCTCTGCAGAATGAAATTCTGAAATTTTGCAGAATCTCCCTTCCTGTCCCTCCTCTGTTTGAATTTAACTTTTCATAAAAAAGCAATTGCTTTTGAAACAGACTCCAGATTCCTAAGAAGAAGAAAATAAATTGATTGTTTGATTTCAAGGAGAAACTGGGTTAGTTTTAGGGATAAACTAAAGAACAGGAAAAACATGTATGCCAACCAGAGACCCTCAGGGTGGGATATAAATGCAATAGATGGATAGATTCCAGCACTGCAGGAAACAGCTACCCATGCTGAACTGGTGGGAAGAGACACATCCATACTTAATTGGACCATGTAGAAAATTAGCATGCCTTTACCCCGAAAGCCTTAGGCCACCTTACAGTTTGAATATCAAAGTTCTATTTTATTAATTTTTTTAAAAAATATCTAACCCTTGTTTTATGTTTCTCATTTCTTCCTTAAAAAAAAAAAAGGCCCAGTCTTCTACCCATTATTTTAAAATCGCAACTAGATTTTTTAAAAGGGTTATGTTGGATTCTTTTTCCTGTTCTTTGTATGTAATATCTGATGCATTTCAAGGGCACTTTAGCAATCTCTATGCAGAGAATTTCTGGATATTGTATTAATCTACCACAACAGAGCTTGCTGTGGAATTTATCTTGGTAGCTTTGCTTCAAACAGCTGTGCAGCCCAAGTTTCAAATCATCGGCCTTAAATCAACATTGTTTCCTAGTCTCTTCTCATCAATTTGTCATCTAGATAAGCCCCACTACCTCCGACCGCAATGTCCCATTATCTGCAGTTCTGGCTGTTTCCTTCTTCAGACTTTCATCAACTCCCACTGAGGTTCTTTACCCCAAGACATATTCTGTCGCTCTCCTTGCCACTTTTTCACTTGGCAGCTTGGAGAGACATTCTCCGATAACTCATAATTCTAAAAAAGGAGCAGATCAGGTGACTTGCTTTGTCCATGATGCTGTTTTGGAGATGTAGGCATGTGCAGATATGTGAAGACCTGGGGAGGGGAGGAAGGAGAATTTACATTTTCCAGAACTTTTTTCCAAAGGAAAAACTGGAAATTTTAGGGAGCACTGAAAAAGCTCTAATAAAATATTTTATTTTTATTTAAATGAGTGAAATGATTTTATAAATACAAAGTTTTACTCAAAATGTGTATTATGATTTTTATGTAAGATAATCTGCAATATTAGATGATAATTCCTTTGTTTGCTGTAGACTTATGTGACCAATTTTGTCCATAATGTGTGTGTGACGATGATATGTGGGATTGAATTCCATCTAATTTTCCATCTATAGAAAACAGATCTTCCCTGCCTCTACTCTCCCCTTCAACTGCACCCCACTCATCTCTATGAAACACTGCTCCTAAGTGAGAGAAAACCCTGAGAAATGGCATTGCAGGGGGAGGGGGGCGGGAATCTGCAGCAGCAATGGGAAATCAGCAGGATCCAGCCCATACTATTGAACTGCTCAATATTTTCCATGATAAATATTCTGAGTGACTCTATATATAATCTAAGAAGCAAATGCCTTTTTCCTGAGAGAAGGAAAAAAAGATGACAAGGGACGAGAAAGAGAAAGAGAGGTCAAAGAGCCCTATACTCAGGGACAGTGAGAGCAGGAAGGGCACCAGTGGAGGCTGTGTAACTTGGAACAAAAAAGTTGGAGTCCTGTTGCCAAACTGAAGTTCCAGGTAGACATTAATTAAAACTGACCATGTCAGGACACCCCTGGAATGAAGAAGGGCCTGGAATGCTATTAACTAATAACTATTAAAAGCCTTTGAAACCTGAAGCATTATTTATTTCATTACATCAGTGTGGTTGTGGTTGTGACAGAATTTGCCCAACCTGAATTAAGGTTGCCAGGCCTGGCTTAGAAACTAGTAGGAGATGGGGGATGGGGAGTTATGGGGGATTCTTTCTGATGGCATGATGTCACTTCCAAGGTTGTGCTGTCCACTTCCAGTGATTTATTTATTTATTTATTCGATTTATATCCCACCCTCTTCACTGAGGCAGGCTAAGGGTGGCTCACAAATTTGAGGTCACACAGTTACATTGTGTGACCAAATAAAACAACAATAAAAACATAAAAACAATTTCTAAGAACATCTACTTATACTAGTATCAAGGTTTCAGACAGAGATCTGAATGGTGGTTAGCTATTCTAAGAGCTCCTAGGATCGTGATAACATAAAGAGGTAGACCATCGATGATGTTTCTATGGGCCAATCCCGCTGCTGCAGATGTTATCATTATAAAAATGCATGGCGGAAGTGTGTCGTTTTGCAGACCCGGCGGAACTGTGAAAGCTCTTGCAGGGCCCTGATCTCTTCTGGCAGCTCATTCCACCAGCTAGGGGCAGCAATGGAAAAGGCCCTGGCTCTTGTTGATTTGAGCCTCGCTTCTCTGATGCTGGGGGCTGTCAATAGCTTTTGAGACCCGGACTGAAGTGCTCGCTGGGGCATATGCAGGGAAAGGTGGTCCCTAAGGTATGCAGGACCCTGGCCATATAAGGCTTTAAAGGTAATAACCAGCACCTTGAAATGAATCCGGTACATTATCGGTGATGTCACTCCCAGGGCTTTTTTGCAGAAAAAGCCCAACAGGAACTAATTTGCATATTAGACCACACCCCCTGGTATCACCATTGTTTCACACTGGGCTTTTTTTGTAGAAACAGCTCAGCCAGAACTCATTTGCATATTAGACCATACCCCCTGATGCCAAGCCAGCTGGAACTATGTTCCTGCTAAAAACAAAAATGCCCCGGTCACTGCTATCTCAACATTGCCCAAAACTGTGGTGATTTCTAGAGAGGACTGATGTTACTTCCAGGTTTCCCCTGTCAAACCACAGGCCAGATGGCTCAGAGTGGTGACGGGAAAAGGGAACTGGGGGCAGGGAATCCCTGCCCTCACTAGGGGGCTGCCAAACCTATTTTAAATGCCATCAGCCCCCAGGGCTTTTTTTAAGTGGTAATGCACAGGAATGCAGTTCTGGCTGGCTTGGTGTTAGGGGTGTGTGGCCAATAACAGGCAAGGTGCATGGTTTATCACAACAGCGGTGATTAGGGGATTGTGAATCCATGGTAATCTGTACCTCCCTTCCTTTTATTGAAGCAGCCCCATATAGATGATCCATCCACACATTCACTCAACATATATAAAGAAGTCGCAGGGCAGGCATAAGTTCACTTACCTAGTCATCTGTTTCCAGGTGAGTGCCAACTTGTGAGCTACTGCCTATGTGTGGAGGAACTCTATTCATGTTCAGTGTTCCTGAACATAGGGGTGACAAATACAAGCATGACCTTCACAGAGAGATGCTGCACTCACAAACTGACAATGGGATGGAGGCAGGAAGCACGGTCAACATGCTAGGTTTACCAACCTCCAGGTAGTGGTTGGAGATCTCCCAGAATTACAACTGGTCTTCAGACAATAGAGATCAGTTCCTCAGAAGAAAATAGCCACTTTGGAAGATGGACTATATGTCTAAGCCCTCCCCCCCGCCCACACTCAGGCTCTACCCTGCAAATCTCCAGATACTAGACCTGGCAACCCTATGCTTATGTCTCCCCCACCCCCCATTCTGTGGACAAATCATCTCTAGAGGGCTAATATGATTATGCAGACTGGATAGGAGCTCTCAGCTCAATTGGTCTTAGTAAGGACAGAGATTGGCCCTAGACCCCTATCTAGCAAACACTATTAAACCCCCATTAAAACACACAAAAGAAAGAAAAGGCTACTTAATCCTCTGGCCCTGAACAACAGGCATCAATACCGAGGTCTAGTTTTCCTGTCAAAGATCATCTATAAGTCAAATGTGCAGTTTTCTCCCTCAGCTTAAAAGAACCCACTTGACTTATCAAAATTTAAGTTAAAGCAGAAAATATATAATCTTCTTCTTCATCCCCTAAATGATTTGTAGTATCAGTCAGAAATATATGAGAGCAGAATGAGGTACTGCTATAACTCCCTTAATTTTTTAAAAATAAAAAGCCCCAAATTGTTAGCATTTTCTTATAGGAAGGAAGGTGAAGATATTGAATTTATATCCCACCCTCCACTCCGAATCTCAGAGTCTCAGAGCAGTCACAATCTCCCCCTCACAACAGACACCCTGTGAGGTAAGTGGGGCTAAGAGAGCTCTTACAGCAGCTGCCCTTTCAAGGCAGCTCCTCCGAGGGCTATGGCTGACCCAAGGCCATTCCAGCAGCTGCAAGTGGAGGAGTGAGGAATCAAATCCGGTTCTCCCAGATAAGGGTCTGTGCACTTAACCACTACACCAAACTAGCTCTAGGACAAGATCAAATGGGCATGCAGAGAGAGAGAGTTACTAGGCTATCCTTTTTTGATGCGGGGGTGGCCAGAACAGTACTCAAATGTGGCTGTGCCATAGATTTATAGACAATCTGAACAAAGAAAATCAAATTTCCAGTGTCTTTTCAGAAGTTGTCTTTGTTTTGGTGCTGTTTTTCATCTTCTCTTTTATTTTTAAACTGAAGACACTCTTGAAACATTATTGAAAATTGTATCAGCATTCTTTGTTTCTACTAACCAATGTGGAAAACCCTTCAGCAATTAAAAATAAACAAGAGAGAGCAAGCCAGATGCAGTGAAACAAACCCAAGGGTGTTTATAGCTGTGTTGAAATGCTTGCAAATCCATTTTTCTCCCTTTTTTTAAAGATTCCCCCCCATAATTTTTCCCTCTTCAGAAAAACAGAAGATGCCGATTCCCTCAGCTTCCCCACTGCTGCTGCCCAAGGCTTTTTTGCTATGTTGCAGCTGTGATCTGATAAAATAAATGACACTTCTTGGGGCCCATGTCCTTAGTAACAGTTATAATAGAGATTATAATGTGCAATAATATTCAAATGAATATTAAAACACCACAAAGCAATAATAAAATCACAGCTGCGCCACTTTAGAACGCCATGGATTCTAGAGAAATAGAATTCAACCCTGTGCAGTTATGCCTGGATACCTGCATGGGATTGTAGCCAAGGTATTTGAGGGCTGCGTGGAATGGGAATTCTGCTTGAAGAAAGCAAACAAAACAAAACAAAATAAAAAGGGCTATAGGAGCCAGGAGTGAGGAAACAAAGGACCACTGCTCAAGTTGTTGCTTATTATCCATCTCTTTTTAATCTGAAATCCTACTTGGGGCCAAAGTAGCCATTAAATTAAATGTCCAAATGGCACTTGCCTATTTGGCCAACCCTCTCTTCCTATGGCCTCTGGTAGAACTCAGTCCTGTCTTGATAACAGGGCATTCCACATTTCCCTTTGTCAGCCAGCCATTGATTTACATCATTTATTCCTTATCTTTCTTCCCAATGGAGACCTAAACTGGCTTGCATTATTCTCATCGCCTCCATTTTATCCTCACAACTACCCCATGAGGTAGTTTAGGCTGAGTGTGTGACTGGACCATGGTCACCCAGCAAACTTCCAATTCGGATTTGAACCAGGGTCTCCCAGATCCACTACCTCACCCACACTGATTCTCAGTGACGAAGAAGCCACAGCAGGGAAATACAGAGCATCATGATGTCAGGATACATGGATATTCAGGTAGAGCAGGGTGAGATACCCTTAGCATGCAGTGGAATAGTGCTCCAGGCAGTTTTCCTCAGCACAAAGGCCTGTTCTCTGCCCAAGTACCCAGATAAGTCCCTGAGGTACATGCAGTGCCTCTGGGATCAGTACCACTGGGATGAACGAAATGGCTGGCTGATGCCAGTTGTTGCCTCCCAGACCCACAAAGCTATCTCACAGTCTGAAGTGAGTAGCTTCTGATCATTGTGGCTCAGCTTGATACTGCTAGCATGTCAGACCAAGTACAGCTTTTGTCTTTCCATCTACTTTGCTTTGCTGCTGGCACACCAACCTCTTCACAGGTTTGGACTTGCAGTGTGTATGTGTGTAGATGATCTGCCCCCCCCCCCCCCAGTTTCTTACTCTTGAAGTAGAGATAATGGTGGAAGAGGAAAGCACTTAAATATACAGATTTTTGTTTAGAGAACTCTTGTTTAACTCCAGGAGATAAACTTCTCTGAAGACACCTTACAGGGTTGTTGTTGTAAGGATTACTACAAGATAACATATGTAAAGCATTTGGAACTGAAAGTGCCAAATAAATGCAATGTATTATCATTGTTGTTAGTTTTAAGCCAAGGAGATTTGGAGTCAGAACATAAATCAACCATACCTGGGTGATACTACTTCAAAATATAGGGTTGCCTATTGGTGGTCCCTGAACCAAGAGATATCTGGTTGTCCTTGACCATAGGCAGGGCATTCTCCACCCTGGCTCCAACCTGGTGGAACTCTCTGCCAACTAACATTCAAAAAAACTTTCTGCATGCAGGAAAGCAGCACGCTTAGGTGAAGGCAGGCTGTTTCTTTCTCTTGGGTGATATCAGATGGCTGGTTTGGGACAGCTTGAGGCCGCCTCAAATAAAGCTGGCCTGAAATAGAGCGCCCTGGAGCTTCCAGATGGCACTTGAAAAAGGGGCAGGCTGTGGGCGCCCGGGGAGTGTCTGGAACGCTCACAAGTCCTGTTTGCAGCTTCCCCGGGTGCTCTTCAGGCTCTTCCCAGCCTTCCAGATGGCCAGGAGCTGCCTCAGAGGCACCCTAGTGAAAAGTCACCACTTTTGACACAGTGCCTTTTTGAGGTGGGTGGATCGGCCCAGAGGACGGCATGAGTATGGGATCGGGATGGCCGCCAGATGTTGCTGTGTGGATGGTTTTTTTCGAGTGCCTTCTGAGGCATCTCTGAGTCGACCCAAAGTGCCAGTCTGTTAGTGGCCCTTGAGAACATATATGAACATATGAAGCTGCCTTATACTGAATCAGACCCTCGGTCCATCAAAGTCAGTATTATCAACTCAGATTGGCAACAGCTCTCCGGGATCCCAAGCTGAGGTTTTTCATGCCTATTTGCCTAGACCCTTTTAGTTGGAGATGCCAGGGATTGAACCTGGGACCTTCTGCTTACCAAACAGATGCTCTACCACTGAGCCACCATCTCTCCCCAGTTCTCACCATAGAGAAAGTTTTGTTTTTTGCCCTGGTGGTAAAAAATAGCCACTCATTTTTTGAAGAGGAAACTTTTGGGACAAGTTTTACAATCTATCCTGCTAATTGTCTAAACTGTGACCCTTTCTTCCAGGTACAGTTGGTCCTATCAATGCAGATCAGGAGATTACTTGGCAGGTGTAGTAGCACCAAATGCTACAAAGAAATGCATATTTCAGCCATGGGGATTTTATTAGTAGACCATTCATGTAGGAATTAGATAACGACTCCTTACCATCTCACAGGATGGTATGCTCAGCTGGTATGATCAGGCAGCAGCTTGATCCTGATCTTTTCTGGGCCTGGCTCCAGTACTGAGGAATGAACTGGCAGAGGAGGACAGGGGATTTAGAGAACTCAGCCTGATTTGCAGAATACATTGTAAAACAGCATTGTTTCAAAGAGATTTTTCCAGAGAGCAGTGCTTCAGAAGACCTAGGAGGAAGCTGTCAATCAGTGTCCACAAACTGGACTCAATGGAACAATGTTCTGACTTAGTATAACATTCCTTCCTATGGCTGATTCTCATAGTGGCAGAGAAATACAAGCTGCACATGGAAAAGGACTTATAGCATATGCATTATCTTTGGCATAGAGTCGTCATTCCTCTGTACTCATAGTGTCTTCCCCAGAACAATGCATGAGTGCATGCTAAGTGCTCCATACTAACTGCATTATGGAAGTTGCTGTAAATCTGGTATCCTCCTCACCTCACCTGGGAACTAAGCTACAGGCCGCCCTGTCTGTCCACTTCACAGGCAGTAAGTTTCTGAATGAGGGGTAGCTGGTATCTGCCTTCTTGGGACCTTATAGGGTATTTTCTTGGGAGCCATCAATGCTTCAAGTAAGCAGGCACTACCACACAGCAAATGCAAAATGGGTGTATTGATGTATGGAATTTCTTGCCATTTGGAAACCTTTTCTTTCCCCTGTACATGAAAAAGTAGGGCATCATTTGACTATACTTGGATTAAAATTTGGTAAGGCCACTAGGGGTCAGATAAAGTTGCCTTAAGCATATGGCTTGCAGGCTACTAGTTAACTGTTTCTGTTCTAAATCATAGTTACAGCCACCCATTATTGTAGTGGAATCAAATTTTCAGCCAGTTTCTGGTGTGGGGTGGGGGGAACAATTCTGTATGAATTCTCTGTATCAGCTTGTATAGTTGAAAACCTGTGTGTCAGATTATATCTTTTATAATTTAAAGGTGTAGTTAGGAGTGCTTTTCAGAGTCAGCACTGCACTCATTTGGAAAACAAGTACTAATGTCACTATCTCCACAAGACTGAACTTTCCTTGCAAATCTAAAGAGTTTCCATGGCAATTCCAATTGTTGCAATTTTTTTGCCTTTGTGCTTCACTCTGATATTCTATTGCAAAATGATGATTATGAAGAAGCACACAAACCAGAGACAAAAGTTTTTGTCATATTTTGGGGGAAAATCCTTTCTAGAAATTCTGTTCCATTCTTCTCTATTCTTTGTTCTTCCAATAGTTTTGGTTGTTGTCACTATCAAGTCCCATCTGATTTATTGCAACCTCACAGGTTTGCCGCTGTCTGCCTCCACATCATGGCCTTGGTATTCCTTAGTGGTCTCCTATCCAGGGCTTTTTTGGTAGAGAAAGCCCAGCAGGAACTCATTTGCATATTAGGCCACACCCCTTGACATCACCATTGTTTCGCACAGGGCTTTTTTTGTAGAAGAAGCCCAGCAGGACCTCATTTGTACATCAGACCACACCCCCGTGATGCCAAGCCAGCCAAAACTGTGTTTCTGTGCATTCCTGCTAAAAAACCCCCTCTGCTCCTATCCAAATACTGATCAAGGCTGACCTTGCTTAGCTTCTAAAATCTAATCAGATCAGACTAGCTTGGGCTATCCAGTCTGGCATCTCAACATATTGGGCCAGACTTTTCCCCAATCCCAATTTTCATAAATAAGATATAGGAAAGATCAATGTAAATTGATATGTAGAAAACAGAATGTTGGATTGCAAATGCATACTTAATACTTGCCATCTCATTTATGATTACTTTACACCAGTTAAAAATTTACAGTGTTTACAGTGATAGTCCCTGTGGTTTTTGTTGTGATGGTTCATTCAGGGAACCAAGGCACCAGTTGGTGCAGCTCATGTGTGAACAAGTGTAAAGCCTCAATGGTTACTATGAGCCACAGTATGGTACATGACCAATAATGGCCCACAATGATGTTTGCTTTAAAAGGGTTGAGACTGGAAGCCTATGATTCTTTATTGTATGGAAGAAATCAGCAATTCCATATATCTGTGGTATACCAAACAGCCAGCAGACAGCAGAAACCAGGGAATTCAATATGGAAGTTATTGGCAAGCAGGCAAAGGGGGTTTATTTACAAGGAGAAAATTGCAGTTTTGCAGACATGTTTTAAAGATGAAAGATCCTGCTGCCAGGGTAACATAATGTGAGTGGTGTTAATCAAACTTGAGGTGGTGAGGAATCTATGGCTGATTACAGACCGGCACTTTGAGTCGACTCAGAGATGCCTCTGAGATCGACCCAAAAAATCTGTGCACACGGCAACATCTGGTGGCTGCCCCTGTCCCGAACTTACCCCATCCTCAAATACGATCCACCCAGCTCAAAAAGGCACCACTGCAAAAGTGGCCCCTTTTTGCTGGGGCAGCTCCGAGGTGGCACCCAGCCATCTGGAAGGGCGGAGAGCACCAGAAGAGCACCCGGGAAGCCGCAAGCGGGACGTTCGAGCGTTCCAGACACTCCCTGCCCATCCACAGCTCGCCCCTTTCTTCGAGCGCCGTCTGGAAGCTCTGGGGCGCTCTGTTTCTGGCTGTCTGTGTTGAGGCGGCTGCCAGCCTCCCCAAACCGGCCATCTGGTTTCAGCCTATATGTTGTGAAATCAAATGACTACTATACAATAAGGTGGAGGTGTATGTTGCCAGGCCTTTTCTTCAAGAGCGTTGGCACTCACTTATCTCACTGGTAGCACATTATAATTTCTCTCTCTGAAACAGACAGACAGTGAAGTCTGTAGTTTAGTTCCCAGGTGAGGTAGTGGTGGTGATGGTGGTATGTGTGTGTGGAGGGGGAAAACACTAGGTTTAAAGCAACTTCCAAAATTCATTCATTATGTCAAGAGTCATTAGAGCTAGAGAATACTTCTGAGCAATTGCTTTCAGAGATCTGATGCTGTTCAGGTTCTACAACATCTGGATAGAAAATGGGGAAGTTCCATATGCTGCTTGCCTCAGGTTCTGATGCAGTCCCTAACATTTCCACGGAGCTGGGCCTCAGAAGACTTAGGAGAAAGCTGTCAATCAGTGTCAACAATGGGCTTGTTCTGACTCAGTATAAAGTGTGTTCCTCTGGCTAATTCTTATAGTGGCAGGGGGGGAAACACGAGCTGTGCGTGGACAAGGACTTACAGCATATGTGTTAGCTTTGGCATAAAGAAAGATAGATAGCCAAATAAGTCTGTCTGTAGCAGTAGAAAAGAGCAAGAGTCCAATAACAACTTAAAGACAAACAAAATTTGTGACAGGGTATAATCTTTTGGCTTTCATGAGTCACTGTGACTCATGAAAGTTCATACCTTGCCACAAATGTTGTCAGTCTTTAAGGTCCTACTGGATTCTTGCTCTTTTCCATTTTGGCACAGAGTCATCATTCCCCTGTACCCATGAGCTTTTCCCCCAGTTTGATGCATGAGGGTGTGCTAAATGCTCTGAGATTTATGCTGAATATAATCATTTTGGGAGATGTGAGTTTTTTAAAAGGCTGAGAGCAAGAGAATTTCTTCTGTAGGACGTGTTTGAATGGTACAAAGAAGCAGGGCTGCATTCTCTAGAAGCCTAACTTCCTTTGCCAACCTCTCCTAATAATCATACATTTAGCATTAGTGACTCAGCCAACAGCTTTCTAGCCCAAACTAACAGCAGGGGTTCAGAAAATGGATGCCATTGTCACTTTCCAAATAATGCCATTTCCACAAGAAAAATCACAGCGGAGGGGGGAAAATGATTGAAGTTCAGCCTGCATCTATTTGGAATCAAGGGCTTACAAACTGTTTGGCACAGAGCCCAGCTTTACCTCCCAAAGTCCACTCACTGCTAAACATCTCATTGGTTTCAGAAGGAACAGATTTCAAAGGCCTGTTAAAAGGTGTAATGATGCACAGCTTTAGAAATGATTGTTTTAAATCACTTTGTTTTATGGAATGGGTTCCCCCCATATTTATAGTGTATGGTTTAATTCCAAATCCTTGTTCTACCTTCCAGTAAAGCAAATTGTCCTAGCAGTATCCACTAGATGGAGGTGTTGTATAAGGACCACAAGCCTAACTCACTGGTTTTTAACATCAACCAATTTGCCTCCCAAACATATATGTGTATAATTAGACATTGTCAGTGTCTTTCTTTTAAAATAAGTTTAACATACCTAATTGGCTGTATCTGATAAGCTGAGAATCACTTTAATTGGGTAAAGTTATGTTACCAGTTTAGAATATTGGGGGGAAGGGGCGTAGTTATATATATTCTCAAGGGGTTTATTCAGCTCTTTCCCTCTTTTTTTAAAAATAGTGGATTCGATTACAAGTTTAAAACTGGCACTTTTTCCAAAAGGAAAGGCACAAACAATTGTGGTATTACTGCATAGTATATGGGCTTAAACTGACATGAAAAATTCCTGCACCCACCCCAAAGAAATAAATGGGATTTGCACAAGAGCATCTTGTATTTTTCACAGCTCCCATTTGTTTGTATAGGAGATTTTCCCTGTGGACTATACCATTTGTCAATAATATTCCATCTCTGTCTTGTATTGTCCTAGTTATTCTGCAATTAGATCCTCATAAACACTCCTCAATGGAAGCAATCCATTTAGGAGGCAAATGCCATGCCATAGCCCTACTCCGACACCTTCCAAGTAGTGCTTAATGCCAATTTCTATTTAAAATGATCTGCAATAGAAAATCTAGTTGGGTCTATGATTACACACAGATATACACTTCCAGAGGTCTTGGTGAAAGATCTGAACTTCCTCCCCATTGATTTTCTTTATATTGAAATAGAACATTTAAAAAGTCTTGTCTACTAAAAGAACATCTTTATAATTAAAAGTTCAAGGAGAACAGTTTGATGCCTGTATCTGTCTGTCAGTCTCTATCTAACTTGCAATCATGCTATTGCATTTACCAAAAATATTGCACAAGAGGTCTATCAATAATCCTTCTGTTATGCAGACATGCTATGTGATGTTTGTGCCAAATACAATTACAAGCAAGAAATGTTGAAAGGTTTCTGTTAGATGGCTCTTTTGGTTCATGGCAAGATTATTGTCTACCGTGAGGCAAGGAAACAAAAGGGATGATTTAACCTGTAGGACAGCAATGAAGGGGGAGAAAAGAAAAGAACACACCCCTGCAAGCTGAAATCTGAAAGGTATGGAAGATAGCAGTAAAACAGAATGGAACGGAAGAATTTAATCAGCATATTTGGGACTACCCTCTTAGACACAATGGGCACGATCCAGCTGAAGTACGGTAAGCATTTACTGGCCTAATGAGCAAACATCAGAATCCTTGCTTGCTAGCAATAAAGAAGGGACTACTCAGGCTGTAGCAGCACAATTATTTTGATATACAGGCAATAAAATTCAAGTGGGATACATGAGATTGTGTAAGACTATATATGGACACTTTTGAAATTTCTCTCAACCAAATTTTTTCCTGGATTCTGGGCTGTCGACCTTTCCAAAGTGCTATGGATGCTTCAGGAATTCTTGAATGTTTTGTTTTGTTCTTTACGTTCCAAACTCTGTGCAAAGCGCTATCATGTTTGGCTTGCTGCAGTGGTCATTTCCTTCCATGTATTGCTGCCTTTCTCCTTCTTTACCTTACTGATGTGCATGTATGCACTGACATACACTAGGAGGGAAAGCAATTTGCATGCAATTGTATATAAAATTGTACTAATTTTTGTATG
This sequence comes from Heteronotia binoei, assembly GCF_032191835.1. NCBI lineage: Eukaryota > Metazoa > Chordata > Lepidosauria > Squamata > Gekkonidae > Heteronotia > Heteronotia binoei. The sequence goes on from NC_083224.1 coordinate 147,738,372, forward strand.
TGCATCTGGTCACCATTCAATGAAACCAATGGGACTGAAAAGGCTTTCACTGCGGTTGGTAGAAATAATGATTTGCTATGTGTCAATGTACCATGATGGAAAAGTAACTGCTTGGTAAACTAGCTAAATCCACGTCATGCTGCCAAATGGTAAGGAGAATTTTGCTGCACTTCAAGTAGTGCTTCTGATGTCATAGTGAGCAAATATGTAAGCAATGGAAACTGTGTTGCTTGGTTACCTAACTGGAGTGGTTTCTAACTGGAATGTTGCAAGTAGCCATGGGGTTGAAGTCTTTATACATTCTGGTATTGTCATGGGAACCATGATTAGGAGGAAGTGACCACACTTAAAGGATCTTAAATCCCCTTATAAATCCCCTGATAAGGAGCAGTTTAATGTAGATGAGTCTTGGACAAGAAAAAACTTCTGCATCAGATGTTTCCACATGACAGTTTGGTTCCAGTTTGGTATCCAAACTGAAGTAAGTTCCCCCCCTCCCCGCAACTGAGCATCCTCTGCTAATGGCATCATCTAATTGCTCACTTCATGTGTTTTCTCCTGCTTTGCTCTAATCTTTTCCAAACCTGGTTTGATATTTGAAATATCTTTTTGGTTTGCATACTGAAGGCAGGGAAAACTGCCATGTGGACATTTCATTAACTGCTGTGAATGCAGAAGCATTTGCAGGGGCAACAAGAGGTACACAAAATGGCTGCCATGTGGATGCAGCCTTCCTTTTACTTTTTAATTCCATCAAACCACATTTTTCTACTTTTGGTCAAAGAAACAGGCCTATCTCAAACTTTTCTGCAGCACTATTGAGAATACTGCAGATGTTACCCCATCCAATTACACTTTCAATTGACAAAAGGGGTCAATGAACATTTTCCGTCCCCACCTAATTAATTGCTATAGCCGGCTGCACAACATCATCTCTGGTGCTGCTTCCACATAGCAGAGCGTGTAATTGTCTAACTTTAGAACTAACAAACATGCACTTTTCATTCTCCTCACACATTTCAGAACAGTGTACTTTTGTGTTAACGCAATGGAGCTGCTCCAGGTTCATGCTGGTATATAAAACTCCATGGTCAAAGATTTGGACGTGTGTCAATCTCGTTTAACTACAGTTGATGGGCACTTCTCACACAAAACACTGTAAAAGAGGAATCTCTTCATTAGATGCAGAAAACATCCAGTGAGAAAGAAAAGCATTACTGCAAGATGTGTGTGTATGTGTGTGTTTGTGTGTGTTTCAGGGTTTCAAAGAAGCTTTTCATACAATGGACCATAATTACGGAAAGTCATGTTTTGCCTGTGACAATGGTAAGCTTTCATTCATTTTTCATAGGGATAACCTGAATATATTTTGTCTGGGAAAGCCAGGCTTCTTTATGATTAATCAAAGTCCTGGGTTTTTTTTCAAAGGGTATGATTTATTTTATGTGCTTAAAGTATTTTTATACCACCTCTCAAGACCTAGGTGGTGGACACAGCAGTAAATAATCTAAAAACGATTCAAGGGATGTATTAACAATGCAGATAGGAAACAGTGGCAAATGAAATTATTTAAAAACAATTCTATTAGCTGCAGATGACTGGAATTAAATAAAATACATAGCAGTGCATATTCTTTACAATATTATGTACTGTAACTGGTATTTCAAAACAAACTGTGGTGGGGTACCTTGGGGGTAATTGGTACAGAAAGGTGGGATAGAAATCGTTGAACAGGTAAGCAAGTCAATGAATAAAAGCAATAGTAAACAAAGGTGTCCTTTAAAATGAGACTGTATTTTAGTATGACTCTGTGATGGCTAAAAAAAGGGTAAAGGTAGTCTCCTGTGCATGCACCAAGTCATTACTGGCCCATTGGGTGACATCACATTGTGACGTTTTCATGGCAAACTTTTTATGGGGCGGTTTACCATTGCCTTCCCCAGTCATTTACACTTTACCCCCATCAAGCTGGGCACTCATTTTACAGACCTCGGGAGGATGGAAGGCTGTGTCAACCTTGAGCCAACTACCTGAACCCAGTTTCTGCTGGGATCAAACTCGGGTTGTGAGCAGAGCTTGGACTGCAATACTGCAGCTTACCACTCTGCATCATGGGGCTATCTCTGTAATGGCTATTAATCACCAAATATTGAGCACAGGAGCATTTTCAGCACCTGCCACTTCACAGATTCAGTGCCATGCTGTAAAATTGTGTTCCTCCTGTCCACTCAACCCATCGGCATGAACAGGAGCACACCTAGCAGAGCCTTGGATGAAGACTTGTTATGCTTGAGCAGAGTCATAGGGGGAAAGTTGGTCCTTGCAGCACCCTGGCCCTGGCCTTTAAACTAGGGGTATTGCCAAGTTTTGCAAGCACATGGTTTCGATTTGAACATCTCAAGTTTTTGACATGGGTTCTTCCCACTCAGAATAAAATTGTGGCTGTCTTGTTTCTTTGAAGCTCACTAAGGAAATTAGATCAAATTAGAACCATTTAGATTGATGGGGCCTTGTCTCAGTGGTAGAGCATCTGCTTTACGTGCAGAGAATCCCAGGTTCAGTCTTTGGAATCCCCAGTTAAAAGGCTCAGGTAGTAGGTAATATGAAAGACCTCAGCCTGAGTCCCTGCAGAGCTGCTGCCATAGCACACAATACTGACCTTGACTGACTAAAGGTCTCATTCAGTATGAGACAACTTTAGGTGTTCATACATACGTGATACCTGTTTTGCATCAAATGCATAAAATAGCATAAAATAATAGGTTTTAACATACAAAGCAAGTGAGGGTGGTGTACTGGCCAGTGTCAGAGGAGGAATGGGGATAACTGAGATTGAATTCCCACTCAGCCATGGAAACTTGCTTGGTGACCTTGGGCCAGTCACAATCTCTCAGCTCAGCTTGCTTCATAACAGGATTAAATGGAGACAGGAACAATGTTGTTATAAGCTGCTTGGCTTTCCTTTGGGATGAAAAAAGATATAAACATAAAAATAAACTAACTGGTACACTGCTTTGAGCTCCTTGGAAGGCAAGATAACAATGTGAAAGATACCTAGCATAAAAATGATGTAAGCAAAACAAGAACAGGAGTGACAGAAGTGGATGAAATGAAAAAAGGCTCATGCTAGCAAAAGCAGATGAGAAAGGCCACATTTATATCTACTTTAAAGATAAGCACTAGCACTTTGAATTGTGCTAGGAGCAATGGGCAGCCAGGTGAAGCATACTCCCAGGCAGGCTGAGCAGTTGGCCACCTTGCAGCTGCATTCTGTGTTTCAGCACTCATCTGTTTCACGCCAGTGCAACACAATAATATGTTCTAAGTGCAGACAAAGCACCCCTTGCTAAGCAATTGTGATTAATTTTGACATCAAAGAAAGAATATTTCTTTGTGTGGTTGGAGGGTCCTGTGTCATAACTGGTACCAGTTTAAGGCAAAAGGACCCACATTGCCTTGAGAAAAATGATTTGGTAGACATAATTCACATACACCTTGTCTGGAAATAGAAAATCAAACTGGCACAAGGACATCGAATGCTAAGGGTCTAATCTCTTATGTAAAATCTATGCAATATGATAATGCAGTTGTATTGAATATTCAGTTTTGATAGGTAACCTTTGAAATAAATTGGAATATTCTTTTCTCCTCCTCTGCCACACACCAAGAAAGCATAAACAATAATCTGATAAAGGTCACTTGTTCAGTAAGAACTTACAGCAATGATAGTGTAGGGCTATTAAAAGACCTTTCTCTTGGGACGTTGAGAGGTTAAACCTTGTTTTTCTTTCTCTATTGCCTTTCAGTTATATTGACTTCACATGAATCCTCTTTAGACTTCCTGTTTATGGGCTCGACTGTACATCCGTTATTTATCTGAGCCTAAAATGTCTTCCTTTTTGCTTTAATAACAGTGGCTTAGTTCAGTGCTTTTCGTTACATAAGAAGAGTGCTGTTGGATCAGCCCAGTGGTCCATTTAATCCAGCATCCTGTTTCACAATCACACAGAGGCTGGCCAGTTGCAATGAGAGCCAACAAATAGGCTAGAGTTGCCAGCTCTGGGTTGGGAAATACCTAGAGATTTTGGGGGTAGATCCAGGACTGGCCCAGCCACTAGGCAAACTAAGCAATCGCCTAGGGCTCCGGCCTTCTAGGGACACCGAATTGGGTGCCCCCCATGTATCTTGGTAATGTTATCAGTGTTGGGGGTGGGGGGGGGAGAAGTTAGCCTTGCCTAGGATGCCAGAGAGCCTAGGAATGGCCCTGGGTAGATCCTGAGGAGTGTGGGGTTTGGGGAGTGAAGGGACCTCATCAGGGTATAATGCCATAGAATCCACCCTCCAAAGCACCCCTTTTCTTCAGGAAAACTGATATTGATTGTTTGGAGATCAACTGTAATAGTGGGAGTTCTCCAGGTGCCATTTGGAGGTTGGCAACCTTAAACAAGCATAGAGTCCCCAATGGTACCACCTAGCACTGATATTCAGAGGTAGATTTGCCAGGTCTGCTACTATAAACTAGAAGATCACCTAGCAACCTGTTCTTCTGTCCATTGGTGCTTTAAGCAGTGGCAGGATATAAGGGGTGGGTGTGATTGGGGTGCTTACTGACATGGTGATGTCATTTCTGGTAAAAATCTAGGATTTATAAAAACTCTATGGCAAAGTCTGGTAAAGCCTGAGTGCTCTTGGGGGCTGCCAGGTGCAGTCTGGCAACCCTACTCAGTAGTTTCTAAGGTGTGGCCTGGGAAACCCTGGGGTTCTTTGGAAGCTTATGAGGCCTTTCTCAATGAGACAGTCAGTATCAGCAGAAAACTCTCCCTGTTAAACTCCTTACTTCATCACTGCAGTCCTTTCCTTGTAATATAAAGACAAAAGGATATGCTGGATGCATTCCAACAAGGCACATTCTCAGGTTTGGTCAGTGGGGTTGGTCTAGATATGCAGGTGAATCAAATGGTAATAGGGTTGAGGCTGGCAATCAGCAGGAGAGTTTTGGGGACATGAACCTACCTGTCCAGTGTCTCCTGGCATCACGATGTCACTTCTTGATGTAAACTAGAAGTGACATCAGTAAGTTGGGGCAACGCTCTAGCATTCATCTGAAACTCTGTGGTAAAACCACTTTACAGTAAATCTGGTAAAGCCAGATGTCAATTCTACCCCATGTATGCCCTTGGACTCCCTAGGAAGTGGGAGCAGCAGGCTGAGGACCTGTATACCTAGATGATAAGGAAGAAGAGCTTTGAGGTGGTAACATGGAAAGTACCATTTCAGATTGCAGGAGAGGAATTTCATTTTCCAAATTTCCTCTATTATAATATTTTTTTCCAAGTGGAAAATTATCAGAGCCTGAAAAGAGATAGAAAAGAACCACTCTGATATTCTAATTTTATTTTTATGTGCAGAAACTTTTCAAATGTAGCTCTCCCCATTTGCAGTCTGAAGTAGTACAGCCCACTCCATCACCTCACAATTGAGACACTTCATTCTACAGCTCGTGCAGAGCAGGCATTCACACAGAACAATAGTGAGGCCTGGCCAGCTCACTGTATAAAATGGTGTTCATGCCAATCCCTAGTTACCAGAATACATTGCAATATACACAGGTTCTATAGCAGAAGTACAGAGGTTCCTCAGCAGACAAGGATGGTTCCCTCAAGACAGGAACTTTGAAATTAACTGGCTTTCTTTGTAACAGTCTCATTGCCATCAGTAAGCATGGTTTGTTCAACTTAATTATCAAGAATCTCTGCCTGAGGGCTTTTTTCTTTATGTGTATTCACTTAACAGTTGTAAAATTATTGGCTTTGCACTAAATAAACTTCCAGCTTCCACAATACTTATGTGGAGATACATTCTTGTGCTGTACTGGCCCCATGCCTGTCAGATGCAACAGGATTGGAACTATGGTACCCAGGAGAGATATCCAGAGAGCTAGCAGGTCAGGCAAGGAAATGGTAAATGCCACATCATAAACAGTCAAGGTCAGACAAGGAATAAGAAGTCCTCCTGCTGGTTCAGCCATAGTTCACCCTTCTGCTGTCAGCGAATGCCTCTAGTCTATGGCCATCACTTCACATGCCACAACAATGAATATGAGCCCACTTGAACATGCTGTTTCTGATGTGATTTCAGAATGCACACGGTGGAAATCCTTGTTTGAAAGAATCCCCCACAGAATTCCTGCACGTGGAAAGCATACACAATGAAGTCAAGGCTTCCAGCAGAGTCTTTCCCCCTACAGTGTTGGCTTTCCATATGCAGGGAATTTTCACACAGGCATGGCTTCAAATAAGCCCCCCCCCTTCTGAGATGGTAAATCCAATGGGAAAGCCAAAAGAGACAGAACATAGGCCTTATTTTTATTATCACCTCCCCAACATAAGTACATGAGGGAAAATTATGACATTTTGAGAGTCCATCAGGTATTCGACTTGTATAGCTGTATCTTCAACACAAGCTCCCTCCCGCCCCCAACTACTCTTGTATTCTACCTGCTGGGTCTTTTTGCTTTCCAGTTATAGGCAAGAAAGCCTCGATCAATACTCTTTCTATTTTCAGACTTCTATTACTTTAAGGAAATCCACAGCTGCCTTGCTGACAGCCAGCACTGGGGAAAATTCATTCCCTCTTGTAATGACATCAGAGGACAACCCTGAGCAGGCTAAGTGAGGTCTACCTAATCCCATTAATACTTGCTGTTCACATGCATGTAGATGGCATTCAGAGAGAGCTCCCAGAACTGTTCTCCCAGTGCCAGAGGGGGAAAAGAATTACTTCATTTGTGTGGATTCAGGCAACTGGTATAAAGCATAACCACATCTTTACTGAAAAGCCCATCTTTCCTATTAAAACAGGTTTAAACATTACTGCATTTACAATTTGATTATTTTAACAGTGACTATTAAGTTTTGATTATATTAACTGAGGATCTCAGGTAGGATATAAACAAGGACAAATAATGGAATCAAATTAAATTCTAGCTGATTGGTTAGCAAAGCCAGGTGTACTCTGTCTTGCTGAGAGTGCTCACCAAGTTCTGATGCATATCCATTACAGAAAATGAAAAAAAGATACTAAAGATGACCTTTCCTTCTACCAATGATTGGTGACTTTCAGTTGAGTAAACAAGAGCCACCCTACACTTCGTTTGGGGTCATGGATTGATTCCAGGCCCCAGACATCATGTACCAGGACCCAATTTGCCTGAAGTGCCTTCCCTTAACCTCAGACTGGGTCCATGTACAATCCTATTCCCTCCTCTCTCTTATTGCTTTGCTGCCTTCTGAGCTGGGACCCAGAGTTGATCTGTCCTCACTGTCCTCTTCCCTCAAACCTTTTGAAGGCCCTAGCCAGGCCTGGTGGCCTCCCTCTACCCAGAAACTCTATGGGAGTGTTGCCCATCCTAAGGTGGACTAATAGTGCTTCCTGAGCAGTTTCTGTCATGTTAATTGCCTCCTTTCCCAGAATGGAGTTTCCCAAAAGCCAATCACCAGTCAGCTGACTGTCAAAGAAGCAGCCACTGTTGATCATCTGATTGGAATAAGAATCTTTACAAGGTACATCTGTGACCCAATTGGGCTTGGTGGATGCTGGGCTTGACCATGGGCGGGGGGAGCTGAGAATGAGGACAGCCTAGTGTTGTCTCCACCACCCATAGGCAGTTATAAAGAAACTCAAATTGTTTGTTTCAACTTTATTTAAATTGGATTGAGTGATTGATTACAGTGGAGATGATTAATAAACTAAGCATGTATCTTTACTGAACATCTACATGGATCCTATGTGTATACAACTGTAGCCTTGAAAATTTCTCCATGAGGCTGGGAAGCCTGGAAAAGTAGATTTTTCAGTCAAAGGGAAAGAGACCTACTCCCATATTAAAGCCTTAGGGGTGCTCATAGATCCAGCCTAGATCCTTTTCGCACATACTACTGCTAAGACAGGTATCTCCCATCCTATTGGATTTTTGGTCCTATATGGATGCATTGGTTTTTTCCCATCCTATTGGATTTTTGGTCCTATATGGATGCATTGGTTTTTTCCTACTTAAATACAGAACTTTACATTTCCCTGTTAAAATTCGTTTTATTGATTTTAGCCCAGTTTTCCAGCCTGTCAAGGTCATCCTGTATCCTGTTTCTGTCTTCTACTGTATTTGCAACCCCTCCCAATTTAGTAACATCGGCAAATTTAATAAGCATTCCCTCTATTCCTTCATCCAAATCATTTATAAAGATGTTGAACAAAACAGGTACCAGAACAGATCCTTGATGTACTCCACTTGTCACTCCTCTCCAATAGGATGAGGAACCATTCACAAGCACTCTTTGGGTGTGATCTGTCAACCAGTTACAGATCCACCTAATGGTAACAGGATCCAAACCACATTTTACCAACTTGTCAACAAGGATAGTATGTGGAACTTTATCAAAAGCCTTACTGAAATCAAGATAAACGATGTCTACAGCATTCCCCTGATCTAGCAAGGTAGTCACTTTCTCAAAAAAAGAGATCAGGTTAGTCTGACATGACTTGTTCTTGAGAAACCCATGCTGGCTCTTAGTAATCACATCCATTCTTTCTAAATGTTCCAGGACCAACCGTTTGATGCTTTGTTCTAAAACTTTTCCAGGTATAGACGTCAAGCTGATGGGTCGGTAGTTACCCGAATCGTCTTCTTTCCCCTTCTTGAAGATGAAGACAACATTCGCCCGCCTCCAGTCTTCTGGCACCTCTCCTGTTCTCCAAGAATTGTAAAAAATAATAGCCAGAGGCTCAGAAATTACATCCGCAAGATCTTTTAAAACCTTTGGATGCAATTCATCTGGCCCTGATTATTTAGTTTCATTTAAAGAAACTAGGTGTTTATGTACTACCCCTATGCTGATCCTAGGCTGGAACTTCATACCCTCCTTATATGTTCTGTTTTTGCCATGCTGAGCACCATTTCCCTCAGAAAAGAAAACTGAGGAAAAGCAGGAATTAAGCAGTTGTGTCCTCTATTCATTACCTGTTATACTTTCACTTTCTTGCCCTTGCAATGGGCCTACCATGTTCTTGCTCTTTTTCTTACTCCGAACATAAGAAAATAACCCTTTTTTGTTGTGTTAAGCATCTTTGGCCAGCCTAAGCTCACACTGAGCTTTAGCTTTCCTAACTTTTTCTCTACAAGCACTGGTGATTTGTTTATATTCATCCTTGGTTATAAGGCCCTCCTTCCAATTCCTAAAGGAGTCTTTTATTTCTCAAGTCTTTAGAGAACTGTTTATGGAGCCAACTCGGCTTCTTTAGGCTTTTTCTGTTTTTTCTTCTCATAAGAATCGTCTGTGATTGCGCTTTCAGTATTTTGCTTTTAAGAAACTCCCACCCCTCCTGAACCCCCTTCTTCCTATTTCTGACCATGGGATTTTGCCCAGCATAGTTCTAAGTTTATCGAAGTGTGCCTTTCTGAAGTCCAACCTATAAGTCTGACTACATATAGTTTTTCCTTCCTTAAGACTGTAAATTCTAAAATCACATGGTCACTACTGCCCAGGGAGCCCACAATTTCCACTTCTTCAATCAATTCTTCCTTGTTGATGAGAATCAAATCCAAGATAGCAGATCCCCTTGTTTCCTTCTTCACTTTCTGGAAAAGGAAGTTGTCAGCAAGACAAGTCAGGAATCTATTTGACTTTTCATTTTTAGCAGAGTTGGGCTTCCACAGATGTCTGGGTAATTGAAATCTCCCATGATCACTGTATCCCTTCTCTTGGAGAACTTTGCAGTCTGTTGTAGGAGTATCTCATCCAAGTCCTCTGCCTGGCTTGGTGGTCTATAGCAGACCCCCACAATAATATCACTGTTATTTCTTACTCCTTTTATTTTTACCTAGAGACTCTCAACTGACCTGCCATGCTCAGATCCTCACAAGTATATACCTCCTTCACATATACTGCTATGCCTCTGCCCTTTCTCATTTGTCTGTTCCTTTTAAATAAGTTGTACCCTTGAATCCTAATATTTCAGTTGTGAGTGTCTTCCCACCAAGTTTCAGTAGGGCCTATTATGTCATGGTCTCCTTTCTGTATTAGGACTTCCAGTTCCTCCTGTTTGTTTCCCATACTCTGTGCATTAGTGTAGAGACATTGGAATCCACGTTTTATGCATCCCAAGGGTTTAGTTTCCATACAAACCTGTTAACATTACCTAGCATGTGCCACTCTCTGCAAATCTTTAATGTTCTTATCCTCAGTTTCTGGCATCATACAAAGCTTTGAATTATTGTCTTGCTCCCCCATACAATTTAAAGCCCTCCTTATTGGGTTAGCAAGGCTGTTACCAAACTCCCCTTTCCCTACTGCCATAAGGTGCAAATCATCTCCCAACAGAAGACCACCATCTTGAAAGCGTAAGCCATGGTCCAGAAATCCGAATCTTTCCCGACGACACCATCAATGTAGCCAGTTGTTTATTTGAAGTATTCTTCTTTCTCGTCCTAAACCACGGCCTTCAACAGGAAGCACTGACGAGAACACAACCTGTGCGCCCAGCTCCTTCACCTTCTGATCCAGAGCCACATAGTCTTTTCTAATACATCCAGGGCAATGATGGGCAGTATCATTCGTTCCCATGTGGATCAGCAAAAAAGGATTGTAAACCGTGGGCTTGATAAGTTTTCCAATCCTTTCTGTCACATAGTGGATGCATACACCCGGCAGACAGCAGACCTCTTGGGATGACAAATCTGGTCAGCACACTTTGGGCTCCACCCCTCTGAGCAAGGGGTCTCCAGTCACCACCACCTTCCTCTTCCTATATTGTGGAGCAGAAGCTCCAGGCTTCTTATCCACAGGATCCTGAGAAACTTTGTTCAAGCTTTGTGGAGGCTAGGAAAGTAGCCCTTGTTCCAGTGGTTCAGAATCAGTTACTGTGGGGAGATCCTGGAACCTATTGTTGAGCAGCAGAGGCTCAGAACATCTCCTGATTTTCTTTCTCCTTTGGGTTACATTTTTCCAGGAACCCTTCCTGTGTTGGGTTCTTTTCTAATTGCTGAGATACCATTTCCTCTCCCTCCTCTTGTCCTTTCAAGAGCGCCTCATGCATTTTGTCAAGATAATTCTCACCTTCCTTTATACACTGTAGTGTGGACAATCGTGCCTCCAGTCCCTGTATCTTCTCCTCCAATAGGGCCACTAACTTACACTGGTTGCAAGTGTAATTTGTGCTACTCTTAGGTAGAAATACAAACATCCCACAGTCTTTACATGTCACTGCCTCTGCTTCCTCACCAGCCCTACTGCTGCAATCCATTTAAAATTTTTCTTTATCTTCACTTCTCTTTAAATCCCACTACCAACTGCCACTTGAAATTACTTGTGAGTAACTATCCACCTTTCTACAGAACCCCCAGGCTAAGAGCCACAGGCCAAGAGCTCTTTGGCTTGCATCAAAGGCTCGTGCCTCTGGCAGGATGAGCCTTGCAAATTAAAGGCTCAAGCCCCCACCCACCTCTGACTCAACAGCCAGAGCAACAGCAGAGGGTGGATCCAGCAACTACTCCCAGGAAAACAAGCTCTCCTCACTCAGCAACAGCTACACAAAAGCAATCAGAAACTCCTCTCCAGCAGGCACCAAACACTCACACAGTTCCCTCCCACAGCAACCCTAGATAATGCTCCCCAGCAGTTTTAGAAAAGCAAATCAACTCTCAACTCACCTTATCAGTAGCTCTGTTCTAGCTCCAAACACCTTCCTCTTCTGCAGCTGAGCCACTTTTGCAGTTGAGCCACATACACATATTATTCACTCTTGCAGTCACTCAGTCTGGCTATACTTACTTTACTTAACTTTATTTGATTTATATCCCACCCTCCCCACCGAAGCAGGCTCAGGGTGGCTCACAACATAAAACCACAACAGACAATTAAAATCCACAACAATGCTATAAAATTTAACATTCAATAATTAAAACAATCAAAATAATGTGGTGCTGAACTGGACAATGTGTTGCTGAACTATGTGGTCTGAACTGGACATATTTTCTTAATAAATCATTAACTAAACAAATACTCTGCTTTTAAATCAATCAGAACAGACTACTGAAAAAGTGTAAGTGAACTCAGCATACATCAGACAGAGAAGAGAATTCAGCAATGTATAAAAGTGTGTGTCCATATTTTCCCTTGCAAAATGTCAGAGAGGGTGTTTGTAGAGGGAAATTATGGTGAATGTATTTGAGATGTGGGAGGCAAAAATAAAATTAAGTTGCCTATTCCTTTTTTATCGTGTTTCAGCAGGAGTTGCCAGGTGAACATGATGAAGGAGCTCACTGTCTTTCTTGTGCAGAGACATAAACTTGGACCACAGAGCTGCAGATTCAGCCAGCTTGTCATTCAGCACGGATGTTCAAGAAGCTGCACTTCAGTGCTAGTCTCCAGTGGTTGGGGAGAGATGAGGGACAAATGTGAATCTTTCTACTTATGATGCAAAATCAGGCTCTTGGCACCTCAGAATGCTTAGAGACTTACGCCACACAAAAATAGTAGCTGCACTGACACTTTGATCTAGATAGCACCTGCGTAGATAGCCATCTGTTGGTATCCTGGACTACTGTCTAGAGGGACAGCATTTGAAAAGAATGGATAGGGAAACAACGTCAAGGGTTTGAATGTGGGTAATGAGTGCCTTCATGCTTTTCAGGAGTGCCTCTTTACCTCTATATGTGTTGTGCTTGTGAACAGAAGCCTGGCCCTTCAGGGCATTTGGGTTGCTCATGTTGTGCTCTGAAAGAACTTTACAATGTGAACCAGCATTTTGATTTCACTAAATGAAGGGCGAATCACTCAGAGGTCACCAAACTGGACAAAACAAGAGAAGGACTCGTACTGGGAACACTATACTTAAAGGGACTGTCTAAAAAGTTGCCAACATTTGTACCCTAGATTTGGTTAGTGCAAGTGTTGTAATGAGTAAAGATATGGGAGCAGGGAGGGGTCTGGGAATGTGTCTCACTAACTGATGAAAAGTAAGATAAGACCACAATAAAGAAATACATTGCTGATGTATTTTAATGGGTCTGCTTCCTCAATAGGAGTTACAAGATGGTCAGCTGCTAGTTTTTGAATGAGATTGGAAGAGGTGCTACCACTCCTGCTGTGGGGAGCAGCCAGTATATGTGAGTGTGTGAAGAATTAGCGCTGTGAAAGAGACAGAGAGAGGCATACTGAGAGCGTTATATGTTGGCTGAAGGCCAAGCACCTTGGGATGCAATATCTCTCTCTCCCCTCCCCGCCTCTCCTTCCCTCCCTGAACTGGGGTAGTGAGTGCCTTCATGCTTTTCAGGAGTGCCTGTTTGCCTGTATGTGTGTTGTGCTTGTATATATCTGTCAATAAAGCAAATATTATAACTCCCCAGTTTTCTGTCTTCCTATGGAAGCCAAAACCCAGATAGCATTGCCTTTGGAACCTCTCACTGCTTGGGCAAGTGTTTGAGCATGCAGCAGTTTTTTAAATAAATCTGTCTATATTTTAAGATAAAAATACCAAAATTCTATATACAATCATGAACGTTGCTGCCAAAAGTCTCCAATTTAATATGAAATCCAAGATGGATCATGCTGTAATAAGTACTGCCTGCCATTTGATTGGGAAGGGCGGCGGGAATGATTGTACAAGAAATTTCTGACTCTTATTGCAAGTACAGAAACTTACTGTCAATGGCCTTTCTATTTTCTCCTTAATCTGTCAAAGTCAATTAGGCGTTTAAGTTGTGGCCATGTATTTCCAGGAAGCTTTGTTGCTTTCTATTATCCTCATGACAAAAAAATAAACAATTCCTTTAGAAATCATCAAGAAAAAAAATGCATCCTCCTGTGCTAACACTGTGCGTGCTATACGCTGAAGCATACATATAATGAAAGATGAGACATTATGGATCAAATAATGCTGTAGAAGCTACTTTCACCAACAATAGAGAACATTTTGGATGCCTTCCAGATATCATTACTATTGTTTAATTTCAACACCAGTCCTGCTTCTGTCCAGCCTAGTGTCAAAGATAATAAGCTCAGTAGACAGATACAAAATACACAACTGAAATTACACCGCTCAATTATTATGTTTACTAGCATTGTTATACCTCTGTTTTCCATCAGAGTGATTCAAGTGAAAGGGAAATTTACTCCTTCAACCTTCTTTGAAGGTTTAGCAGTTTTACTATTTGGCTTTAATATTAAATTTGATTTTTTTTGGGGGGGGGGCACACAGTTTTAAGAACTGTATCAAATGAATGCATTTCCTTACACACAAAAGGGTCTTTGGAAGGCAATGAAGATATCTACTTTCTCCCCCTAAAATTAGTTCCAGTCACAATAGAGTTAGGTTGGATCCATATTATTTATTTTAAAAATTTATTGGCCACCTTTCATTCAAATGGAGTTCAAGGCAACTTGCAATATAGATAAAATTAATAAAATGCATTAAATACATTTACAACCATAAAAACCGTATGGCAGAATGAGGCAAACATAGATGCTGCAAATTCAATGGCAAATGCATTTGACTGTGATGATCAGATGCAAGCCAATCACCAGGGGTGGTTTTGTTGTTGTTGTTCAGTGCCAAACAAATGACTGCTGAACAAGTTTGCATCAAGTCACTGATTGCAAATCTTCGTATGTGCAAATAGGCCAACATCCATTAACATTACTAAAACTACTTAGGTAAACACTAAACTGTAGACACATTTTTTAAATTTTCTGCCTAATTTATATAATTTGTGATTTAACTGTAAAAAGCTCCCACTGAGTGGAGCAACAGTGTAGATAGGATGGGGGGGGGGGAAGTCCAACTTCACTGGGCTGAGTGAGAACATACACATGTGAAAAGCTGATTGTGTTGTACCATTCTGTTAGGAAGGAATATGTTGAAGCAACCTGCCAAATAGCAACAAATGTGTCAGTGAACAATACATTGAAAAAAATGGCTGTCTGTTCACCATAGGCAAACATGACTTGAACTGATCCAATGGGTGTTTGTGCATCTGTAGGTGGGAACAAGGGGTCAGACTCTTGGGGCTGAATGGATGCACCTTTCAAAGTACAGATATGGATTACATTTTGATGGCTTCCAAAGCGGAACAAAAAATAAGTCTAAAGTTATCTTTATCAGTTTGGTGTAGTGGTTAAGTGTGTGGACTCTAATCTGGGGTTTGATTCCCCACTCCTCTACTTGCCCCTGCTGGAATGGCCTTGGGTCAGCCATAGCTCTGACAGAGGTTGTCCTTGAAAGGCCAGCTGCTGTGAGAGCCCTATCAGCCCCACCTACCTCACAGGGTGTCTATTGTAGGGGAGGAAGATAAAAGAGATTGTGAGCCGCTCTGAGACTCTTTGGACTGGAGGGCGGGATATAAATTCAATATCATCATCATCATCATCATCATCATCATCTTGTTGAGGAAAAAAGGGTTTCCTTGCTGTACTAGTTTTCTCCCTGAGACACTGAATGCTACTGTCTGCTCTATCATCTCATTCTGTCGTGCATGTAGATGTCACCTTCACAGGCAAATAGGAAGGAATGACGGATGGTTTTTAAAATGTGATGACTCAGTCCATATCTTAACATCTATTAGTAAGGCATTACTTTTTTTAAAGAGTGAAGATGGTAGGAATAAGTCACCCATGCATGCAGGCATCATCATGGAATGCCCATTTCATACCTGAGGTTATCTGTAAGGTGAAGGGGAAGTGGCATGTATGTGTCTCCATTATACAAAAGTGAATAGCCATGTTATAATTTAGGATTCAGGCAACTAACCAAAATGGTTATGCTTTGGAATTTGCATGTTCCATGGACAGGTTCTCAAGAAAGTGTCAGTGAGTTGTAACTAATTATGCAAGTAGTTATTTTCAGTTTCACTTACAGGGAGTGGTTCCCTCCCCCCTTTTGGAAAAATCTTTGTCTTTGTTTCTTGCCCTGCAGACTAGTCAGACTTGTTAAGGTCAGACCATACAACTGCTTCATGCCTCACAATAACTTTCCACATTATCTCTCCATAGTCTGTGAAGTAGGTTAGGATGACAGAGAGCTGAATTAACAGGTGCAGGCTTGTTCAGCCTGAGGACCCCAGTGCATACAATCAGGATGGGAGAGGCAAAGGCTCTCTGCTATGAAAAGCACTGCAGGAGATTTTTCAGCTCCTCCTCTAGTGAGCCCACTTCTAAACTAGGATTGCCAAGTCCAATTCAAAAGATATCTGGGGACTTTGGAGGTGGAGCCAGGAGACACTGGGGGATGGTGCCAGGAGCCAGGGTGTGACAAGCATAATTGAATTCCAAAGAGAGTTCTGCCCATCACATTTAAAGGGACTGCACACCTTTTAAATGCCTTCCTTCCACAGGAAATAATGATGAATAGGGGCACCTTCTTCTGTGGCTCATAGAATTGGACCCCCTGGTCTAATCTTTTTTAAACTTGGGGGATATTTTGGGGAGAGGCACTGGATGCTATGCTGAAAATGTGGTGCCTCTACCTCAAAAAATAGCCCCCTCAGAGCCCCAGATACCTGTGGATCAATTCTCCATTATTTTCTATGGGAATAAGTCTCCATAGAGTTCCCAGTAGACATTTTCCTCCCCTCCCCCGCTTTCTGATGACCCTGAAGTGGGGGGAGGGCCTCTAAACTGGGGGATCCCCTGTCCCAACTTGGGAACTGGCAACCCTATTCTAAACATCCTTGATTACTGACTCGATCCCTATACATTCATCAGGCTTCTGAAGCCCCATGATCCAAACCCCACAGTGGTCTCCAGGGATTGAAGACAGTTTTTTTGTAAAGTCATAGAATTTCAACTTGGGGCTTTCAAGATGCATCCAAAGTCATGCAAACCCCTAGGCCGTCATAGGGTTTAGGCTTCTCTCACCATTACTGAGACCCAGAAATGTGGCTGACTTGTAGGCTCAGAGCACTCTTGACTCTAGTGAGTGCAGATCCACAATTATTTTTCAGGTGGGATGATTGAGTCATAACATCAGAGGCACCTACCTTTGGGTTACATCACTACTGGACATGTCATAAGCCTCTGAGTATGGAATTCTTAATTCTCACTAGTTTTCAACTGCATTTTCCTCTTTCTTTTTTTCTTGTTCTTCAGAGACTATATGCTTATCTTGCTCTGCATTCAAGTACACACTTCCTAGAAACAGTTTGAAAAGGTCATCTCAGTATGCATCAAGGCGACCCACAAAGCATTTTTGGGGGATGTATTTTGCTATTTTATTGAATCTGTTGATCTGTTTTGCCATCTTATCAAATCTGTTGAGGATTGTTTGACTGAAAGATGACATATACATCTTTAAAATAGGTACATGATTAAACAAATGACAGAGATACAAATAAATAAATGTACCGGTCTCAGTCAAGGGAACTTTGTTTGGAAAGTCTCAGTTTTCTTAACAAAAGTTTTACCCTTGCATCTTCTCTGAAGTCCCAATAGAATATAGTGGCTGCAGATAAGTTAATGTGATGCAAAGAACAAAGTACCTCCATAAAAGTGTGCTTTGCCACATGTTGGCATACAGCTTCCTGAATGCTCAGAATGTTAGGTCGTTTTCGCACTGACCTTATTCCAGAGCGACGTCCCTCTTCACTGCGCAGCGTCTGTGAGGATTTCGCACTACTTGCTCCGCAGAACCCGGAAGTCCCATGGCTTTTGCGTCGCAAATGTAAACTGGTTTTTGGCGGTTTACATTTGTGATGCAAAAGCCGCGGGACTTCTGGGTTCTGCGGAGCAAGTAGTGCGAAATCCACGCAGACGCTGCGTGGTGAAGAGGGACGCCGCTCCGGAATAAGGTAAGTGCGAAAACGACCTTAGTGTCTTCCTTATTGCCTATGTGCTCTCGGTCAGTATAAAGAGCTATTTGCCCTTTGATTCTCAGCACTATGAAGCAGGGAGTCACATTAGGATCAAAGAAAGATTTGAAGTATCACATAGCTGCAGCCCAGCAATGATACATACCCCTGCATAGTCTGTGCCCTCTTGCCATTCCCTCTATATGCTCTGCACAAGTCTATGCATACTATATGTAGTGAACTGGATGTACTCAAGATCCATGTATGGATGCCAGTATTTTGTGCTGTGTATACTTCTATCAACATTAAATAAAAATTCCCTGGGAGATTATGAACACATTTTTATAAATTAAGATTGTATTTCAGCCCTTGCCTAATGAGCACAAGACAGTATCTATCAATCTATCCATCAGTTTCTATCCCATCTGTCCGCTAATGATCCCAGGGTGATATACAGAGTTCTCCTACTTTTATCCTCAAAAAACCCCTGTGAGGTAGGTAGGTTAGTCTGAGATAGAGTGACTGGCCCAAAGTCACCAAGCAAAGTTATGGTGAGTGGGGATTTCCCTATTGTGTATGGGGTTCACCCCATTATATTCTCACACTTCTGTGAGGTAGAGAAGGATGAGAGAGAGAATGGCTGGCACAAATTTCTCACAGAGAGCTTCATGGTGAACTTTGTTTGGAACTTTAGCCAGGATTTGTACCCAGGCCTCTTTGGTTCAAATCCAGCCCACTATCTGCTGTACTATATTGATATCATCATAAGATTCACATTAGAGAAAACACAAACAAGATGGTTGAAGAACTGCTTTTTAAAACTGGGCATGAATTTCAGCATTCCACCCCAGAAAACAATTGTAAGGTACTGGTCTCAGTTTCTCTTTCAACAGCAGAGCCCCAAATCCACAGTGAAGCAGGATCTGGCTCTCCATCACTGACAGTTAATAATTAAATCAAATATTATATTCAACCATAGAACATAGGCATCAGCTTCTTTCAAATTGCATTTCCTTCCTGTTAGGGCCATTAGTGTAAACCAGACTGCCTTTAGAAAACCCCTTATTGCTGCTGTCTTTCAGCAGAGTTCCTGAAATGGATAATGTGGTGCATATTATGGGCAATTACACAAAACTCCCTAGCGACAGGGTTTTCGACTTTCAGAATAAAACAGCTGGAACTACAGGACTGTAAACTAATCAGAAACCCAAAGAGAGAAAATCAGAAGACGTTTTCATTTCCCATTGTTAGAATGTGGATAAAAGACTAGCATGAAATACTGCAAACCCTTTAAGGAACATCAGCCTCAGCTACATTTTAGGAATATCAATGGCTTTTGAAACTCTTACAGAAACACTTGAAAGCTGATACTAAGGCTGGTCCAATTTCATTTCCAGGTCATCACAAAGTCCATTAATATTATTATTATCATCTACCTGTCCATCCAATAGGTCAGGCCAATAACAAACCATAAAGGATGCCTCTAAAACTCATTTCACCCTACCCCCCCCCCCAAACCAAAGTAATTTCTGTAGCTCGGTACAACAGTTGCATCTGCATTGGACATAATTTTCCATCCAATTTTCTGGACTGGGGTTAATTCTCAAAGCAAAAACTGGTCGTTTTTGCAATCTGAGATAGATTCCAGCTAAGGCTCCCTTCATAGGTGCAATGTGTCATGTGTCAGCCAGCTGATGCTTTCATTTCAGAGGAGTCGAGCCCCACACTGGTACAGTGGAATGCCCACCTGAACAGCTGGGTTGAGAAATAGACCCAGTAGGGGAAGCATCAGGAAGCAAGAACACTTCCGAGCCACAGCCAGGCTGCTCATTCTGGCAGGAGATGACAGAAAGGACACAGAGCCCAGAGCCTCAGTCTCCACCAGGTTTTCCTGAACCAGTGGAGTGTAGAAAAGGGCACAGTTCCCCTTAGGCTCTCGGCCCACCCCCCACCCTGTGGTAATACAGGTTTTGGCCTTATTAGGGGCCAGGCAGGAATTTTTTCACTCTCACCTGATTGACCAGTGGTGGAGTGTTTTTCGCCTACCTTGTACTGCAGTAAAGAGGTGGAAGCTAGGGATGTTGACATAGGGAAGTTAGTTGGTCACTTGGCAGAAGGAGGAAAGAGTTACTGAAGTTACTGGTGAGTTGAGTGCAGGCGATCTGAAGGAGCGGCAGATGGGCTGCACGGCTCAATGCTGTATAATGCAGATCTTAGCTTAGCCTCCGCCTAAGTCCAGCTCTTTCTGGTGATCGAGGCTGGAACTGGGGGAGGTGTATTTGGCCTGGCCAGCCTAGCATGAGCCACATCATCATGGCTCATGCAGGGGGCAGGGTGGCTCACCCATCTCTGGACAAGGAAGGGTCGAGGGATGACCCCGGGGCTTGTTCAGTTGTAGGTAGCCCTTGCTGTACCAGTTACGTTATAGTTATGTTAATAAAGTGGCCTGTTTTACCCAACATATGTGTCAGTCTCTTTATTCCAACTGGGGGGGGGGCAACAGACACCCTGTGAGGTGGGTGGGGCTGAGAGGGCTCTCAAAGCAGCTGCCCTTTCAAGGACAACCTCTGCCAGAGCTATGGCTGACCCAAGGCCATTCCAGCAGGTGCAAGTGGAGGAGTGGGGAATCAAACCCAGATATCCCAGATAAGAGTCCACACACTTAACCACTACACCAAACTGGCTCACCTAATTGCACAGAAGTGTTGAAGTTGGTTCCTGGAGTGGAGTCTTCACAGAATCAGGATAGTCACACCAGTAGAAAGCAGCAAGGACCTACACCTGGAAGATGAGGAATCAACTAGGAAGAAGTGACACCTGGGCTTTGGGGAATGAGTCAGCAAAAGGAGGCAGTGAGCCGCTCTGAGACTCTTTGGAGTGGAGGGCGGGATATAAATTCAATATCATCATCATCATCATCATCATCATCATCATCTTGTTGAGGAAAAAGGGTTTCCTTGCTGTACTAGTTTTCTCCCTGAAACACTGAATGCTACTGTCTGCTCTATCATCTTTTTCTGTCGTGCATGTAGATGTCACCTTCACAGGCAAATAGGAAGGAATGACGGATGGAGGAGGCAGTTAAAAGGCTCAGTGTGGAAACAATTTTGCTCGCTGTCTTCTCTGTGAACTGACCTGCTCAGTGAACAGAGTGCTACCATGCTTTGCATCCAGTACTGTTTAACCTGCTTGCTTTTTTAACTAGAGACCCAGACAGTGTATCCTGCCCTGGCTTCCCAGCCTTGGACCCTAAACTCCAGACCCTCCTTTTCCCTTGACCTTTGGACTGACTCTGGACTGGCTAGTAGATTGTGCTCTTGCATTCTGTCTTATTTGTTACCATTGTATTTGTGCATCTTGGAAACCCTGGGTAGAGTAAAAGCACCAGACTTAGCTCTGAATGCGATACAATGAGTCACATGGAAATTACTGATTTTTTATTTGTAAAAGTAGGCTTTTTAATTATTCATAAACATATAAAGCTTGATCATATCAATGCCATACTTGTCTGAAATGTTGTCTGAAATGTACCCACATGTGGCAGCTCTGCTGTTTTGACTAGGGCCTTGTTCCCTTTGACTCCTGTGGGTATGTTAAATGAACCTCTGCCAAATTTGTGGGTTTCTTCCCTGATTGTTCCCTCTTTGTGGAACACTCCTTCTTTACATGTTTGGAAGACATCTTGGCTCACCTTTTCTAGGAAGATTTTGCTAGTGGACAGTTAATACTGTTGGGGGGCAATCACTGTTGTTGTTGATGGAAGATTAGTGCGTTATTCTGCATTA
Source organism: Heteronotia binoei (assembly GCF_032191835.1). Lineage (NCBI taxonomy): Eukaryota > Metazoa > Chordata > Lepidosauria > Squamata > Gekkonidae > Heteronotia > Heteronotia binoei. The sequence goes on from NC_083224.1 coordinate 147,759,993, forward strand.
CTGTTAAAACTCTCATTGTAAACCATCATGAGTCTATCATAGAAGAAAGGCAGGTTAAAAATATAACAGACATAAATATGGCAGAATGAGGTTTGGAACACAGGTCTGACAATACATTATGCTCGCTTCTAGTATGTGGCGACTCAGTTATTGGCAGCAGAAGGTGATAGCTGAACATTGGGCCTATGGTTCCCCTTCCTAGGCACAGAGAAGAAGGACCTCCATGAAACTTTACAGGGCCTAGTTTTCCTGCCTCAACATGCCCACACAGGAATGCATAAAGATGCTGTGTCAAGCCATTATGGAGAAAGGGAGGTGCACCTTTTGCATTTTCTCTAGATTTGTGCCCCCTTCCATTGCTTGGGTAAGGAATAGTAACTTACATAAGTTGAATGAGCAGAAAGGGAGGAGATATAATAACCAATGTGGCGTTGTGGTGAGAACATCAGTCTAGGAATGGAGAGGCCTGCGTTAATATCCCCACTTAGCCAATAAACTTTTGGCCAGTCACTCTCTCATCATAGCCTATTAAAGAACTATGTACACCATGTGGAGCTCTTTGATTGAAGGATGGGATAAAAATGTGAGAGGCAGATAGACAGATATGAGAGGTGGATAGACCATAATTCCCATAATAAGCTGGTACAGTTCCTGTGAATGGGAAGAAACAGGGGTCTATTTTTTATTTATTCACATTATATATAGTCCGACTTTCTCACAGGGACTCAAGGTGGATTATGCAGAGTAAATCGGTACAATCAACAAAATGGGACATTCTTTATTCTTTTTATAGTAAAACACATTTTTTGTACTACAGGATGGTTTATTTGAGAGTTCTCAGGGAACATCCCCATAAACATTGGTGAAAATCCCCTAGTTACCCCCTCTTGCTAGTCTCCAAGTATGCCAAACCACCAATTAATCTGGAGGTCTCCAATTTGAGTAACAGGGATGGTGTTCACAATGGGACATTCAATAAACAACACATTAGGATTGTAGAAGTCTGCAAGGTACCAGAACAAACTAAAGAATAGGGTAAGTATTGACATGACATACTAGGCAGTACAAAAATTGCATAACAGGATCCTACAGTAAGCTATTTGCCCCCCCCAAGTCGGAATAACGAGACGGACACAATTAGATTGGTGAAATTATGGGCCACTTTATTAAATAACATAGCAACGGCAAGGGCAACCAAACTGCGGCCAGGTCAGGGCCAGGGGTCTCCTCAGACCGCTCCCCTGCCTTTTTAAGCGGGTGAGAGACCTGGCCCCCAAGCCGGAGCTGTGTGCCACAGCTCCCGCCCAGCAGGCCCAGCAGGGAGGCTCGCTCTGGAGGGCCCAGACACCAGACGCGAGTCTCAGCGAAAGGCACCCATCCAACCAAGTCTCCAGGACAGTCTGCATTCACACACCCCGGGCCACACCCAAAGGTTGATCCTGCCAGACCCCCAACTCCCCAAAAGGGGGAGGCTAACCGGTCCTCCCCAGGCCGCATGGTGCCATAAACCCCGTAAAACCTGCCCTAAAAGTGACCAATCTATACAAAGGCACCAACCCGAGGCCAATTCCTCAATCCACTGATATGCTATGCAGGGTAGGCAAAAAACACTCCCCAGTCACCAGCCAAACAGCCGGGGAGTAAAAAATTCCTACCCGGCCCCTCCAAAAATGAGGCAACCAGCAAGATGCCTACATAACAAACAGGGCGGGCGGGTGGGCCAAGCAAGCCGAGAGGACTGACGAGTTGGGGAACGGAGGCTTCAATAAGAGCGCTGAAGCCCCACCCCCTTCAGACGCGCCGAGAAGTCCACTCTCCCTCTGGTGGGGGCAAAATCTCCCCTGCAGCCACGCCGTGATGCGACGGGCTGCAGGAGGCTCCGATGCAGCAGTATAGACCATGGTCCTTAATAATTTATCCATGTAAGTTTGGAAACCATTTTGTACAATGGAATCCTATTACCTATGCCCAAAGGCTCTCTTCAATATTTCAGTTTTACATAGTTGCAGAAAACCAGGAGAGTGGGAGCTTTCCTGACCGCTTCGTGCAGGCCATTTCTTAAGATGGAAGCCACAACAGAGAAGGCAAGTGTATGGGCAGTTGTTGATTTTGCCCATTTGCAGGTTGGCACCTGTGGAAGCCTCTGCTCACATAAGCAAAGCTGTCATGGCAGAGCATAGGGGAAGAGGTGGTCCTGCAGACAAGAAGCCACAAAGGGCTTTGGATGTAATGAACTGGGTTTGTAAAGATTTCTCTGCATCAACCATCGATGTGTGAAGCAAGCCAGAGAACCTAAACTGTAGCAAGTAATCATGTTTTCAGTGTCTTTTATGAGTAGCACTTTAATATGGATTATAACATATGAAAGTGAAAAAGTAAAGATTCCCCTCAATAAACTTCAGCTGTACATATGCAATTAAGATTAGATTTGAGTGCATGTTTAATAAATAAAGGTCTTTTAAATGTTTCCCCATTGTTCTGATTAACATAAGCAGTGTGCCAGTACCATTTCCCTGTGCTCTCCATCATTAGCATGTCCCACTGAAGTCCAGCTATAGCTAAGATAGTGGTTAACCAGCTCTGTCTTGAAAATATGGACATCTAATTGTGTTTGTACTTCCTGTAGTCTGTGCAAACTTCCAAGGAGATCAGAAGCCTTTTCACCTCTCTGGAAAAGGAAAAGCTTGCTATCTGATATTAAAATACACACAACCTACATTATTGTTCTCAAAATGCGCAAAGCAAGTATATATACACCTGCAAAGAGATCATGTAGTAAATTCCACCTTGTGAAAGAACTGATTTCATTCTGGCTAAATTTAGGACCTCTTCAAATTGACTGACAGGAGAGCTGGAAGGTTTTCAGTGCTGCCTTCTTTGGGGGTACAGCATGTGCCTCATTACTAATGAGCTCAAGCTAGCAGCCATCTGAGAGAAACATTACATTGTTTTGAGAAGTGTGAGTGTCAGCCTTTGGGGGATGTCTGTACATATGCCACAATATTCTGTCACTGTGACATGTGAATAGTGAAGGCGAAAGATTCAGGATGGTCCAAGGAACTTCTGGATCTCAGACTTTTAAAATTCAACACTTTTGGAATAAGGAGAAGCAGTAAATATTCCCATCTCACCAATAATTTGCCCTGGTTATTCCAGGACAAAGATCAACAGGGGATTCTAAGGAGAAAGAAAGTTGCTTCCCCTGCACATCCTAACCCCTTCCTAGATCCTCCTCCAACTTTGATTAACCAAATTCATTTTTTTCCCTGTAACCATGAGTTTTTGCAATTGCAACTCTTATTTTTTATTGCTGAGATCCCCAGGAATACAAAGGATATTGTGCTTGGTTTTCCAGCCATTATCTAAAATTATTACTGGGGCCCATGCTGTCCAACACAATAACAATCAAAACAAAACAACAAACCTGATGGCAGATTAGTACCAATACTGGCTTTTAAATTCTTTATCAAAATCTTATCAAGCTAGCTAGTGTAACAGTAGAGAAAGAAACGGAAAGTTCTTGGATTCGTCTTGTAATGGCATCTAGAGATGTGTTCCAAGCAAGATCCATCTTATGAAGGAAGCCAAAGTATTTCTTTCAGATGTTGTCTAACTGGGACCTTCAGGCACGAACTACAACACCCCCAGCAGCCATCTTCCCAAACCTCCTGGTTCTTCCTCCCATACCTGAGGCAGATGGTCTCTCCTCCAAGCATTAACTCTTCATGAATTGCACAATACTTGTTGTGCATTCTTTACCACCTTTTCCCCTATTGGCACTATTGATGTTGGAGGGGGGAAGATGAATATTTGGGGCCAATTCTTCCCCTACAAGAAAGAAATACAAAAAGGTAGAAAAAGACCTTTGGTTTCTGTGAGCTTTGCTGTTAAAGACTGAAGAAATTAATATCATGCTTCAGATCTCCCACTGATAACATAATTGTAATTCCACCATTCCTCCAGTGGGATCTGGGTGGCATCCATGGTTCTCCTTCCCCATTTTATCCTCACACCGACTGCATGAGGTAACTTAGTCTGAGAGAGAGAGAATGTGACTGGCTTATCCAGTAGACTTAAGGGTATTGTGCAATTTGGAGACCAACTCTTCTGGATAACTACTATGGAACAAAGTTTGAGTCCAGTAGCACCTTTAAGACCAACAGAGTTTTATTCAAGGTATGAGTTTTCATGTGCACTTCTGAGAAAGTTCATACTTTGAATAAAGCTTTGTTGATCTTAAAAGTACCACTGCACTTTAATTTTGTTCTGCTGCTTCAGACCAACATGGCTGCCCACCTGAAGATAAATACTATGACATTCTAACAGTTACAGCACACTAGTTCCCACAGGAGTTTAAATAATAATAGTGATAGCATTAAGGGCCTTAAATTCTTCTTTCCCCTGTTGATTTCACTGAAACAGAAAAAAAGAAAGGCATACTAAAGAGACAAATACTTTAGCTCAACAGCTTACAGGAGCCCCAGAGATTCTTCCTTCCTATTGATAGAAAGTGCTGTCAAGGGGCAGCTGACTTAGGGCTACCCCATTGGGTTTTCATGCTAGGAGACTTTTATAGGTGGTTTCCCACAGTTTCTTCTGCATAGCAACCTTAGACTCTCTTGGTGGTCTCCCATCCAAGTACTAATCAAGGCCATCTGATGAGGTTGGGCTAGCTAGCCTGGACTATCCAGGCCAGGTGTTGCACGTTAGTCAAATTAATTTCTTGCTGTGTTTTTATCAGAATATATCATACCATAGGATTCCTATTTTTGAAAAAATGTTTGACCACAATGAAACTATATATATTTTTGAATTTTGAAAGCTTGCTGGTTTAATTCCAAGAGCACCATTTTGATATTGTTTTTACTTTGTATGTATTGAATCAGTGAGTCCTTATTTTTCTGTCATTTTCTGTCATTTTCCTATTTCCAATTTTTTTTACATAAAAGTACAGATTTTTCAACATGATTTGTATCAACCATTTATACACACACACACATATAAGACATTTTCTGCCTACCAACACTACCTTCTGGAATCAGCAGGCAACATAAGTACTGAATGACCAAAGCACGGTGTCCCCTACTCTCAATCCTACAGGCAGGGCTTTTTTGTAGCAGGAGCTCCTTTGCATATTAGGTTACACCCCCCAGAGCCGTCTAGCATGCTAGTCCTTACAATTACAGAGAAAAGTTTGAAGAGCACACAAGTTTTGTTTTGTTTTTAAAAAAACTCTGTTGTTTCTACTTGGAATAGGCTTGCTCTGAATATATTTCCATCTATTTCTATGGAAAACAATCTGGACATTTGTTAATTCAATTAGTCAACTGCTTTGCACCTTCCACCTAATTTAAAGTTAATGTTCCACATTTAGGCAGGTTAATTAATTGTTTTCAGTTTTAAGTGAGAATAAAAGTTTAAGGTGTGACCACACTTCTGAGAGAGACATACTGTTGATGCCTTAATAGACAAATGTGTTGGGGAATTTTTTTTTTCTACTAACATTTCACAAGTTCACAGCTGAGCTTCTCAAACTCAGCTCTGACCCTGTATTACTAGGCTGGAGTGTCCCTTCCTTTCAGTCCAGGAGAAAACATTTTGTGGGCAGCAGGATATGTGCACAGACTGACTTTTGCTGTTAATCTAGATGTGCACATAAGGAGGTTCTATGTGTACTCCAGGTTGCTTCTCTGAACTATCAGATCAAGATTTTTGATGGTGTTCACTTGCACAGTCTTTGCAACCCCATGGACCAACTCCCGCCAGGCCCTCCTGTCATCCACCATCCTCCAAAGTCCACTCAAATTCATGTTAATTACATCAGTAATGCTGTCCAGCCATCTCATCTTTTGCCATCCCCTTTTTTGCCTTCTGTCTTTTTCCAGCATCAGGGTCTTCTCCGGTGAGTGCTCTCTTCTCATTTGGTGGCCGAAGTATTTGCGCTTCAGCTTCAGCATCTGATGTTTCAGGGAACAGTCAGGATTGATTTCCCTTAGGACTGATTGATTTGATCTTCTTGCAGTCCAATGGACTCTCAAGACTCTTATCTAGCACCACAATTTGAAAGCATCTAGTCTTCTGCGCTTGGCCTTCCTTATGGTCCAACTCTCACAGCCATACATTACTAGGGGTGCCAAGTCCAATTCAAGAAATATCTGGGGACTTTGGGGGTGGAGCCAGGAGACATTGGGGGTGGAGCCATAAGCAAAGTTGTGACAAGCACAATTGAACTCCAAAGGGAGTTCTGGCCATCACCATTAAAGGAACCACACACCTTTTAAATGACTTCCCTATGTTAGAAATAATGAAGGATAGAGGCACCTTCTTTTGGGGCTCATAGAATTGGACCCCATGGTTCAATTTTTTTGAAGCTTGGAGAGCATTTTGAGGAGAGTCATCAGATGCTATGCTGGAAATTTAGCATCTGTACCTCAAAACACAGCCCCTTCAGAGCCACAGATACCCCCAGATCAATTCTCCATTATACCCTATGGGAATCAATCTCTATAGGGAATAATGAAGTGCCCAGCAGACATCCCCCCCCCCCCGTTTCTGATGATTCTGAAGTGGGGGAGGGCCTGCTCCCACCTGGGGATTGGCATCTCTCTACTCATGAGTTGCTGAACTTCCAACTTCTTCAAAGTATCACAGAACAACCAAAGACTCAAGTTTACCTTTCCTATGCAAACAATCTCTGAAAAGATTGTGCAACCAACGGAGGGTCTGGGCTGCTTTCACAGCCACTGGGAGCAGCGATGTTGTTCTGCCTCCTCCTCACTCACTCCCATTCAGCCTTAAAGACACAGACACACCGTCCCAAGAGGAAGCCTTTCCAAGTGGAGTCTGAAGCCTCTGGAGATGGAAAGGCACATGGTGGATATGGGGGCGGGGCTTGACCCTCATCAGCCAGCTGACTGGGAGTGGGAAGGAGCCTGGGAAAGCAGGAGACCTGGGGATTGGCAAGCCTATACATTACTACTGGGAATACCATCACTTTGACTATGTGGACTTTTGTGAGTGAGAGCCTCCTATTTTCGCTTATATATGGACATCGTGATCACCAGTTTGGTTGCCAGGAACTGTTCAGGCAAGTGGTTTCCAGCCTTGTCCATGAAAGCCATGTTGGTAGGCTAACATCATCAGTAACCATTTTCCTGCACTGCCAGACCCCATGACTGAGAAGCAAGAGGCTCAACAGCTGTTTCAAACATCTGCAAAAGGCAATCATGCTTATCTTAGACGTGGATCCTGTTGGACTGCCCAAGCTTTTGTCAAACAGAAATCTGAACAAAGTTTGGTGCCAGCCTGAAGAGCAAGAAGAGGAAGATCAGCTTCACCCAGAGTCAGAGTTATTGTATAGATCAAGTGTCACCTTAGGTATCAATTTGACCCTCTATTATCACTTTTAGATAAGCTTGTATGACCTAGCCCAAACTGCCACTTTGGGGCCTCTCCCTGTCCCATTGTTACCTGGAGATCCATTCAGGTGACCAGAGTCAGGTCTGCTCATTGGCTTGAGGTGGGCACCCAATCATGTACCTAGAATAGACTAAACACTGCCCACAAACAAACCAGCCCCTTTTTGGGAGGATCTCTTATTTTCCAAAATACTATAACAGGAGAGAAGGCTTCATCTCTCTCTCTCTCTCTGCCTGAGCAACATGGAACAAGATTGTTCTTTCCTCCCAACTCTAAGTAAGGAGCACCAGATGTGGCACGTGGCAGTGCACATCCATATCTTCTATTTGTAAGGACCCTAGGCCATCAGGACCAGGTAGTATACCCTGTCTATGTTGTAACCTTGTGTTACCCCTCTATCAATTTCATATGTGTTTTCTTAGGACTGTATGTGTATTGTGTGATCTTATATCCTTGTATGCTTGCCTTTATTCTATAATAAAAACCCCTGATTATTAGACAAATATCTCCTCATTATTGGGTGACTTCCCAATATTGGCTTAATTGTCCACCCGCTAATTCCCCAAACCTCTTTTGAGGGCAATTTGCCAAACACTTTTGTTGGCACTTTTTATTATACTGCCTAGATTTTCCGTAGCTGTCCTCCCAAGGAGCAAACATCTTTTAATTTCATTAGATCAAGATATCTGTATGCAATTTACATTATATATATATATGGGATAGAACAGCTTCTAAAAGCCACCACAGCCCTCCTAGACAAAAATGTCCTCCATGCCCTCGCCACAATCACACCAAACAGATGCAAACCAAATACATAAAAGCAAACCTTGTAACTTGCCTGATCCAATGGGCCTCCAAAATGACCAAATTCTCTAAAATTTTACCCGCCCAGGCATTTGTTTATTTATTTCATTAATACCCTGCCTTTCTCCCCAGTTGGGACCTAAAGCAGTTTACACTATTTTCCTCTCCTCCATTTTATCTTCCCATAAAACTATGAGGAAGGTTAGGCTGAGAGTGTGGGAGATGGACACCTATCAGGAAAACTCATGAGATCTGAGCAGAGTTTAAAGGGAATCACAGTCTTAGAGAGGGTCCTGAATATAAACCATGTACTATTGCCAACCCAACTTAGGTGGGTGGAGTCTTCCAGGGAGGGGGGCATGTCAGTCCTAACTTGTGAGGGCAAGAAAGTGAAATTGTAACAGGTAATGAAAAGAGGGTGGAACTGCACAATTCCTATTTTTCCTCAGTCTTCTCTTCTGAGGGAAACGGTGCTCAACATGGCAAAAACAGAACATATAAGGGGAGTATGAAGTTCCAACCTAGGATCAGCATAGGGGTAGTACATAAACACCTAGTTTCTTTAAATGAAACTACGTCCTCAGGGCTAGATGAATTGCATCCAAAGGTTCTAAAAGAGCTTGCAGATGTAATTTCTGAGCCTCTGACTATTATTTTTGAGAATTCTTGGAGAACAGGAGAGGTGCCGGAAGACTGGAGGCTGGCGAATGTTGTCCCCATCTTTAGGAAGGGGAAAAAGGAGGATCCAGGTAACTAGAGACCGAGTCCTATGAGGAAAGGTTGAAGGAGCTGGGGATGTTTAGCCTGGAGAGGAGGCAGCTGAGAGGTTATATGATCACTATCTTCAAGTACTTGAAGGGCTGTCATGTAGAGGATGGTGTGGAATTGTTTTCTGAAATGGGTTGAAATTAAATCAAAAGAGCTTCTGGCTCAACATTAGGAAGAACTTCCTGACAGAGTGATTCCTCAGTGGAACAGGCTTCCTCGGGAGGTGGTGGGCTCTCCTTTCTTGGAAGTTTTTAAACAGAGGCTAGATGGCCATCTGACAGCAATGAATATCCTGTGAATTTAGGGGGAGGTGTTTGTGAGTTTCCTGCATTGTGGACTAGATGACCCTGGAAATCCCTTCCAACTCCATGATTCTATGACACTGCAGGCCACATTCCCAAGACTAGAAGGAAACAGCTGTGTTGGTCAGCAAATGCAGTCCACTATCTCCTGGGTTCTTAACAGAAGCTTGGTTAAAGAATCCAGAAAATCCTGGTGCATATAACTGATCAGGCCTTTTCACAATCTCACAAATTGCTTTAAAAGATGCATGAGATTTTTTGTATGAAGCTATATCTCATCTTATTGGTCCCTAAGCAATCCTCCCTATAAATTAGCACATTTTGAACCCTTTTCCATCTCAGTCTCTGAAGACTTTGGTCCAAGCCAATGCAGAATGACAGTCGAAATATAAGCTTATGGAAAATGTATATAAGCATGACAAATAAAAATGGATTTGCTGTAAGCATGCAGGTGCAAAAGACTTGCCTGCTTTTTAAGCATACCAAAGATTTATGGATATTTTGTTCATTAAAGGGTGATTTTAAAAAAATGATAGGCACTCTCCATTCTCCTCTCTTTGCCTTCAATGCTGTTACAATTCTTTGACATTCCCTTCATTTTAAAAAGAGCAGTTATGAATGTGTATCTCCAATGCACTTTCATTTTTGTGTCAATTTACAGATTTTATTATGGACCTGCCAGTCCAAATTACAGTATTTTCAGTGCATCCAGAATCTACAGTGCTTAATTTTTAGACAATTGGGTTAAAGTTCATGAATGCTGATGTTTTGGGTGCTGAGATCCCATTGCCTTTTAAACATCTTGTGTAATCAGTAGTAAACAACAACTGTAAATGATATGCTTAAACATTCTCCTAGCAACCTGCAAGCCAATAACATTTTAGTACTAGATTTTGAATGACAGCAGCTTACTAATATTTAAAAAAGACTTCACTATGAACACTGCTTAAGAAGAATGGTCCCAGTGGAACATTCATTCATGTTAGTTTCATCAACAGAAACTAGAATAGGCAATAAGGTAGGTGGGATTCTTCTCTCATTCAAAACTCTTCTTTTGCACAGAATCCAGAGGTATCATGGGCTTCTCCAAATGGAGCCATGATACTGGGCACTGTGGATTTGCACCCCGGTAAAATTACCCTTAAAGAAATTTCTCTCCCTCTTCATTAATCTTAAGAGCACCCAGTGAAGCTGATGGATAGTCTGTTCAAGACAGATAAAAGCAAACTGTATTGTTGTTTTTAGTAATCTTTTTTGTGTGTGTGCTTGCAAGCCTGGAAGTTATGGTGACTTCTGGCTACCCTTAGTGGGGCTGGGCCATTCAGAGAGGTGGCTTGCTAATACCTGCCTCTGCATCCTGGCCCTAGAATACCTTGGAGGTCTCCCTTCCAAGTACTTGCCAGGGCTGATCCTGCTTAACTTCCGAAATCTGATGAGATCAGGCTTGCCTGGGCTATCCATGTCAGGGCAAAGCAAAGTGCATTGTTAATGTGTGGATCTCACTGCCACAGTACATACGAATGGTTCAGATGGGTTTAAAAGGGGTAGACAAATTCATGGTTAGCCATGATGATTTCACATTCAAAAGCAGTATCTGTCTGAATACCACTTGCTGAGAAGCAACAATGGATGGAGTCTTTGCTCTCTAAGTCCTGCAAGAAGGCCTAGGGGAAGGTGGTTGACCACTGCAGAAAACAGGATGCTCAGTATGGATCCTTGGTCTCATCATCCAGTAGGGCTCTTTTTATGCTACCGATTGAGATTGATAATGGGTTTGTACAATTTCAGGAACTGGCATGTACAAACAAGGAAGTCCAGGGATGGGATTACTCCATCCACCACATAGACCTATAGCAGGAGTCTCTAGTGTTTTTGAGCCTGTGGGTATCTTTGGAATTCTGACAACAGGTGATAGGTGCAACCACAAAATGGCTTCCACATGAGGTGGAGCCAACCACAAAATGGCTTCCATAGGAGGCAGAGTCACATGCACACATACAGAAGAACCAGGGAGAAAAAATATTTTAAAAAAATGCATTGGAAAGCAAAGTGAGAGGAAATAAGATCAGTACTATGGTGACAGCTGCCACAGAAACAACATTACTTTAATTTGCCTGGCCAATCAGAAGCCCTGCTGGGCAACATTCAATGAACAGTTGGTGAGCACTTGAAAACGTGTTAGAAAGCTGCCCATGGGCATTGTGTTGGGGACCCCTAATGTATAGATAGGTTGCTGACTTAGGAATTGCACATACTATGCCTTTCAGAGTATGAATATTGTCAGCTTTGGAAATTCTTGTTGCTTCTTTGAGGGTGGAGGAAAGACACTGTGTTTCACCTTCCCTCCAGAGGAGTAATCAGAGCTAACCCCAACTATTCTCTAATTGAAGAACTGTCAGGTGCTGAAGTCAGGGTCGACTCTGCCACTAGGCAAACTATGTGACACCTTCTAGAGGTGTCGAATTGAGCACCCCCTCATGTGACTCAGTGATGTTATCAGTTTGTGTGTGGGGGGAAAGTTAGCCTTGCCTAGGGTGCCGGACAGTCTAGGACCGGCCCTGGCTGAAGTGACCGTATAGCCATCTGTCAGCACTGATCTCTGAACAGAGCCCATGGGTTTCTTTTGTTCACAGTTAAGATCAGACCAATTCCATTGTTTGGAGTCAGCATGGAATCTTATCTGCTTGGTGTCAGATTAGACCACACTTTCAAGCTGGTGCATGCACATAGTGTGTCACCATGCATTTGCAGCATGTCTGTTTTCTCTGCAGGTAGTATGCTGCAGTGCATGAGAAGATTTGTGGTCTGAAGGGCAAATAACTGATTTTTGAGGCTACCCATGGACATACCTAAAGATTGTTACCAAAAGTGCCTCCTAACAAATGCAGCAGTTCAGCTGAGTTGCTGTACTAGTATAAACTGCAAAGGGCTCAGTGGATTAAAGGCTTAAATGAACTTTCTGCCACCTATTTGTACAGGAGAAAATTAAAGTGTGGCACTTAGATTGAATTCAATTGGTGGAAAAAGCTTCCCCTTTGTCCAGAGGACTGTAACCTCATGGACATAGGCAGAGGATGGGTCTGGCCCCAGACTCAGCAGCAATTTCAGCTCCTTTGGTTTCTTCCATGGAAGATGCCTGCCATTAAGTTCCAGGGGAGGAAATGAATTAGCTCATTTTACTAAACAGATGGCATAGCGAAAATTGAACTCACCACAAATACTGTTCGTTCCAGAACCAGTGCTTGGAGCAATTTTTGCCTTCATTCCTCACCTATTCAGAACCACTTCCTCTTTTTCTTTGACAGTCCCACCACCTCTGGAACCTTCTTAAAACCATTGTTTCTCAAGGAATGTGTTTCAGTTTGCTTACTACACAGCTACACCACTTCTACTTTTTGCCCTAAAGCAGTTTACAATATTAAACAGTATACAAACCAATCAGAACATGGCACACGAAGATAGCAGTGAACAGTTTTAATAGCATTATTCCCAGGCAGGGGCAGAGTCCCCATCTCCAGCCATAGGTACATAAAGGATAGGTAGCAAAAGTCATGATGGCCCTTTGTGAAAATGGATTCTTTGATACCAAAAAGATGAACATGAGAGAATACAGAGGAGCATCCCAAATTTGGTCAATGAAGGATGAAGACAATTTTAACTGCAGCCATATCCCCCCCAAACTTCCTGCCTTTTCTCCTCACCATCCTCTCAAACCCTTGATCAGCTCTTAGAGTTCAAGTCTTCATGCATTCAGCCCTTGCAGATTATTTCAAGTTATTTTAATGGCTACCAGATCTGGGCTCCTGCACTGTTGGGTTTATGTTATTTTTAGTCCAGCTTGAAATGTATATGAACCACCACAGCTTTCAAAGATCTCTGTGTGTCTCAGCAGCTTCTGAAGCATGTTAATTTCAAAAGAGGGCTCGCCTCCGAAGTTTGTGTTTATAAATAATCCCATGGAGGTCCTGACAAGGAAGCCAAAGGGAGATTTCAGGGCTTTGGTGGATCTGAAAGCACTATGGAAATTCATACCCAAACAGTTTGTGCCCTTGTCATCCTGGAACTAGAAAAGGAATGCACACACTGATTCACTCTACCCAGTCCTGCCTGTCATCAAATATACGATTCCTCGGTTCTAAGAAATCTACATTCATGTTGGTTTTTCCTTTGTAATTAGCAAGCAAAATTAGCACTTTGATTTCATTCATCTGCTTCCTGTTTCTCTAGTTTGTAACAAGACCATCCTCTTGTATGTCGAGTTATCAGTCTGAAATTTGTTCAAAAACCAGCTTGGCTCCTGTAGGGGAGCACAGTAGTCCTTTCACTCACCTGCATCAGTGGAGCTGTCATCCACCAGAGAAGGAGCAGATCCACTCCTGAATGGAGTGCAAGAGGACCCAATGGGCAAGCACCAACAACATGGCCACCAAAAGGAGGAAAATGTGGGCATAAGCAGACTATCTGCCATCATCTTGGTGGTACACTTGGTACACACATATGGTGCTGGGTGGTGAGGAAGTATGCTGGTATTGGCTGAGGAAACTTCACAGGCACTGAGGACAGAACTGTGTCTCTGTGTGCCTTAGAATCATAGAGTTGGAAGGTACTTCCGGGGTCATCTAGTCTATCATCCTGCACAATGCAGGAAATTGACAAATACCTCCTCCTAAATTCACAGGATCTTCATCGATGTCAGATAACCATCTAACCTCTGTTTAAAAACCTCCAAGGAAGGAGAGCCCACCACCTCCGAAGGAAGCCTGTTCCAATGAGGAACTCCTCTGTCAGGAAGTTCTTCCTAATGTTGAGCCGGAAACTTTTTTGATTTAATTTCAGCCCATTGTTTCTGGTCCTTACCTTCTGGGGCCACAGAAAACAATTCCACACCATCCTCTATATGACAGGCCTTCAAGTACCTGAAGATGGTGATCATATCATATCAGAGTGGGGGAGAATATGCCTGAGAGAGGTAGCGGGCTGCAGTGCAGGTCTCTTTCCAGGAAGGAGGAGGACCTGGGAAATATGAAACTCACTCTCTTCCTAGTCTGAGGCTTCCTAAGGCTGGTTCTAAGATGCCTAGGCTAGCCTAGAAGTCTCTTCCTTTTATTACTTGGCTTGTGGTTTTGAGAGGGTGACCAATTCCGACAATATTCATACCTATTTCTAAAGAGAGAAAAATGCAAAATATATTGTGATACAAGATTTGCCTTGAAAATTTGAGCTACAATTAGAGAAAGATGGCTGCATGTCCTGGACACCACTGTTGTTTCTAATTCAAACCCACACCCATTTTCAAGGATGTTAAGGAGTATGTAATATATACTACAGTCTGAAGTCTCCTTAGATTCTAATATCTCCACAGGAAATGGGGCTTTTATATTGACAGAGTAGGCAAATACTGGACTAGCTAACAATGCACAGACTCGGTGGCTTAACTGAAGTGAATTAAGCAGGTGATTTGAAACACAATGATAAAAAGAAAACTGAAAAGAAGACTATTAATGTTAATATAGCATGCAGTTGAACTGAACCTATTTTAGCCTCCCTTAGCAGCTTCCTGATCATCCTAATTTAAAGCTACATTTTCCTAAATTATTCTAAGTGTGTAGAACAGCTTCCATAATCACCCATCAGTCATTCTTACCTCTCAGAGGATCCAGGAACCCTCTGCTTGTCCATTACTCTTTATTTTTTTTTAAAAAAAAAATCCTCTGATCCTTCCAGCCCTCTTTGAACCATCTGAGAAGCTCTATCTTGGAAATCTGCCACCTGTAGTATTGATTGCTACCCTACTTCTTAAAGGTGGGACATTTTAAGGGCTTTATAAGTGGTACTTGCTAGCTTTTTAGCATAATGGCAATTGCTCTTTGTTTATTTTTAATTTTTAAAAGTTGAGAATGGGGAACAGGGTTAAATGTGGAAAATTTCCATATGGAAGCTTGCTATGAGGAAATTGCCAACATTAAGGACATTCACTGAACGAAATCCTTCTTAGTTCAATGTGACTGGGCCTAAACTAGGCCAAGCTTTGTGTACTTTAATTTTCTTTGGAATGAATTAACATCCCTGTCTGTCTATTTATCATCCACCTCACCTATGAAGCCAGGACCATGGAGAGCCCCTTTAATCCTCTGCAGCCCATGAAGTAGAAAACATTATCATTGTAAAACCCATTCTCAAAGACAGAAGGAAAAAAAATGAGGATATAAAATAGCTCTCCAGACAAAGCAATTTTATTTATATAGGTATATTTATGATGTATGCACAGATCTCAGACACACGTTCAATGAGACTATTGTGATGATGACCATCAGCTGATTCCTTATGATTAGGGTTGATTCTGATTTGCTGGGAGTCACTTTTTAAGGACTTGAGGAGAAATCTAGGATTTGATCCTCAGAGTCATGTAAATGATTCTTCTTGGCTGGTTGTCACAAACCACTGCAAATGAGAAGGGGCTTCCTAAAATCAAAGAGCCCCACATTTACCCCCAAAATTCTGAAGGACCCCCAAGATTTGTAGATTGCTCCCTAGGAGAAACAGTATAGCCTCTGTTAGGAAAGACTAGTTCAGACCATCATTTTGTATTTCAAGTTTAGTTTTCCCTAAAATTCAGGTCTTAAACAGTTTGAGACAAAGTATTTTGAGGCCTCAATAGGAATTTTGAGGGAAGTGAATGACATTTATGTTAGATTTACCAAGCTTGTCCCATTACAGACAGACAGGTAGGTAGGTAGGTAGATTTGACTTTATCTTTCAAACTATGGAAGAGGGCGGCATGTTCAACTTTTGTTATTAAGTTTTCCTTTTATTTAATTGGGTTTATATGGAAACGTATTCACCCTAGTGAATAGTCACCAAGAATTCCTTCCCACTTTCTCTATAATGTTTACAGTCTACACTACTGCTTTAAAATTGCATATTACTGCTTTTAGTGATAACTAATAAAAAAGGTACTGGAAATGCCTGGGACTTTAATATTGTAAGTTACCGTTTGTTTTTAGAAAGACGTTTGGTATGACAGCGAATAAAGCATAGTGGTTAGAGTGTCATACTAGGATCTGGGAAACCAAGTTCAAATCCCCTCTCAGACATGCAAGCTTGCTTGGTAATTGTGAACCATTTGCTGTCTCAGAGGTTTAATAGTCACTATGGTTGTCAACTTCTAAGCTGGTCCCTCTATCTGTTCTTCACTGAAGCAGAGAGCCCCACTTGCCAAACAGCACTTGGCTTCTTTGTTGTGTGCCTCCTGCTCAGTTAGGGCTGCCACTATAACCACAAACAAGGGGAACCACAGTGTGCAGCAATGAAACAATACAAACTAATGCTGTGTTACAATCAGACATAATCACAGTAAAAATAATACAATATGATCCACTACACAAGTGGTAATTCCTTCACAGTGTCCAAACAGTCCAATTCTTCAAAGAACAATATATACTTAATCCAATTCTTCAAAGAACAATATTTCAAATGTCCACAAAATCTAAAGTTCCATGATCACTCAGGGTTGTAGAGACTTCTTGGTGGAATTATGCAACTACATGCATCCCAGGAACAGTTTACATGTTTCAAATCAATCCTTCTTCATGGTTGCATAAACAATTATATTTCAGCTGGAACCAATGCTCAGTAAAGAAATTTACATGTGGATTAGCCATCAACAAATTCTTTTAGGTACTGTCAGTTAATTATACCTAAAATGAACATTAATCCAGATAAGATAGAAGTGCTGTGGATGATGAAATGATTTTTTACCTATTGAGGTTTTCTACTTATTTGTGATAGGTTTAGAACATGTTTGTAGTTTGGGCACTTTTATGTGAACTATTTGTCTACATTGGCAAATAGTTGTCTGAACTTGCCTACAGAGCCTAGAATACTGTCATAAGAACTTCTGAAGATGTACTGCTCATTGTAGCTAATGATGATTACCTCTGAAATTGGTTAAGAAAGGTTCCCTGTAGACCTCTGTTGTTTTTCCAAGGCTCCTTCTTGTGTATTTCTGGATTCTGGTGTTCATTTTTAAAATATGTTGCAGCAAGCTTCAGGATCTAAGCCTTTATCTTACTAAGAATTAACACAGTGCAATTCTAAGCAGAGTTACCCTCTTCTCAGCCAATTGATTTTAATGAATTTAGAAAGATGCAAGTTTCTTTTGGGTTGCACTGCTAGTCTTTTCTCTGTAAATCTGTTACTGTGTGTATTCTCATCCCTATTTTTCATATGATGTTATTTTCATGGTATGTTACCACAGTGTTTCATTTTTCATTCTTCATGATATAAAGTATAATGTGGATGCCAAGGAATTTGTTAATTTTGTGACTGCTTATGGTGGTTTGCTTAATAAATGTGGCACATTGGTACCAGAAATGGACTTATATTTTAAATAGTGCATAGTAAAATTTAAATCAATCAGCTGGAAGGCAGGTGGAAAGAACTAAGGTAAGATCTCTCTTAATAAATAACACAATGCTGTTTGAGTTAATGCAGATATCATTATAAAAATCACGCTCTAGCTTAAGTCATTAATTTTTCTGTATGCTTCTGTATTTTGCTGTACTCTGAGCAGGTCTGAAGCAGTCAGTATTAATTATGTTTAAGCAGGATTTCTGAGACCAGATCGTCATTAAGTCTGTGCCCCCAGATTTGGAGCGGCAGTAAACCATTTCTCCATTTAGTCTGGTGCTTTCCTGCCATATTTCATTTACTAGTTGTCTCTTAATTAAATCCATGATGGCCTACCAACACAGACTATTAAAATAACTATACTTTGCTCTTGACATATTTATGAGACAGATTCATAAGTGTATAGACTGATACTTGAACTTCTCCCTGAGAAATGCTAATAAGATTATGATGAAGATAAGATTAGAACATTTGTCTGTTCTCTTTTCTTTTCCTTTTAGAGATTTATTTTTGTAGCCACGCTTCACTTCTTCTGTTTTAGGCACTCGGATGTTGGTTTGCATACCCACTGCTTTCATCGTTGAATTGGAAATCAGAAAAAAAACCCTGTTAATTTTGTATCACATCAGGGAAAATAACAAAATCTGGGATGCATTCTTTGCACGGTGCTTCTCTGGAAATACAAATGTTTGCAGACATCTATAATATTCTCACATAGACTGACATTTGCAAAGTATTGGATACTGTATATTAAAAATAAACACCCCACTTCAGGGAATTGAGTCTGAGAGACAATATTAACAACTGCAATGGGACAGCTTTTCCCTTTAAAGGGAAAACAATGTCTGGGTCTAGCAAAGGACAGACCAAAGAGTTCAGAGACAGATGGGAATGGTTTGTTCCATTTTCATAAAATAGGTGAGTGAAATTATCTCTCTGAATGGGTCTTTCTCTTTTCAGATAGTTGTACTCCTAAACCAGTATTTTGGTGAACAGTTCTATGTATGTTAACTTTATGATGTACTTGTAGGTAACATAATCAGAAGAGTTCCTGAGAATTAGATGTAAGGGGTACCATTATTATTATTGTTATTGTTGTTATTATTATTTTCAATTTATAGTCTGCCCTTTCCCAAATGGGCTCTGAGCAGTTTACAACAGTCAATAATACAAGGTTAAAACCATATATATATATATATATATATATATATATATATATATATATATATAATAAAAGAATATACAATCTAAAAGCAATATAACAGTCTAAAAACAAACTCCAATTCTGCAGTTAGTGGTATAAGTTGCCTCCACTTCTTCCATACATCCCCCAGCTGATATAAAATAAATGGGTCAACAGAGTTATTTCATCAGGGAGGCCAAAGAATAACAAAATGTCCACTGCCTCAGTTGAATGCCTGGTGATATGCCTCAGTTGAATGTCTTACAGGCTCTGTGGAACTGCAACAGTCCCTGCAGGGCCCTAATCTCTAATGTGAGCTTGTTCCACCAGGTAGGGACCAGGACAGAGAATGCCCTGGCCCGGGTTGAGGCTAAGTGGACTTCTTTTGGGCCAGAGATTGCCAGCAGATATTGATCCATGGAGTGTAAGGCTCTCCGGGGAGTATACAGGAAGAGGCGGTCTTGCAGATATGCTGATCCCAGGCTGTTCAGGGCTTTGAAGGTCAGAACCAAACCTTGAACTGGATCCAGTACTCAATTGGTCACCAGTGCAGGTGGCAGAGCACTGGTTGCATGTGCACCTGTATAGGTGCTGCAGCAAGGAAGTGTGCCGCAGCATTCTGCACCAGTTGGAGTTTCTGGATCAGATTCAAGGTCAAGCCCGTGTAGAGTGAATTGTAGTAATTTAGTCTGGAAGTGACCGTTGCATGGATCACTGTGGCCAGATCCTGGATGGATAGGTATGGAGTCAGTTGTTTCGCCTGCCGTAGATGGTAAAAGGCAGACCTGGTTACCATGGTGACAATGAGGCATCCAGGAAGGAATTGTCAGGATTTATCAGGATTGTGTAGTTTTCTGGATCCTAGGTGCTAACATATTATTTTCATTAATTTTTGTTCACACTTCTGAGCAATTCAGTTCAGTAGTTACTCCTTCCTTCCTCCCTCCCCACAATAATCCTTCCAAACAGGTTAGGCCCATCCACTGAGTTTTATATGGAGATTTGAATGCGGTTCTTTCCAATCCAACATTCCAACCACAATGGCTTGTACATGATACCATCGTTCACACTTTTTCTAGTGGCAAATATATCAAAATTTGACCTTGGAATTTTATTTTACTTTATTTTTTTTTAAAAAAATACACAGGAATACAAAGTGATGAAATGAAGACTCTCTCTCTCTTTCTCAAGCAAACCAGTATCAGTTCAGGCAGTTTCTATAAATGCATCAGATCTCATAAAATCACCCACACGTACTCCTGACACTAGTAGTAATTACAATAACTTGTTTCAAAAAATTGGTCCTATACATGAATACTTATTGGCAATTATTTCTAAGTTCTTCAAACTCAAGATAGCATAATTTGATTCACACACAATGCTCTTGTAAATGTGGTTCATATTGGGTTTTATATGCAGCTTAAGATTGTTAATTGCCATTTGGAGTCTGGCAGTAAAATAGAGTTCACAATATGTCGCACGGAGAAATGTCTGAGAAATGCTTTTCTTAGTCTAATCAACTGTGAATAATGTTGATTCTGGAGTCTCTCCTTTTAGTCAAAGTGGATATGACTTTCCCTCCCCAAAGCCTATAAAGTCTAATCACCTTGTTATTGGTCTAATTAAAGAAATCTGTGGCAAGCAAAAGCGTGTATTTTTTTCCAAAAGATGACTTCAGTGATCTGCACTATCATAGTCCTTGTTTTGCCTGTCATTTTCACCTCTTACAATCTTACAGGAAATATTGAAGTACATGCACTGCATGGCTATTTGTGCTTTACAGTAAGAACTAGTAGAGTAGCCTAAATTCTGAGACAAAAAAAGCTAAATGTAACCTGTAAACATTTAGATCAATATATTATTTCACATAACTTATGTAATTTTACAGTATTTCACATCATTCATCCTGCTTCTGGGATAGAGCAAGGACCTATGGAAATCTTCATGCCTAGCTATAGTAATTTTATTGAATGAGGCTTTTGCATCTTGCAGTTATCACTTTGCAACCAGAAGAGCTAGAACCTAATTTTGTAAATAAAGCAAGACTAAGATTCTCTGAATACTGAATTCTGAACCCACTACCACATTATGTGAATTTTCTGTATATACACAGAATCGCACAAGCATACACAGAATCATCAAAATGTGTGTTGCACTCTGTATATTGACAGGACCTCTCAGAGGTCAAGAAGGCCCAGGTTGCTGCCAGCTTTTGAGGCCCCTAGCTATAATAAAACATTAAAATTATGATATAGGAGATGCATAAAAACAAGTTGCAAAACTTTTCTGATGCCAAAAAATTAACAGGTGTTTAAACATAAGGCCCCCTTTGAGCATGAGACCCAAGCCAAATGGCTCTCCTGCTGCCCTTTTGACTACCACTCTATATTTAATACATTGGTGAATAGGCCACCAATTCTTTTGACAAAGGGTTACCAGTTTTTAACCCCAATCAAGTAAACTATCACAAGAAGGATGGGAAAACTGCCAGTCTCCTCTCCATTGTGTTAGGAACCAAGCAACATTTCTATTAAAATGCCCTTATAGGAATTAAAATGTATGCACACACAAAGATGGATTCAATGTATGGAAACAAATGAGGACACAAAAAGATCCACAGGCACATACAGGTAACTTTGGTCGTTTTCGCACTCACCTCCAGCCGGCGCGACCCCCCTCTTCACCGCGCAGGATCTGCGCGGATTTCCCACTAAATGCCGCGGAGCAGCCTTTTGCACCGGAAACTCCCATCGCAAAAGCCTTTTGTGCCGGAAACTGCTTTTTGGAGGTTTACGTTTGAGCGGCTTTTGCGCCGGGAGTTTCTGGCGCAAAAGGCTGCTCCGCGGCATTTAGTGGGAAATCCGCGCAGATCCTGCGCGGTGAAGAGGGGGGTCGCGCCAGCTGGAGGTGAGTGCGAAAACGACCTTTGTTTCAAGGTAATTGTGTAGTTTTCACTGTAACCAGCACTCTTCAGTGGAAGTATACAGAGATAATAATTTAAATGTCACAAAGACAGGACACATGTAGTGAGAAACTGGAAATAATCTGAAGGGATGTGTGTGTCACCAGGGAGGCCTCGATGTTTTTTACTCCTTAGAAAATGTAAAATAAAAGAATTCCTGCCCCTGCCCATGATGCTAGCATAGTGGCATTAACTAACATCAGGGAGTGAAAAAAATGAGAACTGTTTATGCTGGATAAGGCCAAAGGTCCACTAACTCCAGCCATCTGTCTCCTCTGATGGTCAACTAAATGCCCTTTGGAAGCTCGTAAGCAGTGCCAGATGGAAGTAGCTGTCCTGTGTTCTCAGGATCTGGCACTCAGTATTTCTGTGCTGCAGAACATAAGGTAAGTAGACCAAATGTCTGTTGGGTCCCGCATGACTGCTGAACAAGTGTAAAGTCTGTCTATGTAAGTTAGTACCAAAGGTAACCCAAAGTTCTCTTGCTGTTTCTTCGGGGGACAAAAATCAAAACACAAATATCCATCAAAAGTAATTTCCTTTAAAGGACATTTTTAAACAATATGAAATGGATGTCACTGCTGTTGCTTGAATATAAGTGTTCATTTTATCATATTGATCTATTGTGCTTATGTATGAAATCTTTGTGGACTTCAAAGATTTCAGTGATATCTTGATGAATAATTTCATATAAAAGATTTCAGGTTTTCACGGCTGGTAACATCATTAGGGTTTGTAGAATCTTTCGGGCTCAAGTGCCGTGTTCTACTGGAGAAAGTTTTTCTTCCAGATGTTTCGTTCTCAGCTGCGGAGAACATCCTCAGTGGCGTTGCAGCCAGAGCAGCCGCTCTGATTTTCTTGGCTGCTGTGTTGGTAGGTTGTTGTTTTACAATAAGGAAGGCTGAACTAGACAAGACACTGGGAGTTCTATGTCATGATCTCCCAGCATTTTAAAAATTCAGTTATCAGAAAGGATTGATGTGTATCATGACCATGGTGTGATGAACATGGGGATTTAAGCTTCTTACCAACACCATTTCCTGAATCTAACATGGCCCCAGAAACCTGCTATTTGTTCAATGAGGAAACATATGGGTGGCTCTTTTGCAGTAAATAGCTGCTTCTCAGGACTTAAAGACTAATGAAAATTTGTTGGAGGGTATAAGCTTTTGTGAGTCACTGCTCACTTCTTCAGATTATGGTGATATGTCATTTGAAGTGGTCCAAAGATTTTTTTAGGGTGCAGCCTGGCCCCAGTGTCTGCCTGTGTGGTTGTCCTGGGGGCACTTTGCTTTCAGGGAGCAGTTGAGGGCGCCTTGCTTTCCAGGGAGCAGCTGGCACAAGAACTATTGGTTGGACCAGGAAACAGCACCTATCCCCTAGAAGGGGAGAGTCCCCTGAACATGGGGGTATATGATATTTTTATTTATTTTATTTTATTTGGTTGATTTATATTCTGCCCTTCCCCATATGGGCTCAGGGTGGATCACAGTCATAATAAAACAAAACACAGTAATAATAATATACCAATAAAATACAGCTACAAAAAATATACATAAGCAGGCAGGCACATATTTCAGGTAAAACAAATATTCCGATTCATTGTAATTTTATAGCCCATTGTGGGGGAGGGTAATAGATGGTATAAGCAGTAAAATGAAGGGATGTCCCCCTGCCTCAGCCGAAGGCCTGATGAAACAGCTGTCTTGCAGGCCCTATGAAATGAAAGTAAATCCAGTAGGGCCCGGATTTCCACAGGGAGCTGATTCCACCAGGCCGGGGCCAGGGCCAAAAAAGCACTGGCCCTGGTCGAGGCAAGCCGGACATCCCTTGGATCGGGGATGACCAGAAGGTATTGATTGGCTGATCGCAACAGTCTTCGGGGCTCGTATGGGGAGAGGCGATCCCTCAAGTATGTCGGTCCCAGGCCACGTAAGGCTTTAAAGGTCAATACCAAAACCTTGAAGCAAATTCGGTACTCAATTGGTAACCAGTGCAATGTACACAGCATCGGCCGACTGCCTGCCTGTAAAGGCAGTCCAGTTACTAGCTGTGCAGCTGCATTTTGCACCAGTTGGAGTTTCCGAGTCAGCCTCAGGGGCAAGCCTGCGTAAAGTGAGTTACAGTAGTCCAATCTGGAAGTGACCGTTGCATGGATCACTGTAGCTAAGTCATGGGGGGTCAGATAGGACACTAGTTGCTTGACCTGCTGAAGATGATGAAATGCAGATTGCGCAACTGCTGTAACCTGGGCCTCCATGGAAAGGGAGACATCCATTGTCACACCCAGACTCCTCACTTTCTGGGATGTCATGCCCAGTGTAATGCCCAGACTCCTCACTTTCTGGGATGGCACAAGAGGAGCAACATCCAGTGTGGAGAGACAGATGTCTGATCTTAGCCCCCCTCAGCTCAGGTACAGGACCTCCGTCTTAGCTGGATCAAGCTTCAGCCGGCTTAACTGCAACCATCCAGCCACAGCTTCTAGCACCCTGGTCAGATGTTCCGGGGCAGTATCTGCATGGCCATCCATCAGCAGATAGAGCTGGGTGTCATCTGCATGCTGGTGACAACTCAGCCCAAAACCTCAGGCAATCTGAGCAAGGGGGCACATATAGATGTTAAACATCATTGGCGAGAGAATAGTTCCCTGCGGCACACCACATTCGAATGAGTGCCTCAGGGAGATCTGCTCGCCAATTGCCACCCTTTGTCCCCGATCACGGAGAAGAGAGGAGAACCACTGTAAGACTTCCCCCTGAACTCCTATATCAGCAAGGCAGTGGATCATTAGATCGTAATTGACTATGTCAAATGCTGCCGAAAGGTCTAACAGTAATAGCAGCGCTGACCCGCCTTGATCCAGATGCCTTCAAAAGTCATCAGTGAGGGTAACCAAAGCAGTCTCCGTCCCATGGCCAGGATGAAAGCTGGACTGGAAGGGATCAAGGGTAGAGGTATCCTCCAGGAAAGCTTGGAACTGCTGTGCCACTGCTTTCTCAATTACCTTACCCAGGAACGGTAATTACCACCCAGCACCAAAGATGGCTTTTTAAAAAGCGGACGAATCACTGCCTCTTTAAGTTTAGCTGAAAAAGTCCCTGTTTCCGGAGACAAATTAACAATGTCAGCTAAAGGATGCCCTCGCCTCCTGCTTTAAGAAGCCAGGACAGACAGGGGTCCAATGGGCAAGTGGTCGGATATATGGTGATCCAACCAGACCTTATTTCAGGGTTCAGAGCTTTCAAAGTCTCCTCAGTGTTTTGGGTTGCATTCATGAATAAGTCACAAATAAGGAACTGGGAATCAAATTCAGCCTTGTATTTTGTTCATGTTTCTTCCTGCTGTCTTTCTTCCTGGATTTTTGCTCTTATCCCTCCTTCTAAACATTACACTCATATACTCAATTGTGTTGACAGATAGAAGTGTGTGGGTTATGCCAAATATATGTTTGCTTTATGCAGGGGTCATTTAGTAGAAAAATAGGTGTTGTATCTCATCCAGGGATTGTTATGCAGCTGCACATACTATTCAATGGACAAGGAGGTGGAACTCTCAGAAGGAGGAGGTGGAACTCTCAGGAAGGTTCAGGAGCTGTGCTCCTGTGAGCTCCCACTGAATCTAAGGCCTGGCTCTATGTTTTCAAATGTGTTATGTATGAGTTCTTTGCTATTTCATTAGCAGGAAGTGTGTTGGTTGCTAGGCATGAAATAGGCATGAAATAAGGGTGGGGACTGAAGTAATGTGTGCTAAAGTCCCCCTTAACTCATTAGATCAGGAGAAATCAGTGCCTTCGGGGGTTGAGGGCCTTCCAAATGAAATGTTGTAGGTTTCTGAAAATATGGTATAACCCTTTCTTTCCCTTTCAGTTTTTAAGTCCCATCCATGGCAGCAAAGTAGTCAGAAAGAGGAGACAGGTGGACAAATTATTATACAAGCTTATACAATAGTTTTAACGTTGCTGCATTTCTTAAGAATAAGATTTATGGCAAAAAAAATTACAGCTGCAAAACCCTTTCTTCTGAATTGACCTCACATGAAGAACAGGCCGGTATGCCTTGTGCTGGCTTATTTCTTCATTGCCTAACATCACCCTTTCTCTTGATTCCTTTATTGTCTGCCTACATGTGAAATGCATCTATTGGCCTGTAGCAGAGCTTTCTGACTTCAGGCTCTTATACATTGCCGTATGCTTTTGTGCTGCATTTGTACCTGTTTCTGACCCTTGGTGATTCTTTTTCTCTGCACGAGAATGAATACTTTTATGAAGGAGAATTGCAATGAAATCAAATTTAAATGGAACCTGGGCATTTCTTGGGTTCAAAAAGTCACATAAAGCTGGAGGACAGCCCCCCCCCAACAACCCCCCCCCCCTATTTGCCATCAGGTGGCATTATTGGTCATTGATCCTTTGACTTTGGTATCTAAGATCATATACTTTAATAGATGCCTTAAAAAAAAACCTTCCAGCCTTTGCTACTGCATGTTTCAATTCAACTATAGCATCACTTTAAAAATATGAAATTATTATAAGGGTGAATCTCATATACAGAGTTTCTCTGCCCCTTTGAAGTCAATGAGACTCTCTTCAAAAAGTCAAGTTGAAATTGGCACAGCAGAGCTTCTGTGTTACTGTCTGGATGTCCTGAAAGAATGGGGCACTGGAATCCTGCTGGAGCAGGCGACTGAAATTTGCTGTTCTCCACGCAGACTTTCATATTCACAGAGCAATAAAATTGTGCTGCGCTCTGTCAATTCTACAGAGATTAAGGTTAAAGGAATATAGGGTTACCTTTGATGAGTGAAGAATATGTAGGACTGAGATAGGTATTATCATTAAGTAGTTATTTTGATAGTCAAGGTAAAGGAAAAAATAATCAGTAGCTATTATCTCACTATTAAACTTGGAACATTGCCATCATTACAATGACCGTGATTATGATAATCATCATGCCAAAGTCTATCAAACCATCCATGCATGGAAGTTTTTCTATGTTCTTTGTTCTTTCATCCTGCCTCCGTCCCTAGAAGGATTTTTCCTGGGATCATAGAACACCTGTTGAGGAACAGTTGTATGGGTCAGTAGGCTGGGAATGAAATCCACCACTTTCCTCAGTGGTGCTACATTTGTGGAAGTGATTTCCTCCCCTTCCCCCCTTCTCACACCAGCACTGCCAACCAGCATGTCTGTTACTCCATGTGGGTTCCATGACTCTGGGAATGATTTTTTCAGGGGTTGCAAGGAGCTCCATGAAAAGAGCAGAATGCAGGAAACCCTTGTGTTCTATTCATGACATGATTAGGTAATGCATAACTGTCTGTCTGTCTGTCTGTCTGTCTGTCTGTCTGTCTGTCTGTCTGTCTGTCTGTCTGTCTGTCTGTCTGTCTGTCTGTCTGTCTATCTATCTATCTATCTATCTATCTATCTATCTATCTATCTATCTATCTATCTATCTATCTATCTATCTATCTATCTATCTATCTATCTATCTATCTATCTATCACATCCTGGCATTTTCCAGCTCTCCCACTGGCTGTGTTGCATACCACATCAGCCGCCAGTCAAGACAGCTTAAGTACCATTAGCTGCGTCCACTCCTCTCCCCCTCCCACTACCAGCCCCAGGACAGATGAGGATTGGGCCACTGGGGAAACTGCTAGGCAGAAGTTTGCTTCTGTCAGTAAAATGCAACCAACCTTGGATCTCTCACTTAAAGGCTGGGAGAGGAGGCCCTTTCTAGGCCTTTTTTGGCCTTTGAAGGGGAACTCATTGGTCCCAGTCCTGACTAGGGTTGCCAGTTCCAGGTTGGTGGGAAATTCCTGGATATTTTGTGATGGAGTTTGAGGAGGGCATGGTTTGGGGAGGGAGCCTAAGCTGAATAAAATGACATAGAGTCCACCCTCCAGGGGAAGACAGATCTGTTGTCTAGAGTTCAGTTGTGATCCCAGGGGATCTTCAGGTTCCTCCTGGAGGCTGGCTACCCACACCTGGCTGCTTGCTACAGATGCTGGGAAGGAGATGCCAGCTCCAGGTTGGGGAATTCCTGGAGATTTGAGGGTGAGGTTTTGAGGAGCGGTGGGATCTCAGACAGGTATAATGCCATAGACTCAATCCTTCAAACCAGCCATTTCCTCCTGGAAAACCATTGCTGCCAGTTTCCATGTGAGGGCTGGAGATCACTCAGAATTACATCTGTTCTCCAGGTGGCAGAGATCAGGTCCACTGGAGATGTTGCAGGGTGCTTTGCAGGGTGAACTCTGTGTCATTATTCCCTGCTGAGGTTGCTTCCCTCCTGCTTTGGTCCATGCTATGATTTTGGACACAGACTTTCAGTTGTACCTACCTCACACAGTTGTGCAGATCAAAAGGAGGAGAGGAGAATGATGTGAGCTGCTTTGGTCCACACTGTGGAGAAAGACTGTACTTTTCCTAGGTAGAAGCTGCAGGGGGGGGGGGAAGGAGATGGAAAGCTGAAGTCAGATCAATTCATCTACAGAATATGGCCACCGTGGGTGGGTGGGAAGACACTAAGGTTAGGGGGAGTGAATGTCTTCACATGGGTGAGTGGGTGGAAAGATTGCAGGGGTAGAGGGCACTTGCTCACAGCCTCTTTCTAGAGCCCATTGTATTTTCCATCACAACATACCTTATTCCTAGTCATAATAATAATTGCCACCAAAGGAAATAGAGACATCAGCCTGGAATCCCTTCATTGCCTCTAGATCTTAGTGGAATGCCCCTCTTAATTGCCATCAGAGAAGTCATCAGAGAGACAAGACAACAGTAAAGTCACCTCCACTGTACCTGGAAGCAGCCTCCAGGTGGGGCCTGGGGATCCCCTGGAATTACATCTCATCTCCAGACAACAGAGATCCATTCTCCTGGAGAAAATTGATGCTTTGGAGGGTGGATTGTATAGCACTGTACCCCACTGAGATCCCTGTCCTCCTCAGGCTCCATCCTCTAATCTCCAGGAGTTACCCAGCCTGGATCTGGCAGTCCTACCCCACATCCCTTGCTGGTGGCCAGAGTGAACCTGGCAACCCTAATCCAGCTGTTTTCAAATGGTGCTCTAACTTGCATGTTTTTAGCTTTTAAGTTTTTTAGCTTTTAAGTTTAAGAGTGGTCCATCTAGTCTAACATCCTGTCTCACCAGTGGCCAACCAGTTACTATGGAGGGCCAACAAAAAGGCCTTGATGTTGCTTTCTGGAACTGATGCTTTACATTATTCATATAAAATGCTTTGACAGCAGCTGTACCAAGAAGTGGTACATAAAAAGGATGAAAGAATATTTAGGAGTTGACTTGCAGTAAGATGCTAATGAGAGTAACACCCATCTCATTGGTTTCAAAAGATTTTTCCAATTGGTTTCAAAGGATCTTTAATGCAGATAAAAACCAATCTGCAGCCAATAATATCAATTATGAGGCCTTGAATGGACAATAAATATTAAGACTTTTTAAAAAGTGTTTATTATAATCACTGACTGCTTGCTCACTTGTCACATGACTGGTATGTGCTTGCATGGCAAGGGAGCTAAAGCTTCAAACTGAGTTTGACATTCTGCATGTGTAGAAGGATGCTGTTTGAATACAATGAACAGACTTGGGGCTGCTTGTGAACTGCCAAACAGTTTGATGAGCTCAGCTCACAGCTTTCAACAGGCATGTTTTAGGGCTGCCAAGCCCCCAGTCCGGGCGGGGGTTCCCTTGCCCGGGAGGTACCCAATCCGCCGGCCCACATTGGTCCGGCGAGGGGAACCTGCCCTGATGTCACTGGCGTGATAATGTCACCCGGAAGTTACATCATCACACCTGTAACGTACTCGAAGTGGAGACGAGAGTACTGCAAGTGGCTGCCGATACACTACACCACCATTGTGTGGCAGCCACTCCAGGTGTTTCCGGAAAAACACTATGGTTTTCCTAGACACTCTAGCCATTTGGGAGGGAAAACTCTATGGTACAATAGGTACCACAGAGTTTTCCCCTCCCAAATGGCTAGAGCATAGTGGGAGCACAGCGGACTTGGCAACCCTAGCATGCTTAAATGTGTGTTCAAGCATCTCTACAATGAACACCCTTTTCCTTTGGTAGCTCCCCAGAAATGAGCATGTTTCAGAAGAGCCCTGTTGGATCAGACTAGTGATCCATCTAGTTCAGCATCCTATCTCACACAGTGGTCAGCCAGTTCCTCTGTAGGACCAACAACAGGGCATAGAGGCCAAGACTAAATGAGATCACGCTATAGCACGGGTGTCAAACTCATTTGTTATGGGGGTCGGATCAGGCCCTTGTCGGGCCAGGCCATGTCAGGCCAGGCCATGTGTGTACCTATTTAAGATTAGGTAACAGGGATATAAACTTTATAAAGGACACAGACAAACACAATTAAATATTTAAAAAAAAAACTTAAAAAAAAACATGCTTAAAACATTAGCACTTTTTGGCCTTAATGGTGCTTTCTCTGTCTTTCTCCCAATGGATCCAGGGAACTGGGCAAAGGAAGCGCTGGCTGTTTCCTTCCTTCCCCAAGGAACCAGGAAGGGGAGAATCCTCAGCCAATAGATGGAAGAGAGGCTTGGCTCAGTTGCTCTGCCTCCCCCCCTTCCTCTCCAAGGGAGGTTTCCTCAGCCAATGCAGAAAATAGAGGCTTTGCTCTGTAGCTCCTGTGCGATTGGGCAAATATATGGAATTGGTCACTACCCCTCTGATTGGCTCTGTGACAGGGATTTGACTCTCTTGCAATTCACTTTCAGCTTCCTTTTAAATATTCCCCTCATTTTTGTCGTTCACTCTTTTGAAAGTAAATATTGAAGTTTTGGACTTCTAGGAGCAACTTTAAGAACATAAGAGAAGCCATGTTGGATCAGGCCAATGGCCCATCCAGTCAAACACTCTGTGTTATACAGTGGCAAAAAAAACCCAGGTGCCATCAGGAGGTCTATCAGTGGGGCTGGGACACTAGAAGCCCTCCCACTGTGCACCCCCCAAGCACCAAGAATACAGAGCATCACAGCCCCAGACAAAGAGTCCCAACAATATGCTGTGGCTAATAGCCACTGATGGACCTCTGTTCCATGTATTTATCCAATTCCTTTTCCATAGACATGAATGATGAACTTAATAGCATAGTGTCACTGTTCCCAACTGGTGCAACACATCTCTCACCAGGTCTTGAGACCCACTCAGAACTCAGTCCAAGGTCATTACCCCTCTGATTGGCTCTGTGACAGTTGATACAGCGTACAGTCATGTATGATGTCTAGGAATCTAATTTCTAGAGCATGGTGCAAGCACTTGTTTACCCAGTCAATATGGGGGTAGTTGAAGTTCCCCGGCATAATAACAGTGCTTTAGTCACCCCCTTTCCTTCCCCATCTCAAAATCAGCCTTAAGGGTTTGATCAGGTGAGCAACAGTATACCTCCACTTTTAAGTAACCTTTAGGACCCATTATTTCCATCCACAAGGACTAAATACTTCTACCCATGAAGAGATATATAGAGGAGCACCAGCTAAAGAAAGGGAGAAGTGTGTGTGTGTCTGTGAAAGAGAGAGAGAGAGACCAGAGCTCCACTAGCAATGTAACCAGGTTTTTTTAAATCTAGAGAACAACTCAGGTCCATTCTTTCTGAAATTTGGTGACATCATTGCTGTTTTCCCAAGTTAATTTTTCTAGAGAAAAGAGTATAATCTAAAGTTTTTAATATGCATTAAATTAGATTTTGAAGTCTTACTTGAATTATGCTACTTCAAACCACTTCTTATTTGAAGATAAAGTAAAGGTAAAGGTAGTCCCCTGTGCAAGCACCAGTCATTTCCAACTCTGGGGTGACATTGCATCACAATGTTTTCATGGCAGACTTTTTTTATGAGGTGGTTTGCCATTGCCTTCCTCAGTCATCTACACTTTCCCCCCAGCAAGCTGGGTACTCATTCTACCAAACTAAGAAGGATGAAAGGCTGAGTCAACCTTGAGCCGGCTACCTGAACTCAGCTTCCGCTGGGATCGAACTCAGGTTGTGAGCAGAGAGCTCACTGCAGCTTTACCACTCTGTGCCACAGGGATCCTTTATTTGAAGATACCAGAGGTTTTTAGCTGATGAATGAACATATGAAGCTTCCTTAGACATATCAAGATCATTATTTGTCTAACTCTGACTTGCAGCAGCAATTTGAGGTTTCGGAGAAAAGCTCTTCACATTGCCTAATACATGATCCTTTAAACTGGAGATGCTGGGGATTGATTCTGGGACCTTCTTCATGCAAAGCAGATGCCTTACCACTGAACTGTGGCCCCTCTCCTTATTGAAACGTTATTGAACATGATGTCATTAACATTCTGTTAATCAGCAGTTACAATTTTTGTGAATTGCTACTGACTTACAAAGACTCTCTGCTTTGTCTACTTACGAAAAAAATAGTATAGAATAGAATATTTACACATTCAGAACTGATGTTTTTAAAATAAAAAATCCTCTTAAACCAGATTGCTAAAACAATCATAAAACATACATTACACTTACATAGGAAAATATTCCATATTTAAAAAAATCCACAATCATAGTTTCTTGAAAGTTGTATCCTAAAAGAATTGAAAATAGATATGTCTGTGTATCTGTAGATCTGAACAGGTTTCTTTTCTTCAGTTCATTTGCATCTCCTCCATGAACTCTGATAAAACAGCAATCTTTATGTGATCAGAGATATGACTGCATCAAAGTTGTTTTTGTGTGATGTTTTACTGATGTGCACACATAGCCTTGTGGATGGTACAACCTCAGACAGAAAGACTGTATAAAGATATAAAGATTCTTTTTTCAAAGAATTTTATCAGTGTACAGATCTGCATTGTTACACATCAAAAGAATGATGGGACAATCATACATATGATCGTAATGATAGGGTTTTGGGGGTTTTTTTGCAGTCTTATATTAGTGCAAACATATTGTTAATATAAAGGAGAAAAAAGACATGAATGAAGTGAAGGTACTGAAAACTGCAGCAGATCACATATACCCAGTGCACTATATAAAATTTGGAAAATAAAAAAATAGATGAAATTACATCATTGGGAACTCCAACATGCAGGAAAGAATTGCCGACACAGAGAATGTCATGAGCTCCCCGGCCCAATATAATAAAGGCATTTTGTTGCTATCCATCATATGACTTCAGTTTTTACTCCCAGTTCTGTAAAAAGGATCAGAAGTAGTGAATTGCTAACATCAAAGAAGAACACACAGGCAATGGAAGTCATTGCAGGAATACAAAGATTTCAGGAAAAGGTGCCAAGATTAAATTTGTTGTAGTAGAGAGAAAAGAGCTGATGAAGCATTACTAATAATTCATTAGGCTTTTAAGATAGTGTTCAAAGTGCTTTGCAAGTCATATCCCATGCATTTGCACTCTTCCCACAACTGTTGTTTCCATTTTACAGATTGGAAATTGAAATTGTTTGGATATTGTGCTTGTGGAAACAAGCCACACTTCTGCATGATCAGCAAGTATGCAAAAACCCCAAGGAAAGAGCATGAAATGTATACATGAATGCCATAGTTAGCCCTATAATTGCTACATTATGCTTTTGGTGCTTGTGCAGTCAGGGGCATGTTTGAGAAGAGGTTACAGGAATTGACTACAAGATTTGTAGAATTCATGGTCAGACAATGAAGGTACACCTAGACATCTAAGTAGTAAATCTCAGCTCAAAATTCTTAGATTAGTTTTACAGATATTGGAGAAGGTAGCTACTGTTATGTATTGAACTGGGATATGTAGTTCCTACCTGGCTCATTGGAGACAGGAGAGCAGAGCTTGGGGACATGGGAACAATGGGCAGCAGGATCCAAAATACCTGCTGCCCTAAACCAATCACAGCCTCTTGCCTGTTTGAATGGCCCAATGACATGTTAGCATGGGAACCAGAGCTGTATATATGTTGAGTCCGCAGGCCCCTTAGTCAGTCTTGTTGGTACAGCCACTTACCATGCTGCTTCCAATAAAGAGCTGTTCTTACTGTGGCTTCACCTCATCGATGCATTGAACCCACTATATTATAGTGGCGATGAGGATGGGATGGGGAACTCCCATAGTCACCCCTGTTAAGCCCAACAGCAGTGGGCGCATCTGCACAGACTATAAATGTATGATCAACAAAGCACTGCAGGGCCATGCTTATCCAGTGCCCATGGTCAGCCACGTGCTGGCTTCATTAGCAGGGACCAAGATATACGGGAAGCTGGATTTGGCACAAGCATACCAACAGCTTCCGGTGGACACCACCACCACAGAGGCCCAGACTATCGTCATGCACAGGGGGGGCCTTCCAGGTAAAACAGTTGGAGTTCGGCATTTGCATGGCCCTGGGGATCTTCCAGAACTTAATGGACTTTAAAGGGATTCCCGGGGTCCAGCCATTCTTCGATGATGTGCTGATTGCCACAGCCACAGAGGAAGAATTCACATCATGCCTCTGGGCAGTACTGCAGCAGGGTGGGGTTGAAGGTGAAAGGGGAGACATGTGAATTGGGGGTTTCCACCAGTGACTTCTTGGGGTACATGGTGGATGCAAAGGGTATCCACTCAGCATGGGACAAAATCAAGGTGATTTGTGAGGCGCCGGCCCCCCAGAACAAGGCGGAGTTACAGTCATTCTTGGGACTCCTCAATTTCTACCATGTCTTCCTCCCCCACAAGGTGGCGGGAGCAGAGCCCCTTCACCACCTCTTGAACAAAAGGGCTCCGTGGGTCTGGGGCTGCCAGCAAGCGGCCGCTTTTCAGGCAGTTAAAGATAATTTGACATCTAATAGTTTGTTGGTGCATTTTGATGAGCAGCTGCCTGTTGTCTTGGCCTGCGACACATCACCATATGGGGTGGGGGCCATCCTGGCGCATGTGCTCCTGGACGGTTGTGAGGTCCCGGTAGCACGTTACTCCCAGACCTTGCAGAAGCTGGAGTGCAATTACATGCAGATCGACAAGGAGGGCCTAGCCATAGTCATGGGGGTTAAGAAATTCCACAATTATTTGTACAACTGGCCCTTCACCATCCACACAGACCACAAACCCCTACTAGGACTGTTTGCCCTGGACCGCCAAACGCCACAGATGCTCTCTCCACATGTCTTGTGGTGGTCTATCTTCCTCGCTGGGTACCAGTACAACCTTCAGTACCGACCCGGGAAAGCAATGGGCCACGCGGATGCCCTGAGCTGGCGGCTGCTGCCCTCCATGGACTCTAACCTGGCCCCAGCGTACCAGATCATGTCACTGGAGTCCCTCCCAGACTGGCTGGTGCATGCCATAGACATTGTCCGCTGCTCCAAAAAAGATGAGATATTATCATGGGTTCTGGACTGGGTGTGGAGGAGATGGCCGGGCGGCCGGGTGGGGTCAGAATTTTCTGCATTTGTGTCACACTGGAATGTACTGTCTGTATACAAGGGATGTTTGTTGTGGGAAAACAGGGTGGTGGTGCCTCCAGTGCTGAGGCAGCGAGTCCTCAATGTGCTTCACAAGACCCATTCAGGTATAGTGAGCATGAAGGCACTGGCCCGGAGTTATGTGTGGTGGCCGGGAATCGATGACGCCATAGAGTCATGGATAGTCCAATGCCAGCCATGTCAGGAGACCCACCCAGCTCCACTGAGAGCACCAGCCCAAGAGTGGGAGCACACACAGAACCCGAGGTCCTGCCTACACCTTGATTTTGCAGGGCTCTTCCATAGGCAGGTTTTCTTCTTAATGGTGGATTCACACTCCAAGTGGTTAGAGGTCATCCCAGTAGCATCTGCCTCCACCCAGGTGGTGTTAGGGGCACTCCATAGGGTCTTCGCCACTCATGGGCTGCCCAACACTATGGTTTCAGATAACGGAACTGCCTTCATTTCGGCCAATTTCCAGGACTTTTGTGGCCAAAACTTAATAAAACACATACGGTCGGCCTCCTTCCATCCAACCGCTAACGGCCAGGTGGAAAGGATGGTAAGAGCAACAAAAGAGTCGCTCCATCACATCATACAGGGTGACTGGGAGGCACGTCTTGCAGAATGCCTGTTAGCACAGCATTACACCCCTAGCACAGTTATTGGCCGGAGCCCAGCCGAACTTCTAATGGGTAGGAGGTTGAACACATTATTTGACCGCATGCTCCTGGACCAGATCCTGAACCTACAGGAGGTACCAGAGGTGGTCTGGGTGCCCAGGGGGTTTGACATGGGGGACTGGGTGTTTGCTAAAAGCTTCAAGGGGGACCAGCATGGATACCGGCCCGAGTTTCTAGGGTCATCGGGACGGTAATGTACAAAGTCATATCGGAGGGGGGGGGGTTTCACCATGAGGCAACACCTGGTGAGCTGGCTGCAGGGGGCTACACTACACCCCGAGGCAGCGACAGCGGAACCAGAACCCCTTCCGATCAGGACTCACAAGGGCTCAACCCGGGCTGCTGGGAGGACACAGGGGAAGTCTCAACTCCCCCTGAGTCACCTGAGCCGCTGGAGTATATTGGGCCCTTGGACAACAGACTGCATAAGCAGAAACTCCGGCTAGAAGTTGAGGACATTTAGGGGCACTAGCACTTCAAGAACTGTAGGATCACTACCCAGCTTTGACTTCCACTCCCCACTGAGATAAATTGATTTATATTGCCGGTAACTAAGAGATTGGATATTGTTTAATTAGTTATTTAATTAGTAATATTATTAATTGCTTAGCTTTGAGAGTTTACCTATTTATTTATTTATTTATTGGCAGATTAACTTGAGGGGTTGAAACGGGGGGATATATTTATTAATATGCTATAGATGAATTAAAGTTTTTAGCTAATCAATTTGAGGAGGCTTAGGGTTGGGGCTTAAATTTAAATGACTATGGATTAAATTAATAGAGGACCAGGCAATTTGGAATTGTGAAGTAGAGGAGGGTGAGGGGGTGAAGCTCTGGTAATATAACTGGGGAGGAAGCCTACTTGGCATTGGTGAGGGAGTGGGTACAAGTGGGGATGTCTGGCCTGGGGATCCCAGTGCTCATGGGGAGGGGAAGGTATGACGGTGGGAGCAGACGGAGCTATACGGGAAGGAGGCGGAGCAAAACAGCGCTCGGCCCTCTTCCGGTCTGCGTCCCATCCCGATGGTGGCAGGTAGTGGGGCGAAGAGGGAAAGCCCGTCTCCGTCATTGGTGTTATGTAATGCCAGGTCCATAAATAATAAGACCTCAATCCTTAGGGAATACCTGCTTAAGCAGGATGTGGACCTGGCTTGCGTGACCGAGACCTGGGTGCAGGATGGAGAGATGGTGGCTCTCTCTCAGATGGCGCCCCCAGGTTACTCGGTCTTCCACCAATCACGGACAACCGGGCAAGGGGGAGGGGTGGCGCTATTCATACGGGAGGTTTACTCCTTCAGTGCTCTCCCGGCCCCAACGATCGATGGCCTGGAATGTGCCACTCTGACGTGGGAAGTGGGGGAGGGGTTGGCGATTTGGCTGGTGTACCGTCCGCCTAACACACTGGCCAGCGCCTTACAAGCCCTGATGGAGGCCATGGCAAGCTGGGTGTTGGAGTCCCCAAGGCTTATGGTCTTGGGTGATTTCAACGTCCATGCGGATGACATGGCTTCCAATCAGGCTCTGGATCTAGTGTCTTCCATGGCGACACTGGGACTCTCCCAATTTGTTACCACCCCCACGCATCAGGCCGGGCACATGTTGGACTTGATCTTTGTGTCCGGGATTCTGGTGGACAGTATCACAGCAGAAGCGGTGCCATGGTCGGATCACCTAGCCCTCAAGGCCCGTGTGGGTGCGCCCCAACCCTGTATGGGTGGCGAGCCTATTTTGGCTCGCCCACGGTGTCTGATGGACCCTGAGCGGTTCCAAAGGGCTCTGCGGGACCCCTGGCCCCTTAGCGATCGCCTTGATGACCTGGTAGAGACCTGGCACTTCCAGGATGACACTTCCGCCTTAGACTCCCACCAGTCCGGCTTTCATCCAGGCCATGAGACGGAGACAGTGCTGGTTGCCTTGGTGGATGACAGGCTATCCAGGGCCATCAACGAGATCGCACCCTGGCGTCCTCTGCGCCCCCGTAACAGGCTGGCTCCATGGTACACCTCGGAGCTACGCCAACTGAAACAGGGACTCAGATGACTAGAGAGGTGGTGGCGGCATACTCGTGACGAAGTGACGAGAACATCCTACAGAACGTTTATGAAGTCTTATGTGATGGCAGCCAAAGCAGCAAAGAAAGATTACTTTGCGGCTAGGATTGCATCTGCAAATTCGCGCCCGGCACAATTATTTAAGATAATTGAGAATTTGACTACTCTGCCTCAAGGCAGACCAAATATGACAGAATTGGAAATAGGCTGCGAGGCTTTTGCGAAATTTTTTGCAGATAAAATCTCGTCACTCCGCCAGGACCTTCCCGCCACATTGGATGCTGTACAAGAACCCGAGGCTCCGTGCATGTCTTCTGATTTTATCTTGGATCACTTCGATGCACTCAGCCTAGAGGAGGTCGACAGAATTCTCTCAACTGTGCGCCCTACAACTTGCGATCTTGACCCATGCCCCTCCTGGCTAATTAAATCTTGCCAGAGAGAGCTTAGATATCCTGTACGGGATATCATAAATAGATCCCTCTTGGAAGGGCAATTTCCAGCATCCTTGAAAGAGGCTATGGTCCGCCCACTCTTAAAAAAAAGTACAGCAGATCTGGCCGAATTGGCGAATTACCGACCGGTCTCGAACTTACCATTTTTAGGTAAAGTCATTGAGAGGGCAGTGATGCTACAGTTACAGAGCTTTTTGGATGACACTTCCGCCTTAGACTCCCATCAGTCCGGCTTTCATCCAGGCCATGGGACGGAGACAGTGCTGGTCGCCTTGGTGGATGACCTCCAGCGGCATCTGGATCAAGGCGGCGTGGCGGTGCTGATGTTGTTAGACCTGTCGGCTGCGTTCGACACGGTCGATCATCGGCTACTGGCCCGCTGGCTCGCCGACGCAGGGATTAGGGGGTCGGCCTTACAGTGGCTTTCCTCCTTCCTTGATGGACAGGGACAAAGGGTGGCAATTGGGGGAGAGCTGTCCCGGAAGCGCCCACTAGTGTGTGGGGTGCCACAAGGGGCAGTTGTTTAATATCTACATGTGCCCCCTTGCCCAGATTGCTCGGAAGTTTGGGCTTGGGTGCCATCAATATGCAGATGACACCCAGCTCTATCTACTAATGGACGGCCGACCTGACTGCGTCCCAGAAAACCTGGACCTAACATTGCAGGCCGTGGCAGGTTGGCTTAGGCTGAGTGGGCTGAAGTTAAATCCAATGAAGACAGAGGTCCTTTGCTTGGGCCGCGGTGCCCCGGGAAGGGAAATCCCCTTACTGGTCTTTGACGGTGTGCTGCTGAAAGCAGTCCATAGCGTCAAGAGCTTGGGGGTTCTTCTGGAGCCTTCATTATCAATGGAGGCACAGATAGCAGCCACTGCCAAGTCCGCGTTTTTTCATCTCCAACGGGCGAAGCAGTTGGCCCCCTTCCTGGAGCGCCGGGACCTAGCAACGGTGATCCATGCTACGGTCACCTCGAGACTGGATTACTGCAACGCCCTCTACATGGGGCTGCCCTTGTGCCAGACTCGGTGTCTGCAGCTGGTGCAGAACGCGGCAGCTAGGCTGTTGTTGGGGATCCCAAGGTGGGAGCACATATGGCCAGGGCTGCGTGGACTGCACTGGCTGCCAGTGGTATACTGAGTCCATTACAAAGTGCTGGTTATTACCTTTAAAGCCCTATATGGCCAAGGACCTGCCTACCTGAGGGATCGTCTCTCCCCATATGAGCCTCAGAGAGCGCTGATGTCAGCTGGAAAGAACCAGCTGAATATCCCTGGGCCAAGGGAGGCCAGATTGAAGGCAACCCGGGATCGGGCCTTCTCCATTGCAGCTCCACTGCTGTGGAATCAACTCCCAGAAGAGGTACGGGCCCTATGATGTTTAGATCAATTCTGCAGGGCCTGTAAGACCTACCTCTTCAAAATAGCCTTCAACTAATGCCGAGCCAAGAAAGTGCCGCCGGATATTTTTTTCTAGCTACTGAACCTTACTGAAGACCTAATGTTATAGCACCACTATGTTAATGTTAATTTTAATATAACTTGTAAATTGTTTTAATGATGATTTTATAATTATAATTGTTGATGTATATTATATTTTTATGCTGTGAGCCGCCCTGAGCCTGCCCTGGCGGGGAGGGCGGGATACAAATAAAAAGTATTATTATTATTATAACACGTGGACCAATTGCAGTCATGTGAGGCACTGGGGGTTGAGAAAGAGAATTCCCACGACCCGTCAGCCACTTCCCCTGAGTACATATGAAGAACATATGAAGCTGCCTTATACCGAATCAGACCCTTGGTCCATCAAAGTCAGTATTGTCTTCTCAGACTGGCAGTGGCTCTCCAGGGTCTCAAGCTGAGGTTTTTCACACCTATTAGCCTGGACCATTTTTTGGAGATGCCAGGGATTGAACCTGGGACCTTCTGCTTCCCAAGCAGATGCTCTACCACTGAGCCACCGTCCCTCCAACTGAAGCTGAATCCCCCACAGCAGCAGTTTCGCAACCACCGGACGATGCAGGGGAACTGGAACATCCAGCCCCCGACAATGCTTTGATGGAAACCAACCCCCCCCCCAGACATCTATGTCACCGCCCCTTCCGCTCATAGCGCCAGAAGCAGCGGTCACACCACAAGCAGTGCCAGTCCTCAGAAGATCAACACGTGAGCACCGCAGTCTTGTTGATGTAGCCAATTACCATGCTGCTTCCAATAAAGAGCTGTTCTTACTGTGGCTTCCCCTCATCGATGCATTGAACCCACTATATTATAGCAACTGTAGCCAATAGATGTCTGGAATGGCTGCATAAAAAACAGGGTATTCACACACAACACACACATCAAAATTCAACTGGACACAGTTAAGCACCTTCTAAACATGTATCTCCCTGCTACCAGCCAGCAAAGTCATGGGCTGAACTCAAGCATTCAGAACTGTAATTCCACCCCCCTCCCCCCGGAACTGATATTAACTTTGTTCTACACAATACTGCAGATCCTCTCTTATCCACAGCCTTCTCTACACCTTTCAGAGCATCAGAATACCTTCCAGAGCAACTTTTTGGAAGCCGTATGATGTAAATTTGATGGGGGGTGGGGTGGGACTACCAGTTCTCATTGCACAAGTAGAAACACCTGTGGTCTTACCTTTGAATCAAAACCTATGAATCAAAACCACAGTTTTAATTATTTTTATTTCCAATATATTTAGAGAATTTTTTGCAGGTGCTGTTTTGAGGAGTAAAGAGTTTTAATTTTTTTTAATTTTACTCCTTTTATTGTTTTTCTCTCTTATATGAAATGTACCATCAATAATACAGTTTTTATGCCTTTTACACATGTATAATCACTGCTTTTTATAGGGCATAATGATAAAAAGGTGGGTCAAAATATACTGTAGTAAATGAAACAGATAATTATCAGTTTAATTTTCTATTCAAAAGTGTGGCAGGATTTTCTTTTCCTGCCATATCTGGATGGTTCAGGAAGAGAAAAGTACTTAATAAATTTCAAAAAGGAGAGCATAAGAAACTTTAGAATCCCTAATGAGATGAAGAGCAATTTGAGGGCTCATTTTAATCAGCATCTTTTTTTAAAAAAAATAAACTCCCTCAATTATAGACTTTCTTTCTATGACTTGGCAGCTTTGTATTAATTTCTCAATAGCCAGTCAATGGCAGCTTGAGGAGTCCACCTTTCTGGAGAGCTGTTGTCCAAAACCTATCT
The DNA here is from genome assembly GCF_032191835.1 of Heteronotia binoei. Taxonomy (NCBI): domain Eukaryota; kingdom Metazoa; phylum Chordata; class Lepidosauria; order Squamata; family Gekkonidae; genus Heteronotia; species Heteronotia binoei. The sequence continues at coordinate 147,801,683 of NC_083224.1, forward strand.
AACAATGACTGTGAGGCTGTCAGCAACTGGATGCATACTGTACATACTCTCTTATAAAAAGCATTGTGCCTTTCTCCTTTGGAGGACTAGTGACAAGCAGCAATTGAACAAAAGCCCCCCCTCCCCACCATGCGTTTGTTGAATCTTCAACGTTTGTTGAACCTTTTAATATTTTGAGAAAGTATAATGAATGCAAACAAAAAATGGCTATAGTTGGACAGGAGGAACAGTTTTGTTGCTTTGGGGAAGTGATGCTGTTTGGCAACAGTTTCCAAAGGAAGGGGAGGGCTTGTTCCTGCTTGGGGCAGATTGGCCATTTAACTCACAGGAGAAGTTTCCCAGAGAGCCATAGGCAGCCAGGAGCAAGCTGAGATAAGCCCCAACAGTTCTGCCAGTGCTGCAGAGAACATTTGGCTCAGACCAATATTGTTGGTGTCAGTTCACCTGTTATCCCCCCACCACCACTAGCTGTGATAAGACAATAAAAGGAAGGTAGTAAAACAGTGAGGCAAAGTTGTTTGGCTCAAGCCCCCCCCCCCCCCCCGAAACCAACTCAGATTACTATAGCATAGTACATATGGGCCTAAAATGCCGCTTGTCTCATCTCTTCCAAAAGCTGCAGGCAGATCACCCTGGGTGGGGCAGCATGATCATCCAAGAAAACCGAAGAATTGTTTGTACTGGCTTTACAGCATGCAATACCTGACAGTTTGTTTTAAACAAAAACACAAAACACTTTTAATAATGTCATTACTGCCACTGAGCTGGCCATCTTTCAGAGAAAATTACCCTGGCATTTTTTTTTTTTAAAAAGAATGTTCATTTTAATAAATGGCAGAAGATGCATGTTGCCCTTAGTCAGCAGGAAGTGGATATACACCAGAGAACAGACTGATTGTGTTACAGTCAACCAGAACATTGAACAGCCCACAGTCCAAGGCAAAAAAATAAATAAATAACATAACTGCTTTTATTCAAATGATCATTCTCACTGCAGCTGGATCCTGCTGATTCACACACTTGCCTATTCTCTGACCTTGCACCAATAGCTCCTGCTTGCAGGAATAATTAGAACGAGTGTTTCCTGTGCATGCCTCTGTCTTCCCAACAAACAGCTATGAAAGACAGCATTTAAAAAAATATACCATTAATTAAACTTTTTTTGTTACTTTGCATGATTAATCAAGTTCAACTGCACTCCTGTTTGACTGGATCTACTTTTTAGCACTTACATTATCAGACCAACAGGAACATTAGTACCTCTGATAACAACATAACCACTGGAACAGATATGCCAGCCATTTTAGAACTTTAAAACAAAAAGATGGTTCACAGTTGTAAGTGCTCAATATGGAAGAAGAGTGAAGAGACTGTTCATGCTTACAAATGAACTTTAAATAACCTTTGCTACTAAAACTGAATTTAAAGGAAGATGTGGTTTCAGGGTAATATAACAATGACCCCTCAAAGCTGCTTCAACAACATTTTGGTTAAAATGTTTACTCCCCATGATGGATTAGATGTTTTGCAGCCTGAGACAGTGATGGCAGCCGCCACCATCTCTCCACTGTTGCCACTACCAATACCTAACTGGAGATAGTTCTCCTTAACACCCCCCCCATCCCTCTTTAAAAATAGTACAGCAAGCTAGAGATGTCTTTTAGCCAACGTATTTTCTTGGCACCTAATTACAATACAGCAGTATTTGGGATGATGACATAATATTGATGATTTCAGAATTAAAACATTGTGAAACCACAGCCCTTCCTCTTTGGCTTCCTTGGCCAAAGCACACTGGTCCTCTCTCACCCTGAAAACTACTAAAACCTCCTTCTCTTTGTCCACACAAGAAGGAGGATGTTAGAGAGGGAATAGCAAACAAAAAAAAGTCTTCACCCCTTGGCAGAAGAAAATATTAGATGAAGGGTACCCTCACACAATCTCACTGGAAAGGGATTTCAAAGTTTGGGCACTGTGGCTGAGAAGGTCCTTTCTCATGTTGCCATCCTAGCCACAGATGGCAGGGGCATCCAAACCAGGAACCTTGAAGATGACCAGAATGATTAGGTAGGTTTATACAGAGCAGGCTGCCCTTCAAGTATGCATGCCCCAAGCAGCATAGGACTCTAAAGATCAGTTCTAGCACCTTGAATTGGGCCCAGAAGTGACTGGGGAGCCTGTGAAGATAGAACAAGTCTGGAGTTCTCTGGTCCCCACAGCTCACTCCAGAATGGCATTCTATTCTGGAGTGGCATTCTATTACCAATAGAATGGCATTCTATTACCACAGCATTCTATTACATTCTAGAACGACCACTCTTCTTAGAATGAGGCCACACCATTCTATTACATTCTATTGTGGCTTCCGGACAGTCTGTGCTGTGGAAAGGGCACTCAAAAAGTGTATGAACTCTTGTGAGAATGGGTAATCTTGCTAGATTCCAAGAAGACCCAAAGAGGAAGGGCTGTGGTTTTGAAATGTTATTTTAATTTTGAAGTCATCAATATTATGTCATCTTTACCAATACAACTGTGATTAAATGTGATGCCAAGAACTGAAAATACTTTGGCTTGTTTTGGGTTGATAGGATGGTTTACTATGCAGCAGAAGCAGACTTAACACTCTTCTTAGAACCACCGACTTCAAATCCATTAAGTGTAGACATTCAAAGCAGCTCTCAGTCTGTGGTTTTGGTCTATAAAATACTAACTGGAGAAAGAATCAATCCCTCTTAATCCTGGTCAAATGTGCCTACTCCAGAGTAAGAACAGCAAACAGCCATACTGTGATAATTATAAATAATATTGTACAAGTTAATAAGAATCTATATGAGTCTTTGAATCCAGTTGGCAATATTTTCTGATGCAACCTTGTTATCTTAATAGCTATTTGTTAATTGATGGTATAACGCTGATAGGAATATTTATAGAATTGTTAATTTCAGTTTAGACCCTTAATAACCTCTTTAAGTGTGAAGTTCATCTTCTCATTTCATCTCATTATCTCTCTTCCTCGTTTCATGCTAGTGAATAGCATCTCACAGGAACATTTGTCATAATAATTCTGCAACAACAATTTTTCCATAACCATCAATAGCTTAAGTCTGTGACTGCTATTTCTGGAAACAATTGCAGTTAAATTTCACTTTGTTTTGGAACTTGCATGCTTTGACATCACAGTAAAGTTTGACAAAATTGGTCTGATTTATAACTGGAAGAGCACTGAGGGGGCTTGTATACTGGGAAGTGGGTATACACTCTGAACTTAAAGAGTGTATACTTAACTTTAAAAAAGCTCCAAGTACCAAGACAATAGAATAAATACAAGTTTTAAAAATGTATTTGGTGAATACTGTTCTTTTTAATGCATTCTGTTTTATGGAGCCACTGGAATAAACAGGGTTGATGGAGTTGCTTTTGCACCATTTATTTGGTACATAAGAAACCTATGTACTACATTACTTCTATGGTATATGTCAACCATACTTGTGCAGTGCTTCAAGAGAGCACAGATGGAAAAAGCTAGTTACCTAGAGACATCAGTCTACTGCAACTCATTGGAAACTAGTTTTATAATCATCAGGACTCTCCTTGGGTGAACTTTGGCAGCTCTAGAATGCCTTACTGCTAGAATTTCTGCTTTCATTATGGCTCATACTGTAAAAAGCTCATGCTTCTTTTTTTAAGTGCATGTTTCAATCCTTCCACTGCTGAAAGTGAAATGCATTTTTAAGCCATTTCCTTCCTTCCTCCCAAAAGATATCAGGATTCAGATGGCTAATCAGAGGTAATGCAAGACAGGTTACCCTAGACTACAATATTATTTTTTGTTTGAAACTTGACCCATTTCTTGACACTAAAGTTGATGATGATGACTGACATTATATATTTATTATAATGCTTAAAGTAAACCACTGAGAAGGGAAAGGTAGAGCTCCCTGACGAAAGGTTTAATATCTGTGTATTAACAGATCATAGAAAGGAATAGTAGAGATGACAAAAAGAGAGCCAGCTTGGAGTTGTGGCGCATCTTCTTCCTTGAAAAATGAGATTTGACCATGGTTAACATATAGAAGATGATGGTTGTGCATTATGTGGGGCTGCCTTTGAAACAAATCCAGAAGCTTTGTGTTGTGGTTTATAAACTGTCTTGGGAGAGTGTATTGGTTAAACAGCACAGAACAAAATTGTTTAAAATATATACCACTGGTAGACTGGCCACAATGTCCCAGGATGTCCCCCAAAATTCCAGTTGTTTGGGGAGAAATGATTCCAATTAGGGCAAGTGCCAAGGAAGTGAAAAATTAATCTGTAAGAAGAAGGAAAGTCCTCACAGCAGTCTTAGAGACAGGAGTGGCTGTGTACTATTACTGGCAAGTCAGTTCAGCACAGAGGCAAAGCAAACTGAATTGCAAATATTTATTGCTAGTACATTTTTGGCTGTACTTGTCCAGCAGTAAATGATTTACACAATAGAGAGGGGTAGATTTTTGCAGTCTGCTAGAGGCCATAAGAAGAAGAGGCTATTGAGAAGGCCTTACCATCAGAAAGTCTGTTTTAGCTATTATTTCTTGTTCTGTTATTGCTACATATAAAATCATTTTGATTGTTTGAAAAACTGTAACTCTTCTCCCCATATGCATACATGCGCGCATACACACACACACTCAAGTTGGCATGAAGACTCAGAAAGTAATGCATTTTAAATAAGCCATCTTTTAAAACAACTGGAAATAATCATGGAAGTATTCTGTCTGCTGTCTGCATTAATGTGAGTTATTTTATCGCTTAGGGAAAAAAAAATCCTTTTAGAGGAAAACATCAATGGGGGGAGGAATCTGACAGCTTAAAATGTGTGGCTCAGCCATTTTGGTAATTAACCACAGTTCTACCGATTTGTGTATTTCCAGATGACGAGACAAGAAACAAGCTACATCTCAGAAGAAATTGCCCTCCAGAGAGAGGCGGGAAGCAAACAATTGTGAGGTTGATAGCTTGTACCGGCACCATTTTCTTCCCCTCCTGGTTCAAGGAGTTCCAAGCACCCTTCTGTAAATCATAATCTCAGACCAATTTATTATCTTCCAGTTCAGTGCACAACAATATCTGTTGCACATGGATACCAGTACTATCACAAGGTGGACTTCAGGGATGAAAGACAGCATGCATCCACAGAGCTACCTGCCCATTTGGAGTCATGCCCTGTGCTGTGACAAGCAGAAGTTCATCCCATTGTCTCCCACTTCCTCTAACTGGCAATTACAATTGTGCTCTGCAAATGCTATACTAGGATCAATTCCAAACAACACTGTTCTGTAGTATGTTATAAAGGGGGAGCTGAAAGAACACCCATATCTTCGCCATTATCTTTTCTTATAGCGTGCTGCTACAATGTGTTACCCAAAATAGGCAGTCTCTGCTTAGTTTGGGGAAATTAGCTTGGAGATGGAGTGAGAGACGGATAGCTGGGATCTCCACATACGTATACAGGGATCTGACCCTATGAAAACTCTCAGAAATAACCAGGCTGTTATTCATGAGAAAGGTCTTTATTGAAACAAAAAGAAAACAAAATAAAACAAGGATGCACACAGCAAACATTTACAAGAGCTAACCTGGAGAATTAGGGAGGAAAGGGAAAAGTGTTGTAGGAATAGGTGCAGTATGTTATAGAGGGGGAACTACGAGAACACTCATACCTAGGCTTCCCAATCCCTAGTCCCAGAGGGGGATCCCCCGGTTTTACAGGCTTCCCCCCTCCCCCAGCCAGCTGGCTGGCGGGGGAAGCCCCGCCCCCGCAGCCATCATGTACCTCCATAAACGATTCCCATAGGGAATGATGGGGAATTGATCTGCAGGTATTGGGGGCTCTGTGGGGGCTGTGTTTTGAGATAGAGGCAACAAATTTTCAATATAGCATCTAGTGCCTCTCCTCAAAATACCTCCCAAGTTTCAAAAAGATTGGACCAGAGGGTCCAATTCTATGAGCCCCAAAAGAAGGTGCCCCTATCCTTCATTATTTCCTATGGAAGGAAGGCATTTAAAAAGATGTGCAGTCCCTTTAAATGTGATGGCCAGAACTCCCTTGAAGTTCAATTATGCTTGTCACACCCTTGCTCTTGGCTCCGCCCCCAATGTTTCCTGGCTCCACCCCCAAAGTCCCCAGATATTTCTTGAATTGGACTTGGCAACCCTACTCATACCTTCGCTTGTATCTTTTCTTATAGGATGCTGCCACAACAGGTACTATATTGGGACCTGCACGTCATTGCTCTCACACATACTTGTGATTTTACTGCACAGTAACAAAAGACAACACTGGATCAGTGGCCTGCTTGGCGGATCACACATTGTGCAGGCCTGTTATCTAGTCATTTCCCAGATCCTCAGCTCAGTTACACCAATCTCAGCCCATTGAAGGAATGAGTTTAGAAGGGTGTAATGCTTTAGACTGCACTGTCAGTCTATATTTGTCACTTTTGGACTTTTAACCAGTGTTCTTGTGGCAAGAATGTATAGACCAGGGGTTTCAAACATCTGGTCCAGGGACCAAATCAGGCCCCCAGAGGGCTCCTATCAGGCCCATGAGCAACTGGCTATCATCTGCCTTCTCCCTCTCTCTTGCTTCCTTCTGTATAACAGCTTGCTTTGCAAGGCTTGCTCAGTCGTACCTTTATTTTCTCCATTGGCTGAGGCTCCTCCTTTGTGGAGGAAAGGGGGGGAGGAAGAGCTTGCTTTGCCAGGCTATCACAATCGCATGGCAGGGTTACTGACTCAAGTCTCTCTTCCTTCTATTAGCTGAGGCTCCTCCCCCTCCTGGCCCCCTGGGGAAGGCAGGAAAGAACCAGAGCTTCCTTTGCCCAGTTCCCTGGATCCCATGGGAGAAATACAAAGAAAGCACCTTTAAAAACAATGAGTGTTAATGTTTTTTTTTTAAAAAAAATCTTTGTGTTTGTGTCCTTTATAAAGTTTATATCTTTGCTATCTAATCTTAAACAGGTACACACATGGCCCGGCCCTACATGGCCCGGCCTGACAAGGTCTCATTTATGTCAGATCCGGCCCTTGTAACAAATGAGTTTGACACCCCTGGTATAGACCATAGTTCCGGAAACTGCTAAATCCAGTTTTGCAAATTTCTGGGGAGGTAGAGTTTGGGGAGGGAATTCAGTGGGGTATAATGCCATAGAGTTTGCCATCTTGAAGCTGCCATTACCTCCAAAAGAGATAGGAAATCAGTTATAATTCCAGGACAACACTGGGCCCACTTAAGTGGGTTTGCCAACCTCCAGGTGGGGCCTGGAGATCTCCCACTATTAAATTCAATTTCCTGGATTAAATGACTGCTTTGGAGGGTAGACTCTATGGCACTGTATCTCACTGAGGTCCCTTTTATCCTCAAACCTCACCCTTCCCAGTCTCCATCCCCAGAATCTTCAGTTATTTCCCAACCCAGAATTGGTAACCCTAACCTAGAGGCTGTCACTCCAAATGTACTAAAACAATACAAGTCACATATAAAAGTAGCCTGTGTGTGTGTGTGTGTAGATTATACTATGGTTTACTATAGTGTTTCTCCTGAAGCTTTTTATTGGATGCTTTTGCATAGCTGTAGTCCAGTATCAAGAAGAGCCCAGGGAATTCTTAATTCTCTTCAATGGGATGAAGAGGACACTGGAATGTATTTGATGCAATATGGTCTCACTTGGCTAATAACCCCAAATTTATCTAGTTCTTGAATTATGGACATGGAGAAAAATTTTGGCAAAGGCAACAATTGATATTTTCACATGGCAAGAGGTACACTTTTTTTCACCTTCGTTCAGTAGGGGTATGAACATTTTTTTTAAAAAATATCAATTTATTTTAAAAATCCATTTAGTATTGCATATTGAACCAATTTGAGAGCTGTTTTGGTATAGTGGTTAAGAGTTCAGACTCTAATCTGAGAGAACCAGGTTTAATTCCCCACTCTTTCACATGACATGAGTTTGGATCAGTCTTTAGTTCTCTCAGTGCTGTTATTTCAAGAGTAGCTCTTGAAAGAGCTCTTTCAGCCCCACCTACCTCACAGGGTATCTGCTGTGGGGAGGGGAAGGGAAAGGAAATTTTAATCTGCTCTGAAACTCCAAGTGAAGGGTGGGGTATAAATCCAATCTCCTCTTCTTCTACTTTATCTCCTTTAACCTGAACTGGAAAAGAGGTAGGCTGGTGCCAGAATAACAAAGGAATCCAAATATTAAATAATATTGCTGGCTATTGTTACTTTTAAAAATTCAGATTCACTGTAATTATATTACATTAAAAGGTGGTCTAGGTTCCTTTGTTATGAGTTAATATTTGAACACGTTTCTAATGCTCAGCAGCACTGTCCTCTGCTTTTGCGACTTTTTCCTTCCACTCATCATCTTTTGGCCTTCCCTCCCTCAAGTCATATTGCTGATGTTGCAGTTGCTGCCTTGGCTTTTTGGTTCACTTCTCAGAGCATGTGTGCAGATGTGTCCTTACCATAAGGTAAAACGAGGCAGCTGCCAAAGATGGAGGAGAGAGAAGCTCTGGGCAAATTCCATTCATTCCAAAGATGCTTGCACAGGAGAAATTCCTAACAAAGGGCCTCCTATTATAATTTGTGAGAAGACAGATGTGGCATTTCACTTTTCTGCTTCAGGCAGCGAAGTATGACTAGCATATTCCAGTCTCCCAAATCAGAACACCCTAACTTGTGCCATCCTAAGAACACTTTCCTGGTAGTAAGCCCAGCTGGATATACTTGAATAGGATTCTCAGTTAGAGCTGCCAAGCTCCCACTGGGGATTGGGTTTTCCCCAGTTTAGGGTCCCCCAACCTGCTGGCATGGAGCAGGCCACTGGGGGGATTCCTGCCCCCAAAGAGCTCTGTCACCATGCAATGTGCCTGGCGTGATGATGCCAAGTGATATCATCATGCCAGGCATGTTTATTTATTTATTACTTTAGATTTCTATCCCGTTCTCTCCGCAATGTTGTGTGAAGGATGCTCTAGCATTTGGGTAAAAACTCTATAGAGTTTTACCTGAATCCTAGAGCATCCCCAGTATGATGTGCCCAGCACAATGGCATCACTTCCAAATGGCATCATCACAACCACACACACCTTTTGTGCGAGAGATAATTCCCCCACTGAAGCCAATGTAGGACTTGGCAACTCTATTCTCAGTAGACCTGTTTAGAATTGCTCTCATTGTTTCCTAAGTATGCAGATCAAACACATTGAGTGTCATGTTGTCTACCAATAGCTTCATTTCTGCTCCTGGCAACTACTTCAAAAACAAAAAGAAAGCAAAAAATCTGGGCCAACTAAGGGCCAAATGGGCACCAGGTGGCAAGCTCAGAATCTGGATAATTGTCAGCCCTGACCTTGGGACTATCTGATTAGAACAGAAATTAGCCATGGTAAATTTAAATGTGCTGGTTATCACCTCTAAAGCCCTATATTGCAGAGGACCTGTCTACCTTAGGGACCATCTCTCCCCACATGTTCCCCAGAGGGTACTTAGATCTGGATCGCAGAATTTACTGTCAATCCCTGGGCCGAGGGAGGCGAGACTGAAGGCTACCAGAGAAAGAGCCTTCTCAATTGCTGCCCCCCACTGGTGGAACCAACTCCCAGAAGATGTAATGACCTTGCGGGACCTTGCCCAGTTCCGCAAGGCCTGCAAAACAGCTCTATTTTGACTTGCCTTTAATTGAACTACAGTATAAGTAGATGCCCAACATCGCCGAACATCGCTGAATGTATGGTACCAACTCTAGCACCAAAAATTGTTTTAATTGTTTAACTGGTAATTGATTGTTAATTTTAATTGTTTGCTCACTGTTTTATTGTTTGGTGTTTAATTGTTGTGAGCCGCCTTGAGTAGGGTGGCCATAATGTCTGAAGGCCAGCCAGGGACACCTTGGGGGGGGGGGGAAGGCAGGAGTGACGTCACTTCCGGCGACGTCACTTCCGGCGACGTCATACCACCGCCGGAAACAGGAAGTGACATCACTTCCTGTGACATCATTTCCCCCGGGCTACCTGCCGGAAACGGGAAGTGACATCACTTCCTGTGACATCATTTCCCCCGCGCCACCTGCCGGAAGCAGGAAGTGACATCACTTCCTGTGACATCATTTCCCCCAAATGGCATCATTTCCCCCAAATGCCACTGCCGGAAACAGGAAGTGACTTCACAGCACTTCCTGTGACGTCCCCAAAAATCCCCCAAATATCACCGCCGGAAACAATTTTGTTCTCAAATCCTGTATATACTTCATCAGTATATGGGATAAGGCACTTTCTCAACTGTGCTGCATAATGCAGCCTATTTATTTTGTCCTGTTGGCTCTGTTGGCTCTATCTGCGCCACCTTCATCACTTTCGGGGTGTGGATCCCCCAGTGGGGTGGGCTCCCGACTCCCTCCGCCGGCTGTTTCTGATAGCCCTGCGCCCCCTCTTTCATTTGATATGTGTCCCGTGCGGGTGCCACCCTCCTGCCGGGAGATGCCGCAAAATGAGCCCCCTTGAGGCTTATGGCGGCAGGGCTCGGGGGAAGCAAGCTAGACTGCTGTTCTTTTGAGGGGTTATAGAGTGTTTCGAGCCCCTCCCTGTGGCATTGGTCCCATCGTCGTGGGACCCAGGGGGCCGGCGCAGCAGCCTGCCGAAGCAGCCTGTCACTAATAACACAGGTCGAGATGCGGAAGTGACTGACAGGCTGCTTCAGCGGGCCGCTGCGCCGGCCCCCTGGGTCCCACAACGATGGGACCGATGCCACAGGGAGGGGCTCGAAACACTCTATAACCCCTCAAAAGAACAGCAGTCTAGCTTGCTTCCCCCGAGCCCTGCCGCCATAAGCCTCAAGGGGGCTCATTTTGCGGCATCTCCCGGCAGGAGGGTGGCACCCGCACGGGACACATATCAAATGAAAGAGGGGGCGCAGGGCTATCAGAAACAGCCGGCAGAGGGAGTCGGGAGCCCACCCCACTGGGGGATCCACACCCCGAAAGTGATGAAGGTGGCGCAGATAGAGCCAACAGAGCCAACAGGACAAAATAAATAGGCTGCATTATGCAGCACAGTTGAGAAAGTGCCTTATCCCATATACTGATGAAGTAAATACAGGATCTGAGAACAAAATTGCACCAGAAGACACAAACACAAAGCTCCCTTACACTGAATCAGTGCTTGGGTCCACCAAAGTCAGTATTGTCCACTCCAGTCACAAACACAAAGCTCCCTTACACTGAATCAGTGCTTGGGTCCACCAAAGTCAGTATTGTCACATAAGAACATAACAGAAGCCCTGTTGGATCAGGCCAGTGGCCCATCCAGTCCAACACTCTGCGTCACATAAGAACATAAGAGAAGCCCTGTTGGATCAGGCCAGTGGCCCATCCAGTCCAACACTCTGCGTCACATAAGAACATAAGAGAAGCCCTGTTGGATCAGGCCAGTGGCCCATCCAGTCCAACACTCTGCGTCACATAAGAACATAACAGAAGCCCTGTTGGATCAGGCCAGTGGCCCATCCAGTCCAACACTCTGCGTCACATAAGAACATAACAGAAGCCCTGTTGGATCAGGCCAGTGGCCCATCCAGTCCAACACTCTGCGTCACATAAGAACATAACAGAAGCCCTGTTGGATCAGGCCAGTGGCCCATCCAGTCCAACACTCTGTGTCACATAAGAGAAGCCCTGTTGCATCAGGCCAGTGGCCCCTCCAGTCCAACACTCTGCGCCACATAAGAACATAAGGAGGGAAGGAAGGGAGGAGGGAAGGGAGGAGGGAATGGAAGGGAAGGGAAGGGAAGGAAAGGGAAGGGAAGGGAAGGGAAGGGAAGGGAAGGGAAGGGAGGAAGGAAGGAAGGAAGGAAGGAAGGAAGGAAGGAAGGAAGGAAGGAAGGAAGGAAGGAAGGAAGGAAGGAAGGAAGGAAGGAAGGAAGGAAGGGAAGGGAGGGAAGGAAGAAAGAAAGGAAGGGAGGGAGGAGGGAGGGGAGGAGGGAGGGAAGGAAGGGAGGAGGGAAGGGAGGAGGGAAGGGAAGGGAAGGGAGGAGGGAAGGGAGGAGGGAAGGGAAGGGAAGGGAGGAAGGAAGGAAGGAAGGAAGGAAGGAAGGAAGGAAGGAAGGAAGGAAGGGAGGGAGGGAAGGAAGAAAGAAAGGAAGGAAGGGAGGAGGGAGGGAGGGAAGGAAGGAAGGGAAGGGAGGGAGGGAAGGAAGGGAGGGAAGGAAGGGAGGAAGAAAGGAAAGAAGGGAAGAGGGAGGGAAGAAAGGAAGGCCGCCCCCCCCCCGCTTTCGGCCCCCTTACCTGCGGTGGCGGTCGGCGGCGAGTCGGGCGGCGGCGGCGGGTCGGGCGGCGGTGGCGAGTCCAGCGGCGGCGGCGAGTCCAGCGGCGGGGGCGGCGGCGAGGCCAGGGAGGCGTCGGAGAGGCCTTCCTTGGCCGGCGCTGGCCCGGGAAGGCCTTCCAGAGGCTCTGGAAGGCCTTCCCGGACCAGCGCCGGGTGCTCCGCGGCCTCCCCGCGGCCTCCGCTGGTCGCTGGGGGCCTTCCAGACACTCTGGAAGGCCCCCAGCGACCAGCGGAGGCCGCGGGGAGGCCTTCGCTGGCCGGCGCTGGTCCGGGAAGGCCTTCCAGAGGCTCTGGAAGGCCTTCCCGGACCAGCGCCGGGTGCTCCGCGGCCTCCCCGCGGCCTCCGCTGGTCGCTGGGGGCCTTCCAGACACTCTGGAAGGCCCCCAGCGACCAGCGGAGGCCGCGGGGAGGCCTTCGCTGGCCGGCGCTGGCCCGGGAAGGCCTTCCAGAGGCTCTGGAAGGCCTTCCCGGACCAGCGCCGGGTGCTCCGCGGCCTCCCCGCGGCCTCCGCTGGTCGCTGGGGGCCTTCCAGACACTCTGGAAGGCCCCCAGCGACCAGCGGAGGCCGCGGAGAGGCCTCCCCCACCGCTGCCGGCCCCGCGCGCGGGCGGGGAAGGCGGGGAGTGAGGGAGGGAGCGTCCCTGCGCGTGCGCAGGGGCCCTGCGCAGGCGCAGGGACGCTCCCTCCCTCACTCCCCGCCTTCCCCGCCCGCGCCCGCGGCCCACCGGCTCCTGGGCTGCCTAAACCGGGACCTTTAATGGTCCCGGTATAGGGAGCCCGGGATCCGGGATTGGGTGGCCAGATCCGGGAATGTCCCGGGAGACCGGGACGGTCTGGCCACCCTAGCCTTGAGTCTGCTTCGGCAGGGAGGGTGGGATATAAATGCGATAAATAAATAAACAAATAAATAAATGGTATGCCCTGGTACATTTTCTCTCTGGAGTAAATGTTGCTCTCTAGAGTAAATGTTGCTTCTTCTGGAAGCTGTATTTAAATTGTCCAAGAAGTACCCCAGTTCTCAGACTCCATAATTCCAATCTAACATGATAGCCATGCTGCAAATTATTAAGTGAATCTAAAATAATGCCTGCTCCTACCTTCACACATATATCAGGCACTCCCATACATGCAGGCCCAAGATACTTTCCAGCACTGACTAGGCCTAAGTCACAATAATATGCTGTCCATTTTCAAAGGTGATGGGTCGATAACAGGGAAGAGCCTTATCTTTGGCAATGTCCTCTCAGTCTACACATATATAGGGATGGGAATTCATCTGACAATGAAAGACCACCATCTTGTGACATTTTTCTTTTGTGCTGTTCCTCAGACATTTTCTGAGAACATATAGAAAGCCTTCCTGTATGAAGTTAAGGCTTTGAATATTGTTTGGTAACAGTTTCTGGGATCCATGATGCAATGTGCAGCACTTTTCCTGAGAAGTCAGTGGAGGAGACTCTCCCATTCCAGCATACCCCTTGGATTATGCATCACTGCTAACCAGGAACAGCAGTGCATGAAGAAAGCATTGAAGAATCAGGGTATGATACCATCTATGAAGGCAAGGAGCAGTCAATTATAATTACTGGTCAAATGAAATATCCAAGGCACTCTGAACTGCTTGTGAGCAGTATGTGGCTGGAGAACAATAGAAAACATCAGGATCCAGAGGCTCGGCCTCACTGAAAGAAAACAAGGGCACAAACTAGTGACCTCAGCATGTACAGGTGGTTAGAGGGCTTATATAGATCATAGGGGGAGCCCAGTTTTGGTTCACTGGGGCTAAAGAAAATTAATAAGCTGCTAAAGCCACAAGCTCATCAATCTGCAATGCAGAAAGGTCAAAAGTATTATCTAAATATCTTGTCTAGTTCTCCAAAATTCCTAAATCTGGCCTTAGGTAAAGAATATCTTGTGTTTCCTTCATAATAGAATAGTTGCTGAAAACTCTACAAAGCCAAATTTACAGACTTTCCAGTCTAGTGATTGTTACTCTATAGGAGATGACTTAGTCCATTAACTTTATTGCCAAGCCCAGAACACATGATATGCTCAAGGTACAGATTACAACGAAAGCAGGTGGAGTTTTGGATTCTGTACTAAAAAGGATACTCTAGTTCAGTCATTTCTTGATAATGGGCTATATGCAGGAATCAGCATGCAAGGTTCCACATAGCCCATTTTGTGCAAAAGGTCAGAGCATATGATCCACCTAAATGGCCCCATTCAGTCTTAAAACACATGGAATGGATTTCATTGTACAAAGGCTAGAATTAACAGCAGAAATGTGTGTTCTGGCTGTGCAGCTATGTTACAGGTGCCGATATAGGTGACTTGGGTGCACCTAGTCAGAAAAGCAGATCAACAAGCACTGCAGGTTGATGTTGCTTTTTCTGATTGGAAAACAGCATGGCACACAGACGGGATGTCGGTTCTGTATATCAAACTCTGCCTCTTTATGGAAACATCTCCAGTCAAATAGGCTTTGGAACATTAAGGAGAACAAATTTGGAAACAGTATCTATATGCCAGATGGGCAAGTAGGAAGAATCTGTGTGATAAATATAGTATTAAGGCGGAATGTGATAGAGAAGCATGTGCCCAGCTCCTTGGAGGATGGGTAGGCAGGAAAATGATACCTCTTTCAGTCTTCCAGCAATGCAGCCTAATCAAATAAAAAAATCTGGTTCTTATCACACTGTATCAATCACCAGGTACCTAGTCGCTGTATATATGACTATGAAGATTTCTCAGGGTATAGACAAGAGCATCAGATTAGCTGCACCCGCTGCATCCATTTGCCCAGTTTCATGGGGCTTGTAGGTTGGTGATGCTATCTCTGCTCATATAATGAATCTACTGCTGTTTTCCATGAGAGACAAATCATGAAGATCTGTGTACTCTCCTGTGTCACTGAAAGTTGCAAATAATACCTCCAACTCTATGAATATGTATACACACATATTATATACATACACACACATACATATTATCCTCACTGTATACATTGACCTTCTAAGAGCAAGTATTAATGTGGGAACTTTTTACTGCAAAACTTTCTGTTCATGATCTTATGTTGCATGCTAATATTTTTTTTAAAAATCCCCTAGTCATTGGATATATATATGTTAAAAAATATAGCCACTGGATATTAATCTAATGTAACATGCTTCTCAGGTCAGTATGTGTCACTATGCATGTGACTGTCAGCATTCAGTTACAAGTACAAACTGTTGTGTGTCCCATCACTGTATAACTTTCAAGTGTCGGCTGGCTGGAGACAAGTCAAATTACCATTTGTACTTATGAGAAATGATTCAGACAAATTGTTCAACTTTTTTCTAGCACAATCTGGGTTAAAACAACAATAACCAGCCAGCCAGCCAGCCAAGCACAAGAGGTGCGTCAGCCTTCAGACTGTGGTCAACAGCAGATGCTTCTGTGAAATGTGAAGGAAAAAAACCCCTCACAGTACTAATTATCTGGCTTCTGATCTAGATGCACATATTTCACTTGGTCCAAACAAGGCTGGTGGATTGTGTTATAAATTAAAAGGAAGGCACATTCTACCAGATGCCCCCAACAGTATTTCTCCCTTTTTATGAGATTTTCCCACCTTTAAGAAAAGAACAAGTGTACCTAACTATATCCAGCTCCCACATACTATAGTTAGTGATTATGAAAAGAAAGTTCATGTATGTGTATATGCATGTAGTTTAGGACTGTCTCCTTGTCAATCAATTACATTTAAATTCATTTTCGTATTGCCCATATCTTGACATAGGTGCCTTCTCTGAGATAATGAATGACTTGCAATAAAATTTTGCAACTGAACGAACAAAAGGTATCACTGATTGTCAGTCAGGTAATTTTTTAATAGTTTCTGTTTCATTTTGTTACAGTAAAACAGTAGAAGTAAAATAGCCTTGATGCTCCCCCACCCCAAGTGTGCCACTCACCACAATTAACATTTGTCCTCAACACTTAGCTACTCTTCTCAAAGCCACCATTTCTTAGATTTTTTAAAAACTGTGGCATCACAAGAAAACAAATTCTGAATATGCTCAGATGCACACTGCATGGAATGTTAAAGTGCCCTTGCACTTCTCACACAATGGGGGAGGTGTGATTTCCACAGATTTCTCTTTAAACTTTAAAGAGACTACAGCAGACAACCTGAAAGCACTGCACAGCGGGGAGTGCCTCCTCATCATGCAGCTATTTTTCAGGCTGTCTTCTGCAGTCCTTTTAATGTTCATGAGGACTGCAGAAGATAGCCCAAAGAGCTGAGTAGCAGGGAGTGCCCCTCTGCCATGTAGCTGTTTTTCAGGCTGTTTTTTGCAGTCTTTTTAAAGTTTAAAGGGATTGCAGAAAACAGCCCCAAACAACTAAGCAGTGAGGAGTCACTTTAAACCCCTTCTTTTTGCTCCATCCAGTAACCACCCACGCTCCATCCACGAATCACTCTCAAAGTTCATGGAAGTTCATGACAGTCAAACCATCACAAACTTCTGTTCATGAGCAACAAATGACAAAATTAATCCCTATTTTCTACTCAAGAAGCCACTCCTCCAACTGTGCCCCTCTTCCATTTACAAAGGTTCCCCAAACCTTTGTAGCAGATTTTAAAGAAGTTCAGGGCTACAGAAAACAGGGAAGTGGCCAGACATATTTAGTGAGTGGAAACCTCAGGTATGAGCCTTTAGTCTGAACTCATTTGCCCAATAGGTATAATAGGTATAACCATTATAACCTGGGCTTTTTTTGTAGTAGGAACTCCTTTGCATATTAGGCCACACATCCCTCATGTAGCTAACCCTCCTGGAGCTTACAGGGTTCTTATTACAGGGCCTACTATAAGTTCCAGGAGGATTGGCTACATCAGGGGTGTGTGGCCTAATGTGCAAAGGAGTTCCTGCTACAAAAAAGCCCTGATTATAACATTAAGACCACATCATACCTCACTCAATTTTCTAACTCCCTCAAAATGACCAGTTGAGTTGCTGCCTCCCCCTATGAATGGCATTCAGTTCTCAAACTGTTAGGGTCACTTTGCACAATGTGCATCTCCTGTGTATGAGTCAAAAAGGGATAAATTCCAATTGTACTTATTTTCACACATGTCATTAACTCACATGCCCATTTCCTATATTGCAGCTAGTCCAGATCAGATTGAAAGCAGATATACACAGTGGAAAAACAGATATACGCAAGGGATTACTTGTGGGACATTCTATGTGGGAAAGAGCCTGTGCAAACTTTGTGTGTGTCTGAAAGAGCCCTTAGCATACTTACTAACAACAACATAATTTCTCTTATGAATATTTATTGATTTTGGACAGGTCCATCCATTAGGCAGAGTAAAGTAGCTCATCTCAGGCAGCTGATGCTGGAGTATCATTAAAGCAAATTATAAAACTATTCAATTTGTAATTAAAATAAATACAAATTACTTCATTTGTTATTATAATTTATTTTTTTTCTGTGCTGGGAGGCAGGGCTTATAGCATGTGCATCTCCTGCCAGTGTCAAGACCTGATGTAGCCCAGCCTATACCTGGGAAGAAGAATTCTCAGAAGAAGACTTGTCTTTTTCCCAGGTGCAGGCTGGGCTAGGGCAGGTCACACCCTCAGACTATTTCCATCCAGCCCCATCAAGTACAGTTTTCCTGCCCTCCTTCCGAGCATCTCAGAGTGGGATTTATGATTCTCGCTTCCCCATTTTATCATCACACCAACCCTAAAAGGTGGATTAGACTGAAAGTGCCTGACCCAAGGCCACCCAGCAAGTTGAATGACAAAGCAGGGATTTGAATTTGGCCGACACTCAGAAGAAGATCACAGATTTATATCCTGCCCTTCTCTCTGAATCAGAGTCTCAGAGCAGTTTACAATCTCCTTTATCTTCTTCCCCCACAACAGACACCCTGTGATGTAGGTGGGGCTGAGAGAGCTCTTACAGCGGCTGCCCTTTCAAGGACAACTCCTATGAGAGATATGGCTAACCCAAGGCCATTCCAGCAGGTGCAGGTGTAGGAATGTGGAATCAAACCCAGTTCTCCCAGATAAGAGTCCACACACTTAACAACTACATCAAACTGGCTGTCTTCAGGCCAACACTTTAACTATTGCACTACCTTAGTTTTCTGAATTACTGTTAATGAATAGAATTATCACACATTCCAGTAGTCTACTGGATATGCATTCCCTTGGGTATCTTTGGATACTTCTCTAAACAGTGAATGTAAACTACAGATTTCATGATCCAATAAACATGATAATTCAATATGTTTTAGTGACAGATATTCACCATTAGCTGCTCCTGTTGTTGGTTTGGTTTCAAACCAGGATATTTTTATGGGCTTCCATTCTGCTGCTTATCACTGCATCGGACTGCCTTCCTGTAATATATTGTCTGAAAAACTTGAGATTTTGATAGTCTAATGAAAATTGCATGAAGAAATCTTTGGATTATGAGCTCTGTGGACTTTCATAGAAATAAATATATTGAAGATATTCCTTTGGAACAGAAGGATTACCCAGAAAGTCAGTGGCTTCTGAAGTCACTACATTTTTGATTGAATGTTTGTTTTGCAAGAGATCTCTGAATGCCTTCCAGTGTTATACAGTAGCCAATTTATTCCACCTACGACACACTTTGTGGAGATTGTGAGAAGAATGCCTGAATAACAGTTGAGTTTTTGCAGCTGAGATATAAATATACACAATTTTCATGTACCATGCAAAAATTTCAGAACTAAACAGTATAATATTAGGTATAGTTAGTACATCTGGTTCTGTCAATATTCCCTTTGTTGCCAAATGCTCTTCTCTTAATGAAGCCTGTAGGAAAGTGCCACAGACACTGCTGACACTCAACAAGGGCTTACGTGCACAAAAGTTAAACAGGCTTTCAATAGATTTAATTATCATGGCTTTCTCCATGGAAATTTGGGCACTGAAGTTTTGTTTTGAATCAGATGGGAATATCCTATTACTGAGGCTTACTTAGAATCCCATTTATTTCTCTGGAGTTCCATGAAAGGAAGCCAAAGTAGTTAAGCCTATATAAACCTGTGATGTGGATGTGTTTGTTTTTTTTAAAGTACAAAGATTGTGACATCAATAATAGCAATCACCACAATGGAAGCACTATTAACACTTGTAATTTAAATCCTTTATTACGTACCTCAGAAATTGTAAGAACTATGGCTGACTGAACATATGCCAGCCTGGCTCATGTTTTCCTCACCAGCTATGAGCAGGGGGACAGCATTTTGTTTGATAGTCCAACTGTCTGTGAACTGCTTGAGCCTACTTGTCAAGTTACCTTTCATTTATTCAAATAGTACAAAACAACTGATGGTATTTCACACATGTGCATTCTCACACAGTCTGATGGGAGTCCTGTTCTCCCCCTCCCCCACAGATCTGTCATAATTGCATACTACTCAACAGCCAATTATCTAAATAAACAGTAAGCAAATCAGTCAGCCCGTGATTATAAAACACTTGTTTTTTTTAAAGAGTCTTTCTCCTTGGTGTTTGTGTTATTGTTGAGGCTATTTTGCACTTGCATAATTTTTCATATCTTTTGGGGAGTCATACTACCTTGTGCCTCACATGTCATTTAATTATCTCATCTAAGTATTCATAACTGTGGGGAAAAACTAACATGTAGAAGCACTTATAAGGCAGAATGAATGGAACTCCACCAACACAGCCATTACAAAGTTGTTTGGCAGCTGATAAGCAAGAAGATCCAGGGCTCACTTCACAAGTAATCATGGCTGATGAACAGCATTGCAAACTTTAGGTTGAGAAGTTCATGGAGATTATGTTGTGTAAGCCTTAGGGGTGTGGTTTGGGAAGGGGGGTGGACTTCATAGAGTCCACCTTCCAAAGCAGCCATTTTCTACAGATGAACTGGTCATCTGGAAATCAATTGTAATTCTGGGAGAACTGGAGGATGGAAAACCTCCTTTTAGTATCTGTAGATGTGACCATTATATATTAGTATTCCTCATGAGGAAGCAAAGACTGCGTTAGAAAAATTTTTGAACTCTTGCTCTATATTGAAACCTCCTATTTTTTCCTAATGAGCAGTTTTATAATTTGGTTAAGGGAGCAGGGCTTTTTTTGAGCACAAACACAGTTTCGGCTGGCTTGGTGTTAAGGGGTGTGGTATAATATGCAAATGAGTTCCTGCTGATTCAGGTTGTTCTGATTCTATAGTCTGATTCTATGTTCTGATTCTATATTCATCTATAGTTTGCATTTTGTATATTTATTATAGTCACTTTGTTCAAAAAAAAAATCACACTTAAAAAGTTTAAAAATGCTTTCATGTTTTTCACACTTATTTTCACAGTTTGTTTCTAGACATTTCTTTTGCATCCTGTGAGGCAAGGACATTGCATTCTGGGTTTGAAATAAACATCAAGTCTTGGAAGTCTGAAGAAAGGCACATTGAACTGCAAAACTATGTAAGGTCTATAGAACACAGTGAGGCTTTCTTCTGAAGTTCCCACATCTTGGGTCTACCAGCATTCTGTTTTCTTCTTCAGTTATTATTATGGTCATATGGACAGATAAATAATCAATTTTACAGTTTACACAATAAACAACATTTATACAATAAAACACAATCTAATAAAATTTACAATACAGTTTCCATACCCTAAGTATCAACACACAGAATTTGGCTACTTGGTACATAATCCTAGGGTTCTAATCACATAAAAGATAATAAAGCACTCTGATATCACATAATTAGGCATGCTCAGCAACTTTAAAAAATATGGAAAATAGACTGTGCAATGAGAACATATCAGGCCATTTTGAGCTCAGTAATGGTTGGACAGCTTCAGCTCTTATAAGGCTACAAATGCTTCCCAGGATGGGATCTATTGTTCCTATTTAAAAGTATTGGAAAGGTTAAGGTGTAACTATTTTAAAGTAACTTATGTTTGCCCAGCTCTCTTATTGAAAGGTGAGGCTTTAGCTGTTGGTTAGAAAGGAGCCATAACAATCTAGGAAGGTGTTTAGTGAAATGGTTTTTGTCATGCCTCACTTCCAAAGCTCAGAGCACCATGACAAAAGAGCACCATGATCTGGGCAACAGTGGCCATCCAAGGCTTCCTCCTAGCATATGCTCCCTCATGGCTTTCCCAACATCTTGAGGGTACATCTTGACAGTATGATGTTATGGTACAGTAGTGGGAAGTATAGCAGAATAGGAAGCACAGACTGATGGAAAACGTAGTCTGACAAGACGAGAAGTAGGAGGATGGAGATTTGACCAGAGGTTGTTAGGACTCAGACTTGGGCCTTGAGAATCAGGATTTGGAGTTCATTTTCAGGATCTCAAAACAGCAAGTGGGAATTTCCCACACACATGATGGCTTCTTTTCACATCTGGCCTACACATGCTGAATAATCAGCTTCTACCTCATCCATCTATATTTTAATTCTAGGGTACCAATTATTTTGTGTCCAATGTGGAACAATATATTCCTGATTTGAAGTTCAGCTAATCTGCTGAAGACATTTGTGCAATTGGCCTTGATGTTGAAGCCTTCTGGACTGGAGTTGAATTGCTGTCAGCTTGGGAAAGCAAACTGAAATGTAAAACACTGAAAAACTGTAATTCAATTAGCAATGACCAAGACTGACATTATGATCAAATATTTCCTGCCATAACTATGTGTTTCAGATTTCATGCATGACAATATTATTATGCTGTCACAGATAAAAGAGAAGGTTAATGCTCACGCTGGCAACAGTGGGGAGGGGAGTTATGCCTAAAAATGCTGAATAAGAGTTCACATGGCATCAAATAATAAACACAACTTTCTTTTATATTTCAGTCCAAATCCATGTCCAAAAAATGTAAGTTTATCTGTTAACAGTAAAAAAAATCAAAGGAAAAACCAGGCTAGAAACAGAAGAAACTGCCAGATTTAAAAGTATTCATTCATCTTCAGGAAATTACACAATATTTTAAGCTGCAGGAAAATATGATTACACAAAAGCTGTGCCAACATTTGTGGTCATATTTTGGCATTAAAATCCATTATTTGTAGAAGCTGTAGTTTTCAGGGTATGAAGAACAGCCCCACTCTGATCTGCAGGCTCTATTCCATTCGTCCTCCAGGACATCTAGGCATAGGCCTGCCAGTAGCCAGGTGTGGGCAGGGGATTCCTTGGTTTTGCAGGCTCCTCCCCACCACCAGCCAGCTGGACAGTGGGGGGAAGCCCTGGCTCAACAACCACCATATGCCTTTATATCTGGGCAGGCTTAGAAGAAACCTGTAAACTGCCTGTGTTTCGGACTGTGTATGTGCCTTTAAAACCTGTGGTTAGTGCTTGGATGGGAGACCAAGAGGAAAGATGAATGGGTGGGGGGAGTAGGCAGAGCCATATGGGTCTTCTCGTAGAGTGTGTGAAAGGAAGAGAAGCCAGCAGAGTTCCTCTGTTTGTTTGGAGGAAAAATCTACCCCTAGGCTACTCTGCTTTTGTTTTCCTGTTAGCATGAAGAAGTTGCTTGAAATACAGTGATGGTTACATTCAGCAGCTCCATTGAGTAAATTGCCCAAGTGAGATCACAAATGTGTGTACTTGCAAACTGTATTTATTTTGACTGCTTTGTTAGTGTGTGGAGGTGTGTTCACTTGCATTTAGTGGAAGTGTAGCCAGCTGCTGGGGGGGGGGGGGTGAGGAAATGAAACTATATTCAGGGGAACTGCACTGTTGTATTTTTATTTATTTATTTATTTTAGGGAATGGGAAAGTCTCATGACTCCACCCCCAAAGTCCCCAGGTATTTTCTGAGTTGGACCTGCCAGCCCTATCTGGGCACCAGTGGCCATTCAAGGTTTCTTCCTAGCATATGCTCCCTTATGGCTTTCCCAACATCTTGAGGGGCATTTGTCTTCCTCTGTCTGTTCACCCACTGCAACCTCCTGGCCTTTATAAGAATTCTCTCCTGAGAGTTCCAGGACTCCTAGTTTTCCTTCCCTATATTTCTGTTCTAAGGTCTCACCTCATGCCTGTGTCTCTTGCTGCTGAGCATCTGGTAACAACAAGGACATCTCACTACACATGGGTAACACTGGGGGAATAGCCACTTGCCAGTGGACTGTCTGTCCCCTTCTCCTGTTATTCCTTTTCTAACAGTGTGTCTTGAACAGTCAAGATCTATGTGGTACAGAGAATCACAACCAACTTTAAAAATGATAAATTGTTTATTAAAAAGAAATGCCCACGCACATACCCTCAGCTAGCCAGTTCTGGGTTGAAAAATATCTGGAAATGTCAGATGTGGAGCCTGAGGAGGGTGGGATTTTGGGAAGGGAACAACTTTAGTAGGGTATAATTTCATATTCATCTTCCAAAGTGGCTATGACACATTCAAGGGCAAGCATGGTGTTTACTGAACTCCAGAATGCACACAGTTATAATCAAGCAAACAAATGTCATGTGCAGGGCAGAGCCTGACACCTTTTACTGTACTCAGGGCTTCCAGGAGACATGAATGCAAACACAACTATTCAAGGTAAGAGATAAGAGCAAAGTCACCAGATTGGCATAGAATCAGAAGGCCAAAGGTTCCAATCACAGATCTAGGGAAACAGGGAGGAGTTCAGGGTCAAGGCTTGGAATTCAAGGCAGAAGACAGGGTCCAGGTTCCTAGCTGGAAAACAAGCACAAGTTAATAGAACAGAATTCAAGGCAGCAAGGTGAGTAATCAGCTCACAGAGTTGCTTCCATGCCAAACCTTGGTTGGCATCTTCCTTTTATTAGCCTAATTAGCTGCCTCATCCCTGAAGGAAAGGTGTCACTTCTCACTGACTTGTGACTTTTGTTTCTGTTACAAATCTGCTTCAGAAACTAGGCTGACCATCATTGAGCAATTAGCCAGGTACTCCTTCATTCCCCCAGAGCTGTCAAATGTTCCTAACTTTTCCTACACTCAGGAGATATAGGTGGTGACTGGCACTCTGAGCTTTGTCCTATTTCTTTCATTTCCATCCAGAATGAGCAATCCTTGTTGCCTGATACATCTTTTTCTGGTTCTGCTAGCTATTCAGGTGGGCATTCCACCAGACTCTTCTGTTTTCTCATCCTCAGAGGAGGAGGTAGCTGGCTGGCACATGACTGCCTCCTCCTCTTGCCAAGAAGTTTTAACATCTCTGTTTGCTCACCCACTTGGAAGGCAGATCAGGAAGTTTTCAGGAAAAGACTTCTCTGAGGTTTTCATCCTCCAAAACTCTGTTTCCTGCTAGGTGTCACCTTTTTAGGTAGTGAGGTTTGTGTGTGTGTGACTTGACTGTCTCATTGTACTCAGCTAGTCCTGCCAACTGCATTTCTAAAGCCTTGGGAGATTAGGCTTTTTCCCCACCAGCATTCTGCCAAGAGAGAGAGAGAGAGAGAACATTTTTAAAACTCAAGGTGAAGTTTTCCTTCCAATGAAGAATGCATTTCTACACACAGGGAATGTCTACTTTCCCTCTTTTTTGAAAAGTTATGTTAATAGTGCTGTCCCCAACACAACCCCTCCAGAAAACCTCCCAACCCGACAGTTGCCAGTGTGCTTTAGATTTAAGAGTTTAATTACTCATCAATGAACAGCTGCTTGAGTTTCTTCCACCTTCAAAGATTTGAGTCCTCTCACTAGCTAGATGTTGGACTAGTTAACTGTGGGTATACCATCTGACCCTATGGTTCACTCATTATTTTTACAAGTATTTTAATAAACATAGCAAGAGGTATGAATCATTATGTGAACAGGGGAAAACAAAGTATTAAGGAGCTTAATATCCATTATTACAACAACCTTCCTCCTTTTTATATGAATACTTAAACCCATGATAGGATTATAAAATATGCACTTCCTGTCAGTCAGAAATACATATCCCTGATGGCTATCAACTTTGCTTCAAATACTACTAAGCTCCTATATTCCTGCTTCTTTTCTATCTGGAAGCACGCTATATTTTTCTTCAGTTCTTTCCTGCATGTGCATATCTTCTATAAATTTTCTGCAAATTCTAGAGATAGGGCAGAGTTTATCAAGGATAATTAGGGACAGCTGTTTCCTATATGGTAGTTTTTGGTAGTCTTCCCACAGGTGTAGGCAACATTTCAGTCCGGCTTTCGCCCGGGACACGGGATGGAGACAGTGTTGGTTGCCCTAGTAGATGACCTTCAACGGCATCTGGATCGGGGTGGCTCGGCGGTGCTGATGTTGTTAGACCTGTCGGCGGCGTTCGACACGGTCGACCATTGGCTACTGACGTGCCGCCTCGCCGACGCGGGGATTCAGGGGTTGGCCTTACAGTGGCTTTCCTCTTTCCTGGAAGGTCGGGGACAAAAGGTCGCAATAGGGGGGGAGCTATCCCAGAGGCGCACACTTGATTGTGGTGTGCCCCAGGGGGCGGTTCTCTCCCCGATGTTATTCAATATCTACATGCGGCCTCTTGCCCAGATTGCCCGAAGGTATGGGCTGGGGTGTCACCAGTATGCTGATGACACCCAGCTCTACCTACTGATGGACGGCCGGCCGGTCTGCACCCCGGAAAATCTTGACCGGGCATTACGGGCCGTGGCTGAGTGGCTCAGACTGAGTGGGCTGAAGCTAAATCCAACGAAGACAGAGGTCCTTTGCTTGGGTCGCCGCGGCCCGGGGGGGGGGATTCCCCTGCCAGCTTTTGACGGTGCGCCGCTGATGGCGGCGGACAGAGTCAGGAGCTTGGGGGTGCTGTTGGAGCCTTCCTTAAAGATGGAGGCTCAGATAGCAGCCGCTGCCAAGTCCGCATTTTTTCATCTTAGGCGGGCAAGGCAGCTGGCCCCCTTCCTGGAGCGTGACGACCTAGCAACAGTGATCCATGCTACGGTCACCTCGAGGTTGGACTACTGCAATGCCCTCTACATGGGGCTGCCCCTGTCCCGGACTCGGAAACTGCAGCTGGTGCAGAATGCCGCGGCCCGGCTGTTATTGGGTCTCCCAAAGTGGGGACACATTCGGCCGGGTCTTCGGACTCTGCACTGGCTTCCAGTGATGTACCGAGTCCGGTACAAGGTGCTGGTTATTACCTTTAAAGCCCTATATGGCCTGGGACCTGCCTACCTGAAGGACCGTCTCTCCCCACATGTTCCCCAGAGAGCACTGAGGTCAGGAACACAAAATCTCCTCTCTATCCCCGGGCCAAAAGAAGCCCGCTTGAAAGTCACCAGAGAAAGGGCTTTCTCCGTTATGGCCCCCACTTGGTGGAATCAGCTGCCGGAAGAGGTGAGGGCCCTGCGGGACTTGGCTCAATTCCGCAGGGCCTGTAAGACGACCCTCTTCCGGCTAGCTTACACCTAGCTGGGATAAAAACTTGACGTAACTGGCCAGCCATCTGTTTACATAAAATGACATGTTATTGGTTTTAAGCTGAATTGTTTTATGAATTGAATGTTACTGGTTTTTAATGTTTAAATGTTAATTATTTAATTGTTTTATAC
The DNA here is from genome assembly GCF_032191835.1 of Heteronotia binoei. NCBI lineage: Eukaryota > Metazoa > Chordata > Lepidosauria > Squamata > Gekkonidae > Heteronotia > Heteronotia binoei. The sequence continues at coordinate 147,828,554 of NC_083224.1, forward strand.
TTAAAATTGTTAAATTTATGTTTGATTAATTGTTGGAAGCCGCCCTGAGCCACTGGTGGGAAGGGCGGGATACAAATCCCGAATAAATAAATAAAATAAAAAAGGAATTCATTCAGCTGTAGCACTGAATCTTATAATGAGCTGAATTTATTTTACTGTTTCCCTGTCTCTGTATGAAATGTGGCAAGGCGGATTTGGCAAAATCTGATTTGCTGTTTTTTCAGAACCTATAGACAGGACTGCATGTCCCCCTTGATATGATTTTGAGTTGGAACCATATATGAGGTGAGATGACAGGTATTGAGGGATCATTTGGCTGAAAGGCCCCCAAGACTATGGCCCAAAATTTCTTGGAATTATTTAGAGTTGTGGCTTGGTACAGCTGCTCCCATTGATTTTGAATATAGTCATGTCTCTTGTCCTTAATTAATTGGTGTAAAAGGCTCCTGAATTAGAAATATTCAGGGGACAGAGTTGAGGCCCCAGATTGGCGGAAATTATGATAATTTTTTCGCAGAGTTGCTTTAGTGGTTGCACACACTCTGTCAAACCATACAGTTGAAGAATCAAGTGGAGTGGAAACTCTTCTTTCTGGACAAGCAGAATTAGTGATTAGTGATAGAATTGGGACCACCACCTCTAATAATAGCCCTTATAGCTATTTCTAGTAAAAGCAAATTTAGCCTCCCTTTCTCTAGTCAAGGGCTTGTGGGCTTCATTAAAATTCCTCCACGTTCATGTTATGCCATGATCTGAGCCCTTAATGTCTTTCCTCAGTTCACAAATATACCCCTTTCATTTCTTTTTTCATTTGTTGCGATTCCCCCCTCCCCCATTTTCCTGATATATGGTTACTGGTGGGTATGATTATTTCATTCAATTCAATTTCAAAGAATTTTATTGTGAATAAATGTAAAGTTCTGCATTTAGGTAGGAAAAATCAAATGCATAACTATAGGATAGGGGAGACTTGGCAGTAGTATGTGTGAAAAGGATCTAGGAGTCTTGGTGGACCATACACTGAACATGAGTCAGCAGTGTGATGTGGTGGCTAAAAAGGCAAATGCAATTTTAGGCTGCATCAATAGAAGTATACTGCCCAGATCACATGAAGTGATGGTATTGCTTTACTCTGCTCTGGTTAGGCCTCACCTGGAGCACTGTGTTCAGTTTTGAGCACCACAATTTAAGAAGGCTGTAGACAAGCTGGAATGTGTCCAGAGGAGGGCAACAAAGATGCTGAGAGACCAAGTCCTATGAGGAAAGGTTGAAGGAGCTGGGGATGTTTGGTCTTGAGAGGAGAGGATTGAGAAGTGATATGATCACCATCTTCAAGTACTTGAAGGGCTGTCAAATAGATAGGGTTGCCAATCTCCAGGTTGGGGCAGGGGATACCCTCATTGGGAGCCCCCCCCTTGCTTCATGGTCATCAGAAAGCAGGGGGGGGGAATATCTGGCTGGGCACTCCATTGTTCCCTGTGGAGACTGATTCCCGGGGTATAATGAAAAAAAGAAAAGAAACATTGATCTGCAAGTATCTGGGGCTCTGGGGGGCTGTTTTTTCAGGTAGAGGCACCAAATTTTCAGCATAGCATTCAGTGCCTCTCCTCAAAAACCCTCAAAGTTTCAAAAGGATTGAACCAGGCAGTCCAATTCTATGAGCCCAAAAGAAGTTGCCCTTATCCATTATTTCCAATGAAGGAAAGGCATTTAAAAGGTGTGCAGGCCCTTTAAATGTAATGGCCAGAACTCCCTTTGGAGTTCAATTGTGCTTGTCACAACCTCGCTCTTGGCTCCGCCCCCAATGTCTCCTGGTTCCATCCCCAGTCTCCTGGCTTCATCTCCAAAGTCCCCAGATATTTCTTGAATTAGACTTGGCAACCCTACATATAGAAAATGGTGCAGAATTGTTTTCTGTTGCCCCAGAAGGTCAGACCAGAACCAACAGGTTGAAATTAAATCAAAAGTGTTTCCAGCTAAACATTACTTCCGTACCTATCACAGGTATATTTGCCATATTGAGAAAACGGATGCCTATTGTGCCTTAGTAGTGTAAAAGTGATCTATGACATATGATGGTATGGAAATGGTGTAAAATGGAATGAAATCACAGAGTCATCTAGTTCAACACCCTGAACAATGCAGGAACTTCACAAATACCTCCCTTCCACATATACATCCCCAGTGACCCTTGCTGCATGTCCAGAAGATGGAAAAAACCTCCAGAATCCCTCGCTAAACTGGCCTGGAGAAAAATTGCTGACTGACCCCAAAGTGTAAATCAGTATTTCCCTGTGCATGTAACAAAAGGCCATCAGAACTAAGCTCTGATGCAACCCTTCCTGCCCTCCTTCTCAGTTCTGCCTAACTGACAGAATCAGCATTGCCTCTGTTTAAAAGGCGCTGCTAAAATAGTGCACTCTTTGGACACTTCCTTGGAAAGAGCTTAGTGCATTGCGCAGCGCTCCTCTGATCCTGCCTTCAAGGCAGGCTCGGAGGAGCGCTCTGCATGGGTAAGGGGACGCCTAGTGGCGTCCCCAGGAGAGGTAGTGCCCTAGGCTTCCACCTACCCCACTGACTCCCATGCGCCAGCCCTGATTATTGGCTGCTAAGTGACTTGCAGCAATGATAGGTCTATGGAGGGGGACTAGGATTTCCATTGGGTTGTGTGAGAATACACAAGTGTGAAATATGCCAGATGTACTGCACTAAATTTTTTGGATAAATGGGAAGTAACTTGCCAGTGTTGAGCTGATCATAAACAGCTGAACTGGTCAATGCAAATTCAGCAATCAGCTCTCAACTGGCAAGCAGAACAAGAGCTGAAACCAGGGTGTGCTTGAGCATGTCTAATAATATTTCTATCCATTCAGCAATACTGTTGGCATTAGTATACGTAAAGAAAAAGATGACTGCAGTGTTATCCCAATCAGAGATAACCCATTTGACATCCTGGGGTTTTCAAATCAAATATCATAGTCACAACATTCAGTACCACTCAGGAACTAGATGACAGACTGAAGAAGTGTTGATGCTGTACATCTTGGATCTTTATAGAAGGCACCAGCAGAGGACTGGCTTTATGGTATTACTTGATTTCCAAGGCCAGGAGGATTCTGATTTATGTTAAAAGTAGATCAACTTGAACTGTCTGCCCCAGGGTAGTGGGGAATCTAGGTTCCTAGAACAAGCCTCACGCATCTTGAGATAAACTAATAGGATTAGGGTTAAAACATGCCTGGTAGTTTGGACCTTGAATCAATCTATATGGAAATTAACCACTGGAGGCAGACAATAGGATATAGAGTGGTATACGTCAGTATTCAGAGTATGAGGCTTTTATATATGTAACACTGGGAGGATGTGCTTAAAAAAAAAAATTACAAATCCGCTTGTCCAAACTTATTGAATGGAGCAACCACTATATCAAGACCTAGAGGATTAGTGATCTATAGCTCTTTTATTTCATTTCATTATATTGCTTCTGAAACTGTTTTATTCCAAAAGATTTAGCAAGCGTTGCTTCCCTCGAAGCATCTGAGGTGACATAAAATAAGATGGTTCTGTGCTTTCTATCACTTTATCCTTGGAATATTTTAAGCAAGGGAATTGAAGATCCAATAAGAGAGCTTTGGTGACAGTGCAAAAAAAAAAAATATCTCACACTCATTTCATTGCACTTCTGGGAGCAGCTCAGCACATTGGCTGAGTGGCATTCCTTCAAAATCACCCTTGAAAAGGTCATAAACATAATAGTGGGCATCAAAGGGAGAATAATTCATAATTTAAGAATGAAAGTGGCTAAAATTTGCAGCAGAAAAAAAAGAGAAGGAGAACTTTATAGGCCCATGAACCTCTGGATATTCTAGATGCCAGAGAGTCATGCAAGGGTTTTCTATTTTTTGGCCTGGAAATTAAATTGTCTAATTGGGTTTACCTAAATACACTTCAGAACTCATCAACATAGTCAGAAAACAGGAGAGAGCTGAATGCAGTGTCCATATTTGATTCCCATTCTTAATCATTGGGGGACACTAATATATCAGAACCTAAATGTGGCCTGAAACATTAAGCCACCATGTTGGATGTATTTACTATCATTGATCCTGTCTCTTACTCTCTCCCAATATATATGTAGTGACGTCACCCTAAGGGAAAGAATAGAGACACACTGGAATTCCTTGATGAAGGAATTCATCCTGTTCTCTCCTTTGCCCAATCAGGGGTAAGACCTTCCCTTCTAGACAACTAGCTTGTTGGATTCCTCCATAACTCCATCGGGGAATTCCTGTTTCTCTCTATTCCCACAGTGATATTCTGTTCATTGTTCAGGGATCTGACTGAGCAAATATGTCTTGTTTTAAATGTAAGAGTGAAGCATGCCTCCAATTTTTTTTTATTCCAGAGGGGGGAAGTTATGCCACAAATGTAAGAAGTTTGAAATGTAATGTATTACTGGAATTGTATGAGATGGACAAATAGCTAAGTTACTGCTGCTGGCTCAAGATGTGCATTAGTGAGATAGTAACTTTCCATCTTATCTATCCATTCCATATCATTCCTTCATCCAGATGTTACTGATGTGGTTTGGGATCCACTTACGGGACTGCAGCTTTCTTTTTATCAGCGAAGCTACTTGCACACTCACACTCAGCACATGTAGTTGAGGTGGGGGTAGATTTTGACATCATTCTTTTTTCTCAATCAAAATTTGTTAAGAAATCATTGTTCCACTAAATCTGCCTGAAAAATACACAACTATGCATCAAACCATTTAACAATTTTAACCAGGAGGAACCTGACCCATTCTTATCATCTGCTTTGGGATATTTTTAGCAGACATTCATTATGGTTCTTAATCAGATCCACCAAAAAGTTTTAGGATCCTTTTCCTGCCGAAAAGCAGCCCTGGCCTCCATTAACATGAGAAAATGTTTGTGCAGATACACAGGTGTGAGAGCAGCATTTTCCTCAGATTCTGCAGTTGTGGAAATTGTGGCTCAGTGCAGCCACAGGTTGTGTGATCCACACATTAAATTTGCTTGGACAAACATGCACACTAGGAAAAGCCAGAAACTGCTCAATTGGATGAAAAATGTAGATTGTGAATTGGCCATTAGTCACATGCTTAAATGTTACAATTAAGCATTTTTTCCTGCCCACCTGTGGTCTCATTGTGTTACTGAATTGGCTGTCTGGACTTGCATTTTGGCAAGCAGATTTAACATGGAACATTGGAGGGCATTGGAGATCCTTCTGCACATATTTCCAGTGAGAAAGCTCAAGCCAGCAAGGTTACTAATTTACCCTGCTGGGGAGGGGGGGGAGTGCTTTGTAACAGGTTCTGATTGATTGTCTTTCTCTTGCTACCCAGCAAGGTTTCCTTCATATTATCACAGCACTTACCTCCTAAGAGGAAACAAAGAACAATCCCTTTATGTAAAATAATTACTTTAAAAGGAGATGTGGGAGGGGGGGAGGAGGGGGAAAGGAATTTTCCCTCATGAGTTGTACATCACAGCATGCAACGCTGACACTCACTTCTTGGCTCCCTCGAGAAACACCTGAGTGCTGTGTTTTAGCTGTACGCTTCAGGCTAGACCAGCCTGCTAATCTCTTTCTTCTGCCGTTGTGGGTCATTTATGCTGGGAATGCAAGCAGAGGCCCCCCCCCCCCATTCCATTAACAATCCATTGCCAACGCTCTTCCACCACTCTACCACGCCATCTTGATAGTGTTTATAGCATCACTTCACAGTTACTTAATAACTTCTCTGCTTTCACAGCCTCCTAGTTATGGCTTTGCACTCACATAAGTATCTTTAAACTGTGTATAAAAACAGTGGCAAGGGACTGAATAGATCTGCTGAACAACACTGCACAATGGGTGTTCGGGAATACTTTGCCAAGTGCAGCTGCAGATTATAGCTGACTCCAACCCGAAGCGATACCTTTCCAAATTTCAAAAAGTTCCTGGAACCAGAGCTGGATGAACCCCTTTCACCCCTGCAGTGAAAAACAGCCACCTGCAAAACCTAAATGTGGTTAGTTTGAAGCTAATCGGAACCGAAAATAGTAGAATGATTCCTTATCCAAATCTCAGGGTACGTTTACATTATAACTGCCAAGTGGAGATTGCTTCAAATGGCTTCATATGGCAACTATTACATGGAGTGCAGCTTGTAAAGAGCCTTATAAATTAAACACATTATATTATAATAATATAATAGTTTAATTTGCAGTGCCTTATACAAGCTTCGTTGTAGCTTGCACACAAAACGGTCCTGTCAGGTAGGTAGCTTGCCTGAGCTAAGTAGTGTAATCCATATCAGAGGACAGTCTTGAACCAAACTCTTCCAGTTCATAACCAGCTCCCCAGTCAACCAGATGGCTATGCTTGCTAATAGGCTACCTTAGCCTATCTATATAGAGGCTTAAGCTTGAATTTAAGGCTGATACATTCCAGCTAAAAGGAACCAAAATGATTTGACTTAGATCATTGAACTGAAGCTTTATCCAGTAGTGGGTAGGACTATAAACGGTGTTAGAAATGATACAGGTCATGATACACACTGTATGAAATCTATATGGCATTTGGTGGTGTTTTTTCTCCTAATGAAATGTTTCCTAGGTGGTAGACTTCCAATTTTCCTTGGTCACACCAATGAAAGCTTATGTGTCAAAATTCCCCAACTGCTCAAACAGAACAATTGGCAAAGGTAATACAGAACAGATTTTTGCTCTTATTTACAAAATGGACTTTTTTGTACTCAAAGTCAAGAAGAAGTTTCATTTTTCTGTGTTTCAAAATGAAGGAAATTCTTATAAGCAGAAAAAGAATAATCTCGTTTTAGTTAGCTGTAGAAAATAAACCAAGAAAACAACATTGCATGAAATACAGACTAGGGATGGTCATGGACTGAACTACAGATTAAAATCCGTTATGGTCAGCGTGGGGGGAGGCATGGACTGTTTGTCTAGTCTGTGCGGTCATGCTTTTCAGTGGACTGCCCAGAGATTATACATTTTTCCAGGCAGTCCATTTGGTCCATGGGATCAATCTGTGGGCCAGACAACCTGGCGCTGAGATGTTAATTGTCAGGCAGCTGGGGGAAATGCATAGGGAGACATTTGACAGAGTCCTTCGCCTTTTGCACATTAGACCATAAGATCTTTCCCCCATCCCCCTGAGGGGCTCCCAGGGATGTCCATTGCAACTTTCATGCCTCCAGTGTGCACTTGACAGACTCCTTCCCCTTTTGTACATTGGACCATAAGATCTCCCCCCTGCAAGTCAATCTACACACAACTTGGATGTCAGGTACAGGGGCATCTGGGGGAGGTCTGCTGTGATTTTCATGTCTCTAGCCCCGTGGAACAGAGTGGTAAAGCTGCAGTACTGCAGTCTGAGCTCCCTGCTCATGACCTGAGTTCAAACCCGGTGAAAGCTGGGTTCAGGTAGCTGGCTCCAGGTTGACTCAGCCTTCCATCCTTCCAAGGTCGGAAAAATGAGTACCCAGCTTGCTGGGGGGAAAGTATAGATGACTGGGGAAGGAAACGGCAAAACACCTCATAAAAAGTCTGCTGTGAAAACATTGTGAAAGCAATGTCACCCCAGAGTCGGAAACGACTGGTGCTTGCACAGGGGACTACCTTTTTTTAGCTTTTGGTTGGGCCTCCATCCCCTTTTCTATTTTGGACCTTAGGATCTTTCCCCCCTCATCCGATGCCAATCTGCATGCCACTTGAAGGGCCAGTAGAGGGACATCCCAGGGTCTGCTGTGACTTTGATGCCTCTAGGTTCGGGGGGACATATGATAGACTCCTTCTCCTTTTGCGCATTGGACCCTAGGATCTTCCCTCCCCAAAGCCAATCTGCACACAACTTGGAAGGCAGGTAGAGGAGAGTCAGCTGGAGACTTGTTGTGAGTCTGCCATCTCTAGCCTGTGGGGGGGCATTCTAAGACATCCCAAAACCATGGACCTACAGATCCCATTTAATGGCCAACATCCGTGATAGTTTGTGCTCTGTGCTCCAGGAAACCCACAAACTATGGACTCATACAAGCTTCAATTTTTTGGTCCATGCCCACCCCTAATACAGAAATAAATTGAAGGGATTGGGTACCTCATGCCAACCTCCAGGTGATGCCTGCAGATCTCCTGGAATTACAACTCATCTCCAGACTTTAAAGACTACTACTCTAGAGAAAATGGCTGCTTTTGAGGGTGGATTCCATGGTATGTCCTGTTGAGGTCCTTCTCTTCCCAAGTCCCACCTTTCACAGGCTTCACACCCAAATCTTCAGGAATTTCCCAACACAGAGCTGGCAACCCTATTTTAAGTATAACCCAATTAAGTGTTAAGTGTAGGTGTGAGAAAAGGGTAATAGAACCACAGAAGAGACTTTCAGACTGTGAATCAGGGAATACTGGAGTTCCTTGGGAGCTTATCAGAGGCTCCTTAATGAGAAAATCAATACTAAAAGATAAGGTTTCCTAAACGTTAAGTTTTCCCAGTTGCTACCTATCTTCCACAACTTTGTCAGTCATGTTTTTGGGCATGTTTTCAAGTCAGACAATACATCCACAGAGATGGAATGAAACGGGGAAAGCAAGTTCCACTACAATGTTCAAGTATCCACTTAAAAATACATAAAAGGCCTACATGGTGCACTTGTGGAAGATGCTTCCTGTGATAGCGTTTTCAGGGTAAATCATGCCAAGAGATTCCTGCTTATATACATTACTACACATACCATTAATATTTTTTAGTAAATACATCAGAAGTGGAACTCCCTGATGCAATGCCCCTACCCCTCTCCCACAAGCATTCATTCTCATGGATATGTTCTGTGAAAATCTGGTGAAATCTGAAATAGACTTCCTATCACCCTTCTATTATGCAATACATTTGGGGAAACTCTGCAGTGACTTGGTGAATATAGTTTAAGTTACAAATTGAAGGTATAGTGAAGCAGTCATGTGGCCCCTTCACAATAGACAATGAATCGCTAAATCCATATTCTCACCATGGCAACCCTTTTCACTAGAATTTGTCTTTAGATAGCAGTAATCTGTGCTACAAATATATGAACTTGACAGGGCTATAGAGAATAGTTACATTCCTGGCTGCCAGGGCAAATGTGAGCCTTCCCTTCTCTAAATGTGAGTCCAGAGTATGAAATGGAATGCCCATTTCAACATCCTTCAGTTGGCTCATTTTCTGCTAATGTGAAACAAAAAGTTCAACTCCCAGATATTAACTAGCTAGCACAAAATGCTGTATTTAACTACTGTGTCCTGGGCTGTGCTTGTCAAATACCAGCTTCCTAGCTGTTGATGAAGTCTTCATAAATTTGGAAAAACACCATTAGTGCATTAGTCTAAAGCAGGGATTCCCAGCATTGTTGAGCCTGCTGGCATCCTTTGGAGATTTTTTTTGTGTGTGTGGGATGGGGTAATGTTCCCTCTAAGCTACAGTGAGCAAAAATTCTACTTCATGAGCCAAAGAGCTACTAGCATTTAAGTTGTAAGCAATTTCCCCACTACATTTGCCTATTGCAATAGACATAGGCCCCCAAATGCTTCCATCTCCTAGCTACCACACCCCCTCTAACAGCAACCTGTCCAACTAAAACTAAAAAAAAAAAAATGGATAGAATCTGAACCAACCCCCTCAGCCCATGTCAACCCAAACTGGGCAAGGAGGGGGTAGTCAGGGCTGGCCTAACCGCATGGGAAATCCAGAGGTGAGGGACTAATCCTTTTAAGGACCTGGTAAAGCAGAGCTAGGTACCAGTAACCTTTGGGATGTTTCAAGAGGTTTAGGGGCACACATGTGAGATCCTGAGCTGCAGCTCATGTGGACATCAAAGTAACTGGGGTTGTGCCTAGCAGAAGCAGAGCTCTCCTCCTCTCCAAACCTCACACGCAGCTTTCCTGTCTAGCCAAGGTTCACAGCATACCACCTACCTGCTTCTTTGCACAGCTGTCTCCGCTCCACTCCTTCCATCATCCTCTTTTAGGCTGATCTGCAATCCTTCTCAGCTCTCCCCCCTCCCCAATTCAAAGGGACACATCTACCCCTTTAAATACACTCTTTCATTCATCTCTTTTGGGGGTTTATTTCATCCTTCTTTCAAACCATGCTGGTGGGTTAGGGGGAGGCTGACACAGATGAATGAAACCTATGAATATATAAAAGAGCAAGAGTCCAGTAGCTCCATAAAGACTAACAAATTTGTGGCAGGGGTTGAGTTTTTGTGAGTCATTGCAGTGACTAGAGCAGCAACTCATGAAAACTCAAACTCTGTCACAAATTTTATTTAGTGATATTATTATATTTATATCCTGCCCTCCCCTGACAGGCTCAGGGCGGCTAACAACAAAACAACATATACTTAAATTATTTCAATAAAATCACAAGAAGTTATTAAAACATCTCAAACATATACAGTTTCAGTCCCTAGATGGCGTTCTTATCAATTCTTGATTAGCGCTGTTTACAGTGATGTTATTAGATGTTATTGAATGCCTTACATTTCTGTTCGGGTCGGGTTAAGATATTAAATGCTATGGGGTGATGAAGTACTAGACGCCTCCATTAAATGTTAAAAGCTTGTTTAAACAGTTCTGACTTTGTTAGTATATATGGTGCTATTGGACTCTTGCTCTTTCCTATTGGTGCAAACATACTAACACGGCTCCCCATCTTGACCTGTGAATGTAAAACTTTCAGGATGAAAATTATTTTTGTTCTGAAAAGATTAATCCAGTATTTTAATTTGCTGCATGACGTTGGGGGCCAGTCACATGCACTATTTCTCAGCCTAACATACCTTGCAGGGTTGTTGTAAGAACAGCTCAGAAGAGAGGAGTGTTGTATTGGGCCCCCACTAGGGAGAAAAGAAGGGTATCTTAGATATAATAAAAAGCTGAATGTGTTGGCTTGATCCTCAATTTTTATTGGAAGATGTAGCTACCACAGGAGTATTGCCTTGTTTCACAATTGCTTCTTCAAGCTTCAAGTAGTCAATTTCAGATACAGGGGTATGAATGCCTAGCAAGTCAAGTCTCCAAACTTCAAGTCACTGTAAGCAACTTAATGCACAGAAGCTTTGTTCTTTATTTTCCTGCTCCTGTGCAGCAGCAGTATGACAGCCAATATGAATTAGCAGTTGCCAACTCCAGGTTGGGAAATTCCTAAAGATTTGGTGGGCGGGGCCTGGAGGAGGTGAGTTTGAGAAAGGGTGGAACCTCAGTCAGGTACCATGGCATAGAATCCATTCTCAAAATTAGAAGCTTCAAGGAGAGGGAAGGCAATGGAAAGCTGAAAGAAGGACAGCTAAAGGAAAGGAGATACGGTTACCAACTCTAGTTTAAGAAATTCCTGGAGATTTAAGGGGTGGGGTTTGAGGAGGGATGAGACCTCAGACAGATACAACGCCATTTCTTCCTGGAAACCACTGTTGCCAATCTCTAGGTGAGGGCTGGAGATCATTCAGAATTACAACTGCTCTCCAGATGACAGACAACAGCTCCCCTTCAGGTGGTGGTGGGGAAGTGCATACCTTCACTTGGGTGGGTGGAAGACAGCAAGGTATGCACTTCCCCACCACCACCTGAAGGGGAGCTGATGTCAGCTTTCCATTGCTTTCCCTCTCCCTGAAGCTTCTACATAGGAAAAGGACAACCTTTCTTCACACTGGTGGGGAGGAGACAGAAGCAGCTTACATCATTCTCCTCTCCCCACTTTGATGTGTACAACCTTGTAAGTTAGGTTAGTTTGAAAGTCTGTAACTGGCCCAAAATCACCCAGTCAGCTTCCACAGCAAAAACCTGGGTCTGGCAGACTCTGCTTTGAAGACCCCCCCCCCCTCCACCACAACCTTGGCTTTCACTCACCTCCTCACCCTTGCTGTTTTCCCATCCACCCTCCAGATGAAACAGACACCAACTTTCCATTTGCCCCTCCACATATGTGTATGTGTGTCCCCATGTCTGTGGTGGCTCAAAGCCCTGAAAACAGGTCCAGAATGCCAGGAAGAAAGAATAAGGGGGGGGGAGGTATGTGTGCAGGGGGAGCATGACGACAAAAACAGAGCCCATTGTATTTTTTCTTCACAATGGGCCTTATTACTAGTACATACATAAATAAAAGGCATGCAAGTTCTTTGGAGGGCACTTCTTGGGGGCTGCTCTCTTTTTGCTTCTGTTCCCCCCCCCCCCAACTGTCCATAGACATAGAAATTGAGGCCTCTGACCCCAAAGTGACAATCAGTATTACCCTGGGTGTGTAAGAAGGGGGCACGAGAACTAAACACTGATGCAGTCCTTCCTGCTCGCCTTCTCATGATCTGCCTAAATTCACAGAATCAGCATTGCTGTCAGAATTTCAGATGGGGAATAATGAAGTCTTGCTTTTTAGGGAGGCTATCACTGTAATAGTAAAATGATTGAGATGTCACATGTTTATTTTGCCAGTTAGAGATGCATCAAATATATGCCACTCAAAGATAAGATCTTTGTATCTTCTGGTGCAGTGCCCAGGGATGCAAAAAAAGAAGAGACTGCAAATTAACCAGAAAGACAAAAGCCCCCCAAAGAGCCTGGTGACACCCAAGTAAGCTCCAGCATGTTGAGAGCCACTGAGTCAAAAGACTGCTTTGGCCCTTGATGGTTTACAAAAGGTTGCATTGGCATTTCCACCTTTTCCTCCCTTCCCCATGACTCCCCAGTCCTCAGTTTTGGCTTTGAGTGGGTGGAGTAAGTACTGAAGGACTGCAGTAGCATTTGCCTGCAGGTTTTCTTTGCTGAAGATGAAACCAAACAAAGGGTACTCCACCCCCTGGAGTATAAGCCCAGGCTTTTGATAGAGCCTTTCCCTGATTGTGCAACTCTCAATCCAAGCAAGGGATTGCATCTGTGCCCTCTTTTCTAGTGCTACCTCCTTGGTACAGATGAGAACAATCCACTGCTTTCACGGAGAGTGGCAGACAAAGGCTGAGGAGCTGTGAAGGAAGGAGGAGTTCCCCCCTCTCACCAGACCATCCCTCTCTTACCTGTGTCCTGCAGCCACATTCACAGCTAAATACCCAAGCCAGCAAGCAAAGCACCCAAGCAGGGAGCATCTGTAAAGTGCAGTGGGAGAAGGCAGGATGGCAGAGGAAGAAGGAGTCAGGCAGCTTTAAGGTGGGGAGGAATGACACCAAGCCAGGCACACCTGCTACACCCTGACCTTTCCACATAGCCTGGGAGGGAAGGAGGGTGGCTGGCCCTGGAGAAAGTCCACCTGGTACAGCTACACTATCACCAGTGCCCAGTCCACCAGCACCAGGCTCCAACCCAGCTGCCACACTGCTGCCACCCTGGCCATAGCCACCATGCTGCAATGAGGGGGGAACATAGTTGTCTGCCCTGTGCTAACCCAAAAATTAATGTGCTATGGGATAAAAAGGCATGCACCAGTGCACTTTAGCACAGCTTAGAGGGAAATTTGGGGGTGACTGCCTCATTGGGCACTAACGGAAATGCTGGTTGGTGACATGGTGCCCATGGGTGCGGGGAAACATTAGTCTGGTATATAGTATGTTTGTTCGTGTGTGTGAAGTGTATGTGTGTGTGAAAAACTAAATATCTTAATTCTCTTTGTTTTACAAAGAAACAAATACCCCTTTCTCACCATGGATAGAATTATAATATTAGGCTCCAATGAAATGTTCTCAAAATAAGGGAGCAAGAATATAGTGATAAGTATAGATTATAGCACTTCTTTCTTCCATGGCAATATGCAAAGCCAGGGGGGAAATAAGCACTTTGCTTAAAGTAGACGTTAAACTTTCTTATTGTCAACCCATTGAAAATGTGTGCTGTGACTTAACAAAACTGCAAAAAAATGCATGGCAATCTTGACCCTTTCAAGCTATATGTAATATCTGTGCTTATGTGCTGAGACTCTGGCTCTGTGGAGTATTTGTGCAGTTCTGACATTAAGATATTTGAATACTGCATGAGGAGCCTGAAGATTTTGTAGACTGAAATCCTTCTCTTTTATGGCTTATTTGAAATGAACCTGCCAGTCATCCTTAATGATGTGTGAAGCCCCATCCCAGAGCTCCTTCTGTAAGAGTCCTGTATAAGACTTGCATACAGCTAAGCTCTTTGGCATTGTATGAGAAAATCAGGGTGTTTCACAATGCAGCTACAAGATAAAGTCTAGCTATATTGTGCAGTGTCACAGTGATCCACAAGATGGTAGACAATAAGCTCTTTAGGGTTATTAATCTTTTTTCATGGCAACTACTATCAGTGGTGGGCTGCAGTGATAGCAGATTATAAAAACTAAAGCAGCAGCAATAGAGCAAGACTGAGAATGGTTAAGTTATTCCAGATGTAGATAGGGTCTAGAACACTTATAACTATTGCTATAGCAATACCACTGAAAAGGGCCTCCCATTACCAACTGTTCTCCTTTCCTGCTGTAATATTTAAAACATTCAGTCTGTGAATCCAGGCCACTATGTTATGAAACTCCACATACACCAGAAATTGACTCATCTTTTAATTTACCAGGGAAATCCCTAGTGGGTCACCCCCTTAAGGATTTCTGGCAGCTGGGAGCAAACTGTGTAAAAGTGACTCTATAGTACTGGCAGCACTGTCGGGGTCACTGAGCTCAGACCCAGGCTATAGTGAGAATGACAATGGGTGTGGGCCCACTGGGAAAGTCTACACCAGGCAACTATGGTGGGTACTGTCAAATGTTATGGTAGGGATGCCAGTAACTTGCATTGGAAAGTCACTTTGGTGGCATGTCCCCAGTATCTTATTGCTTTTTTTAAAACAGCCCCTCCCTCTTTGAATTTGAATCATCAACTGCTCTCATTTATGAGGATGGGTGACATAAGTTTATGAAAACGTCTTGGTAGAGTGTAAACAGCATGCCCCCACGGGTCTCTTTTTCAGACACTTTTATAACTATGTTTTTATGAGCTAAATTTTAGTCCACCTTTATTCAGCTGGGCTGAAAAGGCATGAGTGAAGCCAAAACAACGTAACAGGAAAAAAATGTGGCCAACAGAGCAAGCATTACATGTGGAATGTTTTAGTTTAAATTGATAAATCAACTGCAACTCAGCAGTTATTACCTTGTCCCCAAGGGACTGGATATTTTGTAAATAGCTAACTGTACACAATAAATAAACACTGAGGAAAGAGTCTCCAGAACATTCTTCTCCTCAGAACACTTGCCTCAGGCTAGAGGGTTTACTAGATCTGGTTACCAAAATGTAGGTTCATTCAAAATTGTAGGTTCCCACTTTCACCTTAGAGTCTCTGGTTCTCAGAAAATGCCCGGGTAGATCTGGTGCTTCTAGCTTTTACCAGGGCGTTTATTTATCACCTAAAAATTGAGTTCTCCCCAAGCCTAGCCAAATCCTACCTAAGAACCAAATAAAAATCCTGCCTAGACTGACACTCTTATCCAATTCCTCAAATTCCCTGTCTGAGGAGAGTTGTTTCTCTCCCCTTTTAAACTGAGACTTGCTCAGCCTGTCCCATCTTGTAGGCCGAGGTCAGACGCACATAAACTGATGAGATGGGCATGGATGAAAGCCAGATGCATGTCGGATTTTATGCAGTTGTCCAAACATCAGCATCTGGCAATGGTTGTTGGCTGGTTTGTGTCTGCACTGCCACGACTGGGATGCAGACTTTTTTGATATTACATTAAATCCGGACCAAGAACGCTTCCTATGACTCTCGCATGTACTTTCTAAGTTTGAACGCTCCATTGTAGCCAACTCGTCGCAAGCGCACATCTGCTTCCCTGCAAGCTTCCTTGCAAGAGCCCACTCCAAATGATATCATTGCGCCAGCAATTGTTGACTCAGCCTTCCAACCTTCCGAGGTCAGTAAAATGAGTACCCAGCTTGCTGGGGAGAAAGTGTAATGACCGGGGAAGGCAATGGCAAACCACCCTGTAAAAGGTCTGCCGTGAAACTTTGTGAAAGCAGCATCACCCCAGAGTCGAAAATGACTGGTGCTTGCACAGGGGACCTTTCCTAAATGGGGGGGGGAGGCAGATCGCCCACCTTTGCTGTCTCCCTGCCAGGCAAGGAGATGGCAAAGGCAGTTCCCGGGCTTCCCACCCCCCCTTTAAACACCCAGGTGAGGCGTTTAAATGTGAGGAAAAGGCAGATTACCCACCTTTGTCTTCTCCCCGCTAGGCGGAGAGACGGCAAAGAGAGTTCCTGTGCTCCCCCCCATTTAAACACTCTGGTGGGGTGGTCATTTTTTGTGACAATCTACGTTGTTTGATGCCCATTCCGGCCTGTTCTGGCCCATTCCAGCTTTTACCCAGTCCCATGTAAAAAGGGGGGAGGAAGATGACCCACCTTTGCTGTGCTCCTTGCAATTTAAACACCATGGCGGGGTGTTTAAATGGGGGGGAGGAAGATCACCCACCTTTGCTGTCTCCCCACCAGGCAGAGAGACAGCAAAGAGAATTCTGGGGCTTCCCCTCCCTGGCTGGGTGTTTAAATTGGGTGGGTGGGGGGTAGATCACTCACCTTTGCTGGCACCTTTTTTTTTTTTAAAAAAAGCCAAGCATGATATCCCACGGTACTGCGTTTGCGCGAGTGTGGAATGCCATCTCAAAAAATGAGGTCCGGTTGAGACCTCTGATCAACCAATGACGGAACCAACGCTGCTTAGAACCGAAGGATGGAGGGATGTCTGATCAGGAAATTTGTTGTAAAAAAGCTGCGGGGTATAATAGCGACGGGTTAGGGATGGATTTAATGGTGAGTGTGACCACGGCTGTAAAGTTTCATTTGCTCTGACTGGCTGACAATCACTTGTATTTACTTGAGGCTATAATCACTATGTTTGGTTCAGAGTCCTGGAGGAGAACTGGGATTTCAGGGGATAATGACCGCAATGGTAGGGCCATGTGGGGCATTTACCCAGCAGGACTTCTGGCTGTTGGAGATCTGATTGGCTAAGCAGATTAAAATAACATTGTTTCAGTGGCAGCAGCCACCACAGGGTTGGTTTTATTATCTCTCATTCCTCTTTTTCAGTGTTTTTTAAAACAGAACCCTTTTTCCTCCAGCACTTGGACTTCCTTCACGTGTGTGACTTTACCTGATTTGGCATCTGCTGTGTTGTTGGCTCTGCCTCCTGTTGTAGACAGTTTGTGGTTGGGCCACCATCTTGTGCTAGAATTCCAAAGGTACTCACAGGGCTCAAAAAATTTCGGGACCCCGGGTTTATGGGTAAAAGCTAAAAGACCTGCTTCTCTCTGTCACAGTTCTAGTGTCTCACAAGGGGGCATATGAAGCAAGGTTCCTCATCTGACTACAGTTGCAGGTTGATTCAGGGAGTGGTTTTTGAGGTATATCTCTACTGGATGGTCCTAGGACTCATCATGGAGGGAAAACAGGCAGGAAGACTGTGATGGCAGCTCAAGGTCAGGGTCCCTTCACTTGCTGAGTTGCACCATGGTGGTGGTGTGCCTTGGCAAGTGAAGAGAAGGCATATACATCTCTTTAAATGCCTTCATTCACTGAGTTGCACTGCCATGGTGGCATGCCTCAGAACTCTAAAGGCAGTTTTCTAACCACACCAGAACAGGGGTCTCTTCACTTTTTGGAGCTAACTCCCTGTTTGACTGGGTAAGGCAATTCTCCTCTCACTAGAATATCTATTCCCTTTCTTCAGCCAAATGGAAGTCTCCATATAACTACCCATTCATCCTTGCCAACTTTCCCCTATTTTCCTGTCTGTGTTAAAATGCTCTCCATCAGGGTTGAATTCCAAGACTGTCAATACTCAACTCTTCTCAGCTAGGACTGATATCAGACTGAAGTCTGTTCAGTATCCAGTTCCAGAGTATCTCTCTGCTCAGCTGATGCTAACCAGTGAATTTTATTGGAACAGCCTGTCACTCAAGGTTCTCTGCTTCTGTGAAGAATTAAACTTTCACAGCCCTTTACCTGTTTGTACAGCAATTCTAAGCTTTTAAAAGTGCAGTCCATCGCAGCATGTTTATGCATCTTTGTTCCCAATGGGCAGGTATTTCAGAAGTGCAGCTGTTGCATCATAGCATTTCCATTTTAGGGAAACTGTATTTGTTGATATCCTGTCTGTCATGCCACTATTATGCACAGGAGACCTTTGGGGGGGAAAGGAGCTAACCCTTATGAGTGCTGGTGCTTTTGATGTAACACAGAGCAGGTGAGCTACTATGTGTATCCACGAGTCCCCTTATAAGAATGCAATAAGGGGATAAGAATATTGATCTACTTTAAACATTGTTTTAAGGATTTCCAAGGTGGTATTTGTATTTGTGAACTTAATAAACCCCATAAATACTTCCTTGTCTCACAGGGCTGTCAGCTGCATTAATAGATTAATGACAGGGACAGTTTTATATACCATGACAACGAAGAAAAAGGAGTGTATGTGTGCATTTTGTGTGTGAGAATGAGAGAGACAGGGAAAAAAGGATAACCATTTGTCAAGAATTCATGTGTTCTTGCTCTTTATTGAACCTATTGAAAAAGAGAGAAATGTATGTACAAACAAAGTACTTATTGCAGATATTTGTATAGTGTGAAAAGCACTTCACAGATTCCAATTTTTGCCCCAGAAAGGAACAGTTATTATTCTTTCAAGGGGAAAGAGTGTGCTGCTTCCTTTTGTTATGCACAGCAACCAGATATTTTCCCCATTCCTAGTCACTCTGCAAGGTTAGGAACACAGCAGGAAAGGTTAGCAATGTGAAATTTATCTTTAGTCATTCAAATTCTGATGGGCTGAGTTGTTTACTGGTCAGCACTCCAAACAGACAGCATATTATATGCAGTGCCAGTTTAAAATAACCCTCAAGAGGATGCCCCCACCCTGTGTAACCGAAAGGAGTAGTTTTTCATAGACAGTTATGGCTACCTTGACTCACAAAGCTCTAACCAAAATTTCCAGCATTTAAAGAAGAAGAATTGCAGATTTATATCCCGCCCTTCTCTCTGAATCAGAGACTCAGAGTGGCTTACAATCTCCTATATCATCTCATCTCACAACAGACATCATGTGAGGTGGGTGGGGGTGAGCTCTCACAGCAGCTGCCCTTTCAAGGACAACCTTGAAGGATAATTTAAAGAAACATGCCAGCAACCAACTCCTTAAAACCAACAACTAAAAATAACACCACACAGGGGTGGGTGGTGTGTCATGCAATGAATAAACACATATTTTATGAGCTGTTCCCTAATACATGGATGCAGCCTCTTAGATCTTCAGATCAGTATGGATGTTTTACATGTGCAAATTGTGCATCAGAATAAACTTCTGGACTAGCATCATATATAAAAAAAATGGAGATGGAGACAGAAGGGAGCTGGGGGGCATTCACCCTTGCATTCGTACAGCATAGGATTATTTTTGTCAGGAGTACCTATAACTCCAGCCACCATACCTGTCATATGAAGCTGCATTATAACATACTATGGTATTGTCCAATCTAGCTCTGTATTGTCTCCTCTGACTGGCAGCAGCTGTCCAAGATTGCCAGCAGAGAAAAGTCTTTCCTAATTGCAGTTGTCTGAGATCCTTCCAGGCATGAACCTAGGACCTTCTGCATGCAACGCATGTACTCTGCCATAGCCTTTTGCCAATGACAGTACCTTATCATTAGGCAAGCTATTATTTTTTAGCCACCTCTCTCCATCAGCAATATGAGGATAATAGTACAGAACACTTACCTTAGACAATTGCTATAAGGATTACTGAGATGATATATGTGGAGGGCTTAAAACATTCTAAAGGGTGAAGTATTATTGTTGTTTTTATTACTGTTACTATTAATCACCACCATCATAAGTACCTTTTGTTAAGACAAGGATTCTTTTTGAATGCATATAGAAATATATTGACCAACTTAAAAGAGAGCAGAATACACATTTATTAATTTGGTAAGCAAGATATCCAATGTAGGAATTTTAAGCCCTTGGTTCCAAGACACTCAAGTGAGTCCCAGTTTTACCTGCAAGCATGTGACATTTAAAAAAAAAATTAAAGGACTTGCTGTCAGTGTGCATGTGTAGAGACCAAGGGCATCATGCTTTCTGCCACTCTTTCTGACTGCTCTCTGGCTCAGTCTGGTCATTTTGTACAACATCACTCTGCCGACCAATCTTCTATGCACTTTTCTCACTCAGTTCTCCTCCATGCTGCTGCCTATGCATAAAAGGCCAAGGGTCTGATATGGCTGAAGCTCAAATCGCTGATTCAATGCACTACAAAGGAATTGTTGCCATTTCTGTTTCTACTGACTCCTTACATTTAGGAGAAAAGAGAGAAGTAAAATGATATGAAATCTCAGGCTGCATTCTCATATTAAGTTGGCAGCATGGGAGCCACACATGACTCTGTTCATTCTGCTTGGATAATGTTAGCTTTTTGTATGATTTGTGTGGAAGAAACCTATTGTCTGGCTCCTTCCTACATCAGTGGTGCCCATCCCCCAAACTGGGGCAACCCTTCCATGGTGAAGAACTGCAAGATATGTTCCATCCCCATGGTCTCTGATATTACCCTGACAGTGTAAGAAGGAGCCATGCTGCAGCATCTCCCACACTGAAAAGATAATTCCAGGTGGGCAGCCGTGTTGGTCTGAAGCAATAGAACAAAGTAGGAGTCCAATAGCACCTTTAAGACTTACAAAGTTTTATTCAGAATGTAAGGTTTCATATTCATGCAGACAATGGAATGAGGTACAGTGAGCAGAACTACATACCACTGGTGGGCAGTGGTTAAGAATGCAAAGTGTTACAAAGTTCAGATCTGATGTCAAAATAGTGAGATAAACAAACTGCAAGAACATTTGGTCTGGATAGCATTTGCTTGGGTAACCAATAAAAGGTAATAAAAGTTGCCTGTTAATGGCTCTATTGCTACAAGCTTAGGTTAAACAAGAGGACATGTTTTTTCCTGGTGATGTTCCTTTCCACCTAATTTACTTTTTAACGTGTAACATACATTATAGACATCATTCTACATTATAAACATCATTCTAGTTTGCCATTAGAAAAAAAAGAATACATTAGAATATATGTGAAAATGGGTTTAGTATATGTCAGGGGTGGCCAATGGTAGCTCTCCGGATGTTTTTTTTTTTTTGCCTACAACTTCCATCAGCCCCAGCCAGCATGGCCAATGGCTGGGGCTGATGAGAGCTGTAGGCAAAAAAACATCTGGATAGCTACCATTGGCTACCCCTGTTATATGTAATTTGATAAACAGCCAATATCCCTTATTTGAGTATGTCAATACAAAAAAACATTATTCTGATACACTATTCTAAAAGAGAAATATATTGGAATACTGTGGATATATAGCTATACTCAGTGAGAATGGGTTCAGCATATGTAATGAGATAAAAATCCAATATCCCTGTTCAGTCCTGGGGAGGTGTTTATTCCAAGTTTCATAACAATTTGTAATTCAGCAATTGCTCTCTCCATTCTGTTCTTGAAGTTCCTTTGCAGTAAAATAGCTATTTTGAGGTCACCCATTGAATGTTCTGGAAGGTTAAAGTGTTCTCCGACAGGTTTCTCAGTTTTGTAATTCCTGATGTCAGATTTTAAGAGTGTACAGATGATGAGTTTAGCACATAGTTACATACACATTGGGGTAGATGCAATCCTAAGTGGAGTTACATCTTTCTAGGTTAAGTAAAATGAATTGACCAAGAAATATGCAGCTCCACTGAGGATAGCGCTGGAAATCTGAGTAAGATTGTATTCTCTCACTGTCTCCACTCCAGCACTGTCTTTGCACTGAAGCAGCAACTTTCTGTCTGCACCAAACACCAAAAATGGAATGATGACAAAAAGGCCTCAGGTCTTGAAATATTGGGGACAAGTAAGAAAGAACTAGATAGTTATTTCTGTAGTGTATTTCTACAAGAGATTTTAACATAATATAAGTGATTTGAAACAAGCTTTTAATTTGACCCATCCTTTATCCTAATAATTAAGGAGCAAAAACACAAAAAGATACACTGGAGCTAAATCTAACAGCTGGGATGAATATGTTCAGCTATTCTCAGACTACCAGAATTGTAACAATATATTCATTGACAAATTCTTAGATTCTCAACGGAAATAACTTTGCAGCTCAGTTTCTAATCAAGAAAATCTTATTCACTGAAGATGCTGACCTCGAATGAGCAAATAATTGAGGAGCTGATCAAACACAACAATCCAGCTAAGAACTGCAGACTTTTTAAGAGGCCAAAGAAATATACTTTCTATTTCACCAGAATAGATGAAGTTACCAATATAGAAAGTGTCACTCAAACATTTTAAAGCAAAGAGATTGATTTATTGAGGCTATGGAATCACTCATGAAATGGGCCTTTTAACTGCTGAAAACTGTATGGAGTGTTCATTGTATGAGATTTAGAGGCTTCTTCTTCTGCAGTATGAAGGTTGTAACTGATTGGCATCCCGTAACTTCTGGCCATTCTGGGGGAGACAGGACAGATATGGTTGACAAGTTATATCAACCATGTGGGAAGCATGGAGGAAACTTTTGATATGGCACTATGTGTATGGGATATTGTGCTAACATCATAGATACCAGGATTGTTGAATAGAAATTCATCCTTGTGTGGTACGAATGAACTCTTATGAAAGCCAGTGTGAAATTCAGCCAGGGAGGCCTCGATTCAAATTCATGCTCAGGCATGATGCTCACTGGTTGGTCACTATGGCTAAGTCTAAATGATAGAGCTTACCACATTACTGATTGTGAAATAATGTCTGGTATGCGTATTTGCCACATGTGTTGATTGTTAACATTAATCTGCATTTGTGTTTTTAAAAATAAAGCTCATGGGCATACTTCACTAGATAGTCTCCATTTTCTCAAAAGATTTGGAATAAGAACTCTGTGGCAGAAGATGTGAAAAAGCTTGATTCTTGTGAGCATAATCTAAATGTTTAGAATGCCACAAGCTAAAAATATCATGCATTTTTTTGTCACGAAGTCACAGGTACCTTTCAAGACAAGAGACATTTAGAGGTGGTTTGCTATTATCTGCCTCTGCGTCATGACCATGGACTTCCTTGGTGTTCTTCCAACCAAATATTAAGCAGGGCCAAACCCACTTAGCTTTCAATATCTGATGAGATCAGGCTAGCCTTGGCAATCCGGGTGAGGCCAGGGATAATTCAATAACAACACAGAATTCTTGAAGTGGCAAGCTACCAACTACAAATGCCAAATGCACATGGTAACTCTTCAAAACAAACAAGAGCAGTGTGTGTGTTGCAAATAGAAATTTCCCCACAATCAGTAGATCATTTAAATAGACTATCTCTATCTTTCACTCTAATCTACTAAAGAAGATAAAATGGGATAGCTCCACAGAGTTGATAGCTACCACAAAAATACTGTTATGAAGAGTACCTGGTTTATGAGAGACCATGCTGTGAGCTAATCCCCAAATTTATCAATTCAGTTAGTAGAGTGTAATTAAGGGGCTAATTTTTGATACTTGAGATTAGACAAATTTTTATGATACCTATTGCAATAACATTATTCACTAACCATAGATGAAAAATGTATTATGACTATGTGTGTTGCATTCTTGTGCAGATAAATATTTCCATTAGCAGGGGAAAAGTCACATATAACTCTCATTTTTGAGATAGCATAAAGTTAAATAATGTATTCTGGGGAAGGTCTGGTTGGGGATCATGTCAAACTAGAACCCTGCTCGATCTGTTGCTAATCCTCCCTTGCCTCTTCTTCCCTTGCCAAAGTGCCCATGTCCTCATCCATTGTGAGAATTTGCAGACACAATCTCCAAATAGGCTTTGAAATATAAAGCTTGTCAAATTTTTACAGGTATTTATGCCATCTTAATCTGCAGCACTACTCTGAGCTGCTTGGATTATTAAATTTTTATCCAGACAGACCGCAGTACATTCAGAGAGATAAGGGAGCTGCCTGTTTAGAATTGTCTTTATTATGTGCAGATATGCTTTTCAAATCCATTTTCCACATCTTAACACAGTACAATAAACTGGAGTTCTGACTGTGTGAGGTTTTCAAATGGTCAGCTTTGGGCTCTAGCCAGGTTTTATCTCCTAAAAGCTGTTTTCTGTTTAGTATCCTTTTCTTCAATGGCAATCTGTGCGTCTGGTTTTATGGTCTAACAGGGCTAGGTCATGGATTTTGCCTAATTAGTGGCCCCTGTCTAGAGGGGACACCCCAAAAAAGTGTTTGGGTGAGCAAGGGGGCATAGCAGTCTCTAAGGTGGCATATATTCTTCCCATGGATCTATTTCATTTCTGTTTATAGTCCTTAATATTTTTATAAACTGGTATTGCTTCTTGGCCATCTGTTGTATTTATCTGAAATATTTATAACCTGCCCTTGTGATAGATTCAGAGTGACTAATGGCAAGAATTGGTTTTGTAGATTCATGTATATTGTACATGCACACTGTATAGGATATATGCCTAATTTATACAGTATTTAAACATAGTGTATATCATTTATTTGGATAATGTCTGTATAATATATCATGCTGATTTACTGATGCAGAAATGATGTTGGAAATATGTAATCTTTTTCTTGAAAAATTTGGTCCAAAGAAACAGAAAATGATGCAAAACTAAGGAATCAGAGTTTCTTGGCTGCTGTTGATTTTCTGGGCTGTGTGGCCATGGTCTTGGCATTGTGAGACCTGACGTTTCGCTAGCAACTGTGACTGGCATCCTCAGAGGTGTAACCCAGAAAACTGGAGTTCTCTCTCTGAGGATGCCAGTCACAGTTGCTGGCGAAACGTCAGGTCTCACAATGCCAAGACCATGGCCACACAGCCTGGAAAATCTACAACAGCCAATGGACTCTGGCCGTGAAAGTCTTTGACAACATAATCAGAGTTTCTGTTTGCACAAGGGGGGAGTCAGGAAATGAACAGCAGGGATCAGAAATTCTAAATCATCCTTTGTTGGGTGGGGGGAGGAGTTCCAGCTTACATATTACGCTTCTCCAAACAGAAAACTATTTAGTTTCTTCTTCATTCTGAGACCTCAATTGACAGGTTGACTAGCTCCACTCTACAGCTTCTTTACCTTCATTTCTCCCTTAGCTACTGCCCTTGGGAAGCACGATTTTGCCATCATTCATTAAGGGCCCCTAGCCTTTGCCTTAAATCTTACATCTTTATTCAAAAGCAAACAACACTCATTTCAGCATGGTTTATATCCAAACAAATATGTTTAGGATTGTAGCCTTAATTAAAATTCTAAAATAAGTCTCTCTCCTATGTTTAGGATTGTAGCCTTAATTAAAATTCTAAAATAAGTCTCTCTCCCCCGCCCCATGTTGAGTGCTGCTAAAAATGCAAATCTATTTTCTGAATAATGGGAAACCTTGATTTGTCTTGTTAAAACAAGACTTTAAAAGGTAAAAGGCTTTTAATAATTCCATGGCAGAAATGCAATTGGGGAAGCTGTTCCTAGCATGGAGAGGCAGTTATCTATTGGATTTCTGCCTGTTGGACAGCAGTTAAAGGTACACAAGTATTGGTAGGAAAAGATAGGTAGCAGCCAAGGACACCAAGTTGTTTCAGAAATGGCACGATCAATCAATCATTCAGTAAAACAATCCAGATGGTTCAAATAAACCATGGATTAGCCCATTGTTCTTGTTTTATGTTTGCCCATTTCTTTATTTTTGTTATGTAAACTTTCATTTTCTGGTCTGCTGGATTCAGATGCCCTACTCTGAGAAACTGTTCCTGAGTATTGATAGCATATCTCCCTTCCTCAGAGGGAAGGGGACCATCTGAGGTGCTATTAATTATTCTTGATAGGATTTTTGATTGTCAGACACAATTTTAAAGTCCTGTTCTGGATTACATTCTCTTCCATTTCCTGCTGAAACACCCCTTTTGAATCCTGAGTGCGCTCTATTTCTCCAGAATCTCCAAACTAATTTAATAAGGTTTTAAGGTTTAATGATTGGTTATCTGCTAAACATACATCTGGATCAAGTACAAGCTGTTTATCCAGTTCTATAGATTATACAAGTCCAGGTTGTTTGCTGTAGCTTCATTGGCGGCACCTTCTCTGAGTTTTGCTGCAGCTTCATTGGTGGCAATTTAAACAAGCTTTTTGTTTTCTAGTTAAAACCATCATTGCTCTGAAAACCTCAAATATATGTATAAAATGTTTTCTAAAATAACTTTTCTTTAAAAAACAGCTTATACTTTTCTACCTCAAGTGTATCCCAGGTCACACAAATATCGATGTATTTTTCCATCTTAAAGTTGTTAAACAAAGTACACAACTAAAAAAAACCCTGTTGTTCCCTCACTCTCCTTACATCATTCTGTGCACACATAGGCTACACATTTCGACAACCCTCAAAGTATCTATAACATCTAGTAATATATGTATTCTGCAGGATGTTCTCAGGGTCTTATATCAAAGAAGAGGTAATTATAAAAATGTTCTGGAATCAAACAACAGTAAATGTATTTATAAATACACAAAGGTATGAATTATAGTATAATTCTATAACAATTCCTTTTTGTACTATCCACAGAATGAAACTGCTGCTTGTTGGCATGGCCTCCTAAATAATATGAAAATCTGGGCTGGAAGTCTTGTAGACCCAGCATAAAATCCTGTTGCAGAACAAAACACATTAAGAGAAAATGCACAATATAATCTGTACAAAAATAAACTCTGAAAATCCTTCTGTTCTCCAGACTGGGCTGTGTGAAGTTGTAGAAAGGCTGCGAACTATCCCGAGAAATCTATATCTGGAGATAGTTTGCCTCATTAACTTTCCCCAGCCACTGCTAAACTGAAATTTCCTATACAAGTAGAGTTTCAGTATATACCCCCATTCTGCCATGATCTGTTCATTTCTGATAATGGTGTTATCTTCTCCTCTGTTTAGTCCTAAAAGCTGATCCTAAAAATTCCAAGCTTAAAATGCTGTTACGCGGCTTACGCCCTTGTTGCATCGTACTTTGCATAAAGATGTTAAACCAGTAACAGCTGTGGCTCTCTTACCTCTAAGATAGTTGCAGAATTAAATACATTAGCTTTGAACTTAACTGACTGATTTTTAGTTCTACTTTTCCTATGGGTTTCTTATTATTTCTGTAACTATTACAGTTTCAGGCAATGCACCTCCCAACCAGAAGCGGGCTCCACAGCCTTGCTTCTGGGGGCCGTTTTGCCTCCTCACAAGGAGGAGGAGCGGACTGGGCATCAGCTGAGGTGGGGGCTGAGCAGGCACGTCTAGAGGTGGGCTCCGCTCCCTCCTCGCAGTCTTTGCTCGTGCTCGGCCCTCCCTCCTGCCCTTGATGCAGTGTGGGCGATAGTTACTCAGTTTTTGGGGATCAGGTAGGAATTTTTTTGCCACTTCTGTTTTGGCTGTAGGAAGTGGTGTTTTTCGCCTACCTCACACTGCTTGTAGAAGGGATTGTGGAATTGGCTGGGGTGTGGCTAGTTAAATAGGTTGGTCACTTTTAGGTTGGCTGGGTTTTGGCCTAAACTTCCATTATGCAGCTCGGTGAGCACCTGTAGCACCCCATTTTTGGGGGCAAGGGGTCCCACTAAATCATTCCTGGACCGTGCGGGATGGTTGAGTGATGAAGCGGACTGCCTTGGGTTTGCATGGATTGATTTGTCCACTAGCCATGCGGTTGGGGGTTGGAACTCCAGGGCATACCCTTCGCAAGGCTGCCTGGGTACGAGCCATGCATTTTGGCCAGACCTAGGGGCTGGGTGGCTCGCCCATCATGCAGCAGGGGAGGAGTATTTCGTCCCCTGGCCCTGCCGTGCTGCCTGTTATGTTATAGCCCTTGTGGTATTGTAATAAACAAATAAAGTGGCCCTTTAGTACCCAAACCCTTGTGTCCGACTCTTCCTTACATCTGGGAGGGCAATTGTACCTTTGTAAAAGATATGTTTCATTGCATCCCTCAACAATCTGGGGGTCTTGACTTAATTTTAACTCCCCTGCTAAGTGGTTGGCTCCTGAAATGATTGTAGACTCACCTATAGTTTCTTTCTAATCTCTGCCTGAATTTCCTTATTTCACCAGGCCTCAAGTCTTGATAATTACATCAAATTTGGGAGGAAGTGATTCCATATGGATGCAATGTATTTCTATCTAAAGTGCATAACATTTACTTCTCTCTTATAGCATTGCATAAGAGGGGGAGGACCTCACTGTGACTAATGAAATTCTCACCCAGTGTAACTTTCACTTTTCTTATTGTTTGATCCTAGGCAGGGTAAGCATGTATGCATTTGGTGATATTATCACTGACAACTGAGACACAGAATAATATGGTTCAAGAATCAAGAAACCAATTCCATCAGAACATGTTGATAAGTTTAGCAGTTCTTTCCATTTAAGCTTGTTGCTTAATGTAATGTTCATTTGTCTCTAGCCAATTCTAAACAGCATTCAACATAGATCCAGGTAGGTGACCATGTTGATCAGAAGCAATACAACAAAGTTTTATTTTGTTGGTCATTGGACTCTTTTGTTGATCATTGGCACCTTTTGTTGGTCATTGGACTCTACCAGCATTCAAAATGGTACACCTTGGCTGACAACAGATGGCTGGCTCAGGGTGGCATCAAGCCGCTCCAGAAGTAAGCTGGCCAGAAAAGGAACAGCTGGGAGCCTCCAGATGGCCTGCAGTCCACCTCTGGAACAGGGACAGACTGCATGTGCTCTGGAGGAGCTTCCAGAGTGCTCATGCGCCTCTCAGCTACTTCCTGGGTGTTTCTCAGTCATCCAAATGGCCGGCGAAGTACTTCTGAGCTGCTTCAGAATTTAGGCACCACTTTGTAAGTGGTGCCTTTCTGAGGCGGCTTCAATCCAGTCCTGGATGGGCTGTGTGCAGGATGGGGACAGCAGGCAGATGTGTGCTTGTGTATGCGCTTTTTTGATCTGCCTGCCTCTGATTCCCGGGACAGCTTAAACTGCTCGTCTATTATCACCCCTTATTATGCATTCCCTCTAAAGTCCCCTTCCTTTGGATATGAAGTATTACCTGCATCTTTAATCCTTGCCCTACTTTCACCTTCTGGTATAAAACATTACATTTTTTAAAACTGGACAACTCTCTCAGGTACAATTGCATATCACACTGTTTATCCTTTTCATCCAACATAGGGATGCCTTTCCTGAAACTCTGCTACAGGAGCTATGTACTTATTTCTTCTTCCCAGTTTCTTCCAATTTGGAAAATGTGTGCATTGTTAATTAAAGGTCTTTGTCTCATGGCTGATGGTTTTTATTAAAAGAATTGCGAAATATTTTGCCTTGCTGATGACCACTGCTTTCATCTAAGAGTTCCTGCAATACTTTGTAGACCTCATTATATCACCTTCCACTCTGTAGGATCCTGTTGAATTCTGGAAGCATTTTAGCAATTTTGTCTATCTGTTTTATCCCCCTTTTTAATCCTCCATTATCGCACCATGCTGTCTCCTTGACAGAACATCTGCATTTACATTTGCTTTGCCAGAAACTTTTAAAAGACAGCACTTCTATCCATTTATGTCCATCTGCATCTAACTTCTCTAAAGTTAACTCATACATGAGTGCGTTTACTATCTGTTATCACTTTAAATTTCAGTCTGCCGTTTCAAAGCCAGAAAGTCTAACGTGAGATGTGTTGTTGGGTTTTCTGTGATTTAATCCTCTGCTAACATCTGCTGTTACAAGTTTAGTAAAGGTTTCTGTTTTGTTCTTGGTATAAGGCAGCTACTAATTCAGTGCTACTAGCATTTGTGTGCAGAAAGTATGGCAGTCTCCAGTCTGCAAATATTAATCCTAGTGTAGTGATCAGGATACATTTTGAGTTTCAAAAGTTTCTCTCTTTTTTAGTATTGTATGTGTATGTATAAAGAGCCCCATGGTGCAGAGTGGTGAAGCTGCAGTGTTGGAGCCCTCTGCTCACAACCTGAGTTCGATCCCAGAAGAAGCTGGTTCAGGTAGCCAGCTCCAGGTTGACTCAGACTTCCATCCTTCCGAGGTTGGTAAAATGAGTACCCAGCTTGCTTGAGGGAAAGTGTAGATGATGGGGGAAGGCAATGGCAAACCACCCTGTAAAAAGTCTGCTGTGAAAACATTGTGAAAGCAACGTCACCCCAGAGTTGAAAAACGACAGGTGCTTGCACAGGGGACTACCTTTTGTTATGTGTATGTATGTGCTTGCATGCCTAGAAGTCATGGTGACCCCTAGTGGAGCTAGGATATTTTAAGAGAGGCAGCTTGATATTGCTTGCCTCTGCCTCCTGTTCCTGGTATTCCTTGGAGGTCTCCCTTCCAAGTACTTTCCATGGTTGGCCCTGCTTAGCTTCCAAGATCTGATGAGACTGAGCTTGGGCCAGCCAGATCGGGGCGTATTTCAGAAGTTTCTTGATATGCTGGATCCCATCTAAATGCAAGGTATTGCTTGCTGGGCCATCTACTGTCAGACAAAAGGATACATAGTGGCTTCCCAAAACTTCTGCAGAACCTTCTCTGATACGTTGCATATTTTACAAATCTGTGAAGTTCTGAAATTGTAATAGGACTCTGGCTAGATGGCTGGTGATTGAGTCTATAGTCTGGTTATAACCTTTGGCAGATATTACACGAAAAGAGTATTTCACTGAAGTTTGAGAAGTGAAAGTTTCGAACCACAATCTTGGAGTCTTCTCAAAACTTTTGAATGACATTCTTCATGTACTTCTGGAGTGGCTGAAAAACATAATGAAATCATCAAGAAATTAAATTACTTTCATTAAGTTTGTCCTTACATTACTCATTCCATCCTTCTCTGGAAAATGAGTATGTTGGTGAAACTTTGGGCATAATTCTAAACGGCCAGGGACCAAATGGGTTTGGTGAAAACAATTTTATGACCAGGCCTCGGATTCAGCAGGCGCTCACAGGAGCATAGCTCCTGAACCTTTTTGAGGGTTCCCCCTTTTCCTCCCCACCTACCTTCTCCATTGAATAATAGGTGCAGCTTCATAACAATCCCTGGATTAGAAAAGCTGGCAGCCAGCTAGCCAGCCACCAGAGGCTTTGCCCCCAGGAGCCCACATCACCCTTTCTCACTTCTTATGCAATTTTGGATGGCAGGTGGCTTGCTGGCCTTTTGACTGCGGGGGAGGGAGGCCTAGGAGAGCCCCAGGCAAGCGAGGCTTTTCTCACCCAGGGCTCTCCTTTCTTACATCAGGTTGCTTTTGGCTGAGGGGGGGGGGGTGGCATTTGCTGATGAATTATGCTAATGAGCTCTGCCACCTATTTTTCTACAAAACAACCCCTGTTTATGGCAATGTGTTGACACTTTGGCACCTAATAGTGTCAGGGTTTGTTTGTTTTTTAAACCCCAGTAAAGAAATTGATCCCTACCATGAAAGTAAATGTCTTTCCTGATTGTGACAATGGGTAAACATTTTTCTTTGATATGTTGAGACATTGCAAATGCCATCTCCACTGTTGCTGCTGAGGTCCACTTCTTGCACCTTACTTTTTTAAAATTTTATTCTAAAAAAGTGTACATATATCCTCAGAAACTGATAGACAAATTATAACCAGATATTTCAAATTAAAACCAAAAGGCCTGCCCAAAGCTAACCATATTTACAATAGTAACAGAAATTTATAACTCTCACATTTCAAGAGCGAATTTACATAGCAAGGATCGTTGCCTAATTTTTCAATTATTGGAAACCATTTTGCAATAAACTTTTCATGGGCCATGTAGGGATCTATAGAATTAAGACCTGATGCTATTTTTTCCATGGCCATATGGTCCCAAATTTTGGGAAACCATTGATCAACACTTAAATAATTAAGGCTTTTCCATGTGGTAGCTATGACAGATTTCGCTGCTGTCAGCAGAGTTACCAACAATAAGCGATGCCTAGATGGAATTTTCGAGTCTAACCAGTTATACAATAATATGGAATCTGGAGTATATGGAATGCAAATACCCGTAATTTCTGACACCTTTTGGATAATACATTTCCAGAAGCTTACGACCTTCTCACATTCCCACCAACAATGGAAAAAAGAAGCTTTCTGGCCACACCCTCTCCAACACAAAGGGGAACAGTCTGGTAAAATACGTGCTAAACGTATAGGAGTATAATACCACCTTAAAAGTATTTTATAATTTAACTGCAGAGTATTAAGTGAATTGGTGTTAAAAGCTTCTGATGACCATATAGAATCCCAATGGTCTGCATCAAGAATCATATCACAATCTCTATGCCAACGTACAACATAGAAGGCAGCTGTCTAAAATGATCTAACAAAAACATGTGATACAATTTAGAGATAGTATGTTTACTGTTTTGGTTAAAATTCATCACCAATCTTTCAAAGTCAGTTTTAGGATGTAATTTAGCTGCTAACAACATTGGGGAATTTAAAAGATGTGTTAGCTGAATATACTCAAACCAAGGAGGAAGGCAATTTAGTTTCTTTCCCAGTTCAACCATCGACAAAATTGAGCTCCCAACGATTAATTGAAACAAAAAATTTATTGAGTTTCTGCTCCAAAAACCGTAAGAGTCCTGTTTTGCCACTGGAGCAAACCAGGGCTGCCTCAAAAAGGTTGCAATTAAAGAGATAGGAGGGGCCAATCTCTTGCGATTGTTATCCCATATACTCACTATTGCTTTCAAAAAGGGGCTCTGTAACAGCCAGCTTGGTCTAGATGACCTTTCCATCCACATATATTCATGGTATTTCAGTGGGGTTAAATGTTGTTCTTCTATTATCACCCAGTCTGGAGTATCTTTAGCATAAACTGCTTTTAAAAAGCCTGAAAGTACCGTAGCTGAATAAAATAAATATAAATTTGGGTAAGCTAGGCCACCTCTGTCGGAATGATGGCAGAGAGTTGAGAAAGCAACCCTTGGTTTCTTATAGCTCCATACAAAATCATTCAGTAGGGTTTGCCACCTACTAATCATACTGTGTGATAAATGAATGGGTAAAGCTCTAAACAAATATAAAAATTTTGGGAAAATAAAAGTCTTAATCACATTCAAACGTTCCAGCCATGATAATTGCTTTGAGTTCCATTGTTTTAAAAGTTTAGAAATATTAGTGACTACCTCCATATAATTAACTGTAACTATGTTTGAAATGTCAATCGGGACCTTAATACCCAAATAGGTCCATGATGACTTTACCTATTGATAGGGACATACAATGCCTATTTCCTGCTTGTCCTCAAGGGTAAGCTTAATGGGATAAATCAAGGACTTACTATGGTTGATTTTTAAGCCTGAAACCAGCAGGAAGTCAAAAAGCAATTTTTGTAACACCTGCAAAGATTTCACAGGGTCAGACAAATAAATTACTATGTCATCTGCAAATAATGATATCTTAAAGGGTGCATTTGCAACTTGAATACCTTGGAGATCTGGGCATTGGAGAATCAGGTTGGCAAAAGGTTCTATAGCCAAAGCAAAGAACAGAGGTGAAAGAGGACAACCTTGTCGGGTGCCCCTAGATAGCCCAAAATCAAAAGAATGTTGATTATTAATAGATAGCAGTGCTTTGGGTGAGGCATACAAAGAATTAACTATATGAATAAAGTTCTCGCTGAAGCCCATCTCCTGAAGGGTTGCACTTTTTGCACCTTACTAATCACAGGGGAGGGGAAATTATCACAGCACAATATATTTCTCTTTTGTGATTTTGTACATATGTGGAAGAGCTGCTAACCCTCCCCCCAAGCTGGCTACCATGTCAATATCATCTAAAAGCACTGAAGCTTCTGGTTCCTTTTCTGGAATCCATAAGCATTCTGGGTAGCATACAAAATCTTCTGGGGAAAATAAATTGCTACTTCCCTTTCAAGATCACTTTCTTTTTGCCTTTCTGTTTCTGAATGTGAACTCTGACATGTCAGGTATTGGTTGTAGTTAGGAATACTGTTTGGCACTGCAATTTCTATTAATATATTTTAAATCTATGTAACTTATTTTTTGTATTGGGTTGTGTTTAATTGTGTGTTGGCTTAAATCTGGTGGACACTTGTGATGTCTGTGCCCTGCAACCTTTGGTGCTTTGTTAACTGCTTGAATTTGTGAGGATATGGTAAAGTATACACAATTTGAATAGGTATCTATGCATTGATCTACACATACAAGATTTACCACCATCTTGGGGATTTACACTTCTACAGCTATGAATCTTTTTGGAACACAAGGGTGGGATTAGGCAGACTGCTAATGTCCCTCTTGAAATGTCCCAACTCTTCATAGTTCAAACATAGTACCTCTCATATGTACCTTTTTGTACCTACATTCCTGAAATGTAGAAGGTCATCTGATTTCTATCCAGTCATCTTTAGTCTGGCCAGCCCTTCTTTCCATTCCAAATACTTGGCTTTCCAGTCTCTTTCTAGCGATAACATTGTATAACGTAAGAATTATTCATTGGCCTGCTACCAGATTCTAAACTTTCAGTCCTGAGGGCAGTTGATGAAGAGTCATGCCACCTTCCTCTGAAGAAGTGTTCTTTTATACAGCTATCAAGTTTGGTATCTTTTACTTCTTTGATCTCAAATTTTTTTACAGAGGCATGTAATCTGCTCCAATATGATGATAGATGTTCCTTAATAACACGATGGGTGGGTCTAATGAGAACTCAGCTCTAATAGAAACATTATACTATCATAAAACATCCTCTAGAAATTCAGGGCACTCTTTATAATTTCCCTTCCTGCCTCCTGGGAGGTTTGGGGGAGGATATCAAGCTTTCAATTCCTTTCCCTCTCTTGAAACGTTCTGGGATGCTGTGGTCTTCCACTAGCTCTTTTCCTTGAATTTTCCATTTGAAGTAATCAACTTCTCTGGTAGGTCTGAGTGAATTATCTGAAAAAGCTTTTAGTCTGACTAATGCCCGCTGAAGTTTAGTTTCTCTTTCTATCTGCAGAACCTCTTCTGATGATTGCTGTTGGACCTCAGAAGGGAGAATTAAAGCAGGGATTGAAGTTATCCCTTGGCACTTTCTTCCCAAGTATGTACAGCCTCCCAGCCTCTTAATAATTATATAATTGAGCAATCAAATACATTGCCTGTGTTTCTAAATCTGACTAGGCTTTTGACAAGCATTAGATCTCTATATTGAAATTGGGATGGGGAAAGGATTTAATCAGGTGGGGCTTACTTACCTTTTCAGTTCTAATTTCCTCTCCCCCAAATAACTTCTCTTTTGCATACAGAAGTCAGATCTTGAAATTCACATGAGAACATACATATTTTAGGGTTTCCAAATATGCCTTGGGATTTTCCTGCAGACTCAGGAGATTAGCTTGGGGAGGCCAGAGTTTGGAGAGGGGAGAGGCCTCAATGGGGTATAATATCATAGAATTCAGTCTCCAAAGCAACTTTTTTCCCCAAGGGAAGTGAACTCGTCATCTGCAGACCAATGGTGATTGCTGGAGATCTCTAGGCCACCCTGGGAAGTTGGCAACCCTATTTTTATTTTCATTATTTGAGCTTTTGAGGGGGAAGTCATATAATTTCACAGCTTCCTTACATTACTTACATTTAACAAAGTCCCTCTCTGTTTGGGTTCTATTTCTACAGGTTACTCAAAGGATCTTGTATTAAAAAGTTAGAAATAATATGAGATATCTCTGTGTGTGTGTGTGGTTCTCTTCTGTACAGGCACAATGTAAAACACTTAGTACTATAGCTTCTTAAATGAGTGGAAAAACCTAGCTTGAAAGTCTTGTATGCCCAGCATAAATCCTGCTGCAGAATAAACCACTTACAACTACAATATTAGATCCACAAAAATAAACTTTGACCATCCCTCTTTATTCTGCACTGGCCTGTATCAAATTACACAGAGCCTATAAAATATCCTGAGAAATCTTTGTCTTAAAACAGCTTGCCTCATAAACTTTCCCAGTCTCTACTCAGAAGCTGGAATCTCCTGTGCACACAGAGTTCCATTCCCCTTAATCCATCCATCTTTGAAATCTTAGTCATTTCCACAAGGGTTACCTGCCCTGGGTTTAATGCTATTGGGAAGTGGGTTTTCCACTTCACTTCCCCAGAGCATTATGGTATATTTGTGCACCTCCCGGAGGTTCCCTCTGATCTGATCTGCTTTCCTACAAAGTTTTGGGAAAGATTACAATAAAGCCTAGGTGGCTGCCATATGCGTCTTTCAGGTGAGGTGATCAAATAAAAGGGTTGGCTCAGCAACACCCCCCCCCCCCCAAAATAAACTAACTAACAAACACCCACAGACATTTCAAATATCACTTTCAGACACTGATTTTTTTAAAGCAAACTTCTCAGCATTCTTTTTTTTTTCTTCTTGGAAAGTAGACCTATGTTTGGGATATAACCTGGCTGGCAATAGTGGACTTCTTGCTACTGAGCCTTTCCCATTCTGCTTTGTTGTCTCAGATTCATCCACACTTTTTTGATTCCCTTGATGTGTAGGCAGAGTGTTCTGATGAAGAAGCAATTTAGGATCTTTGCTGATACCTCACTTTGCAATGTTTGCCTGAAGCTTGGTAGTGTCTGGAAGAAGCCATTTTGACAAACTGAAACCGAAGGAGGCAAAACATAGTCAGATGTTTATTAGCAAATGAAATGAACCACTTTCCTGTGTCCATCCAGCAATCAAGACAAGTAGAACTGTTGGGAACTTCACTCTGCCATGGACCTCATCAACAATGTCATCCTAAGCAGTTATACCCTCTAAGCCCATTGACTTCAATGGACATAGAAGGGTATAGCTTTCCTTAGGGTGATACTATCAGACATTGCTATCTTTTGAGTATTTTGGCAGGCACAAATGCTATCACTTCATGAATTTTCAGCTGCCAAATATTGAACTCTGCATCATTCAGAGAAGATTTAACACACAATTTGTAGAATGTTAGGAAAAATTGTGTGAGCAAATTCATTTCACTTCTCCTACAAATGCTTAGGATATTCATAGTTCTGTCTACACATTGCAAGGGGGGATGCACAAGAATGCCCTCTTTGATTTTTTTTTACTTATTTATTTAAATATTTGTACCTTGCTTTTCTCCTCCACTGGGGGTGTCAAAGTGGCTTCCTCTTAAAACACACAGGACATATTCAATCTAAACCAAGACTGTAGTCTTCAAACAGGTGATGACTTCTGAAGTCATTCCATGCTGGTGCTGATTCTGCTGGCATGCCCTATACCAAGCCACAAGTGAAAAGTCATAAGCCACAAGTTCTTTGGCTCTTATCAAAGGCTTGCACCTCTGCCAAGCCCAGTCTTGTGCAGCTGACTCATATGTCCCCTGTTTCCTCCTCTGAATTGTGAATGTCCCTACATGGGGATAATTCTTCAGCATGATCACAATCACATAGAAATAATCTGAAGAAGCCCCAGCATTTCCCAGGCATCCAGTGTTATTATGAGCAAGGGGTGCTATGTCAGGCAGTCTTCACATGCTTTAATTACTTGAATGAATGCGGGGGGAATAGATTTCCGAAGCAGCTGCAAAGTATAAAGAAACAAAACTCTGTAAACCACAGCTACTGCACAGTCACAGAGCTAACTTGGTGCTTGAGTTGGGTGCAAAATTTGTGGGTGAAATGAACCAGTCTGAAGTTTGATTTTTGGGTAAGACACAACTGTCGGAAAAGGAAATGTTCACCTGCAAACACATTTGATGCAAAGTTTTCTGTGTGTCTAATTTCCTCCAGCTGGTGTGTGTGTGGGGAAGAACCACGTATACTGCTCTGATATTCTTGGAAGATAGGTAGGATAGCAATGTAAAGATTTTTTTCTTTTTATTCAGGGTAAAGCAATTGAACTAGTTTAGTAGCAGCAAAGGAAAATTGTGTATTGGCTTCTACAGAGTCAGTCAATTCTCAAAGCCCTCTGAAAGCTCTCTGTAATGATTGTCAGAAAAGGGAAACGTCGTGTGCCAAAATGCCAACTGGGAAGCTTCTGTTCTGTAGGAACTTTCTGTCAGGACTGTTCTGCCATGCACATATCTGCTGACCCTGAGGCATACTCTTTCTTTCTTGCCATCATCCCTTCTGAAACTCTGGGAAATGAAATTGGGCCATGAAGGTTCCAGAAGCATAGAGCCCAGGGCTTCCAAAAAGGTTCAAATGAAGGAAATAATTTTGTTCCCATTGCAAATGCTCACTGTATTTTTTTAAAACAGGGTGTGATTTGGTTGGAATTGTGATGAGTAAACTCCCTCCCACATATCCTTATAAATTACCACAATATGCATGGAACCACTTGGGAAGCCAGCCATCTGTATTGTCCTGCCAAGTGGTGAAGAGCATGTTACCATTTCCCTACTGCCTAGATTTCTGATCAAGGATGTATGTGGTCACACTTGCCTCAGTGCTTTTGTGGGTAATACAAACGACCAGCTTCCCAATTGATTATATGCACACCGTGGTGAATTACCACTTGGTAAATGGATGTCTGCATTCACCCGGAATCTTGCTTGTTTTCCAGGCAGCTGGCCAAGCAGCACAGCAGCTGAAACTTCATATTTTTGCTCTTTAATTTCAATAGAATATGCTGTCACAGTAAATGTGCTGCAGTGAATCCGTTATATGAAATTACCATGAGGGTGTCGGGGGCAGTGTTCAGACCTGAAAGGTCAGGAAATAATCCCTCTTCTATATAAACCACATAACTGGCACTTTTAAAAAGAGTATATTTTAGGTAGGAAACCAAACACCCTGTAATTCTTACTTTGACAAATCACTCCATTTGTAGTGAATGATGCTGAATAAATGCGACCGCTTATACACTGATCCATCATAAAAAAAAAAGGCTTACCATACAAGAAAATAACTGGAACAGAAAATAGTTCGCTTGGGCCCTTAGCAGCCAAGGGAAACCCTCCATGTGGGGAGTTTGCAATTTAACTTAATATTCAGTGCCTGCTACAACATTTGTCACTAAAGAAGCAGTTTCTTCATAATATGACACTATGTGCAGTGCACAATTATGTTCCCCATAGTAAGCTGCTGGGTTCACTTGCTTGAGTTTTCAGAAATGATAGGGCTGCACCCACTGAACACAGAACAGATTTCTCCCCTCCAGCATCCTGCACCCCCATGGAAGGCTTCTCCAGAGGATCTGGGTGCCACTCAGCAATGGGAGATGCATCAAGAAGGGAGAAATAGCAGAAATTTGCCTCTTGCACAAGTACTTGCTCTGTCTGAGGAAAAGCTGATACACAAGAGAAGAGGGTAGTTTCTTCTGATCCTCCCCCAAGTTACTGTCCTTGGTACAGCACCCATTCTGTTCCTGGGGGTGTTCCAACTAACTGGAGAAACTGGGGGAGATGTAGGAGGCTGCAGAAAAAAGGAAGAGAGGGGACAATCCTTTACATGAACTCCTCTTGTTTATTTTCATGGACTCCAATCCATTATATTTAGAGACATCTTGTTGTGGTTCACCTTTTATAGACAGTTTCTCATTACATGCTGTGATCGGGATTACTTGGGTAAATTAATGGGCAACTAACATTTGGGCATCTGTCTATGGACAGGTAGTACCAAATCTTTGTGGGTATGTGGTATTGTGTGTGTGTGTGCGCGCACACATGCCTGGAAGGTATGGCTGACTTCTGGTGACCCATAGTGGGACCTGGATGCTTCAGAGAGGTGGCTTGCTTACCTGCCTCTTTGGTCCTGCCGTGATATTCCTTGTACTTGCCAGGATCAGCCTTGCTTAGCTTCTTACAGATAATACAAAATCTGATGGTCTTCTGGGTCTTTTCATCCATACAGTGATACCTTCTTGAAGGCAGTTCCAATAGAAAACATTTTCAACTTTCTCTAATTTTAGCCATGGAATAAAAATACCTCGTTCCTACTATATAGCGCTAATGAATCCAGATGCATTCTATCTATGTACTCTTGCAAGGAAAGGTACATCCCTGCTGAGGAAAGGAGCCCTCCTGCATACAAATTTTTGATCTGTTATATAAGAAATAAAACAAAATAGATTGAAGAAGTGATGTGAACTCATGCTCCAAAAGAAGACAGTCAGTGTGACACAGCCTTGCCAAAGGTGAACGGCCTAACCTATACAGCTTGGTTGCCCCAGATGATTAGTGTTTGATTTGTCCTAAGGAAGAGCAGGCAGACTAAAAACAGCAAGTATGATCAAAGACTAATATCAGTGAGAAGTATGGGTGTGTTTCATGCTCCCTCTCTAACAGATTCCAACACAAGTCCAGACTTGTGGAGGGAAAAGCATCCAACAATATGAAGATCCCAACAGCAGCATGGAAATGTATGAGGTCTAGGGTTGCCAGCTCCAGGTTTGGAAATACCTGCAGATTTTGGGGGTGAAGCCTGAGGAAGGTGGGGGGACTTCATTGGGATATAATGCCAAAAATCCACCTTCAAAATGGCCATTTTCTCCAGATGATCTGTTGTCTGGAGATCAGTTGTAATCTCAGAAGATCTCCAGCTACTACCTGGAGGGTGGCAACCCTAATTGAGGGCCAATAAACTGAAGCTCAGTCCAGTCTTTGTCTTTGATCACAATGACCTTTGGCTATACACAATAATTGCTATTTGTGCCTATTATCCATTGTTGGAAGAGCTGCTTAAAACAGATGAGGTCTTCTTAACCTGGAAGAAGGCTACCGTGTGCTCCCTAAACATTGGTACCTTGGGCACTTCCCCCCAAAGTATCTGAGAGCTACATTTCTCATGGTATTCAGGGTATCGTATTTCATACATGTTGAGAAAAGTATCTGAAATGAATAGGAAAGTAAAGAGAGATTCCCTCTGAAGGCAGAAGCTGAATACAATAGCCCAAGCCTACAGCATAGTGAGTTTGTCTGGGCAGGCAAGGGAAAACAGGAAGAAAGGAAGAAGAATGGTTAGATGAGGAGGAAGAAAGAGGGAAAGAGGAGGAGGGAAACTGCAGAAAGATTCAGTGGATGCACGAATGGTTTTCTTTCATTCTTTGCTTTCACCGTTCATTTCAGTCTTCAGGTGAATGGAACAAAATGTGCTTCATTTTTCCCTTATTTATTTGCAAATCAGTGCACCTACCAGTGCCCAGGTGACCTATAAAGGCACTGCTAGATCTCATCAGCCAGACCATAGACTCTCCCCAGTGCAAAACTGCTTTTGTGAGATTTACTGGAGGACTGGAGAGAAGAAATGCTGCAGCAGCTTTGTTATGGGGCAGTTGGTTATCCAGATTACTTAGTTAACTAGCATGCACTACTGCCCAATGACAGTCCCATGTCCAGACACTGGCACAAAAGGCCCCTGTGCTCAGCTCATATTGCACCCGGGGTTGTGCTGCTAACCAGTTGGACTTTCCTTAAACAGGAAGGGTACTGCATGAGATTCACATTATCCTGAGGCCTCAGAATGGAGGGGAACAGGACATGCCCTTTGAGCCCATGGCTGTTCCATCCAGGGGTCACTTGACAGCCTATGCCATGCTCCACCCTCCATGTTGACTAGACATCTCTTCCCATGTTGACTAGACATCTCTTCCCAGCTGACCACAGCTTAGCACAGCTCTGCCCCCAGCTATGGTGACCGCCTATAGAGACCTCTTATAGAGAGCCAGTTTGGTGTAGTGTTTAAGTGTGCGGACTCTTATCTGGGAGAACCGGGTCTGATTCCCCACTCCTCCACTTGCACCTGCTGGAATGGCCTTGGGTCAGCCATAGCTCTGGCAGAGGTTGTCCTTGAAAGGGCAGCTACTGTGAGAGCCCTCTCAGCCCCACCCACCTCACAGGGTGTTTGGTGTGGGGGGAGAAGATATAGGAGATTGTAAGCCGCTCTGAGTATCTGATTCAGGGAGAAGGATGGGGTATAAATCTGCAATTCTTCTCCTTCTCCTTTTTCTTCTTCTATTGCAGCCAGGCCCTGGTAGTTTCTGCATCTTCCCATTGCAGCTTCTGTGTCATCTCCTGGGCCTTCTCATCAGTGCTTATGAGCATGCAACAGGCAGGGGAGTGAGCTTGGCAGTGT
This sequence comes from Heteronotia binoei, assembly GCF_032191835.1. Lineage (NCBI taxonomy): Eukaryota > Metazoa > Chordata > Lepidosauria > Squamata > Gekkonidae > Heteronotia > Heteronotia binoei. The sequence goes on from NC_083224.1 coordinate 147,870,624, forward strand.
TCCTCTCCCTCCCAGACATATCAGTATGGTGAATGGTGTGGCATTTGCTAGGGATCAGAGAGGGTGCATTGATGAGGTATCTATAGCGCAGAGTAAACATTTTGTCAAGTGGTATATCAAATAAACCGACGCCTTCCCAGCCAGACCAGCTTTGCTGGCTAGAGGCTGGGGGCCGTTCTTGCCCTCCCGAAAGGAGGGAAGGCTGGCCCCCGTCGTTTCCCGACATACAGGTAGGCTGTTGGGTGTGGCGTCGGGGCTACAAAGGCCCCGGCCCCGCCCAGCTCTGCGCAGTGGAAATTCGGCTCTCAGAGGGAGAGCAGCTCTGACGCTTGTGATCGCGTGGCTTGAGTTTGGGCGCGGTAGCGCTTGCGAGGCCTTTAGAAGGATGCGTGGAGGCGCAGTGTGCTCGGAGTGCTAGCAGTGTGCTCAGAGCGCTGGTTTGCCCAGCAGACAGCAAGTTGGGGCTTTGTTTTGCAGGGAGAGGGAGTGCTTTTGGGAGGTGCGAGTGCCAGGCCGTCGGCTTGCTGCCCCCCTTGTTGGGGCAGGAGTGTGGGCTCACACCTGCCCCCCTTGCATTTAATAGGATAGTTGGGGCTTTAGTCTTTGTGACTGCCCCCTCCCAAAAAAAGGGGAACGTGTGCAGCAGCTCTGTGGCACTGAGTGGTGAGACGTTAGTGTTGCAGCGTTGGACTCTGCTCACGACCTGGGTCCATCCCGGGGGAAGCTGGGTTTGGGTAGCAGCTCAGGCTTTTCTATCTTCACCTGAGAGTGTTGGTTGCCCAGGGGTAGGGCGTGGGGTTGCCAAGTCCAATTCAAGAAATATCTGGGGACTTTGGGGTGGAGCCAGAAGACTTTGGGGGTAAAGCCAGGTGACATTAGGGGTGGAGCCAAGATCAAGCCTGTGACAAGCATAATTGAACTCCAAAGGGAGTTCTGGCCATCACATTTAAAGGGACGGCACACCTTTTCAATGCCTTCCTTCCATAGGAAATAATGAAGGATAGGGGCACCTTCTTTGGGGGCTCATAGAATTGGACCCCATGGTCCAATCGTTTTGAAACTTGGGGGGTATTTTGGAGAGAGGTACTAGATGCTATACTGAAAACTTGGTGCCTCTATCCCAAAAAACAGTCTCCCCAGATACCTGCGGATCAATTCTCCATGATTTTCTATGGGAATAAATCTCCATAGGGAATAATAGAGTTCCCAGCAGACATTTCCCTCCCCTCCCCCCACTTTCTGATGACCCTGAAGCAGGGGGAGGGCCTCCAAATGGGGGATCCCCTGCCCCCACCTGGGGATTGGCAACCCTAGTAGGGTGATAAGCGTAGGTGCTAGGTTTCTAGTGGGTTTTTTTGGAAAGCAGGGGTAGTTAGTAAGGGAGGGGTGGCTAGGATGGCTCCCACGAAGGGACAAGGCCCCTCCAAGGGAAAACAGCTTGCTAAGAAGAGAGGGCAGGAATCGAGGCCACTGGGTGAGGAGGCCCAGTTATGGCAGGCCATCATTGGACAACTGGCTGCCTTGGAGCAACAGAGGGGTGCTGTGGGGGCTCCCACATGGGAAGGGCACTGTAGGGCAACTGGCCATTCATTCAGGTTGATGTTTTAAAAGGAGGTGTTGGCTCGTCTCTCTGCGTTACAGGGCGTGGTTGTCGGCTCTGATATGCAGCAGGTATCGGATCAGGAAGCAGAGGTGGACACGAGAGAGGCCCCCAGCGGGGAGCCTGTGGACCCTGGCGCAGGAGGGGCGGTGGTGGAGACAACCCCGGTGGTGGCAGTTGCTGTTACCCCTTCGGGGGTGGCGGGTAAGTTCCCATTGCAACAGCAGCCTCCGACTTGGCCATGGGGCCTCTCCCAGCCATCGGCTATCCCTAATACGCCGTATATGGCGGGGTCGCCGGCTGGGCAGCTGGACCCTTCTGGGCAATGCAGTCAGGTGGGACCTTCTTGGGCTTGGGGTGCACCTTTTGCCACGTTTCAAAGCCAGAATACGGTGGGTTCTGCCTTGCAGCCCCCTTTGCAGTCAGTGGCTACGCCAGTGTCGCAGGGCGCATCTACCTCACAGTCCGCACTGTGCATGCTGCCGTGGGGTGGGCAGCAGCAGCTGCTGCAACAAGGGGCATGGCTGGGTCTCCCTTGGGGTGTGTGGCATTATCTACTGAATCCTTATGGGTCAAGTCTTGCCATATGGTGACACCGCATTGCTCTTGGGTGATCATTTGGCAATGGCCACCCGGGAAAAAATACTGAGGGGTGAATATGTGGACGTTTTCAGTCTCCTATTTAGAGAGCTAGAAAAGAAAGACAAATAGGAGCTAGATGACAAGGAGAAGGAGAACCTGAAGCGTAGAAAGGTGGACAGGACTTGGGCCAATTGGCTGCCAGGTTTCCTGATTTATGCTGGGGTAATAGCAAGGGCGCAACCTTTACGGGCTGCAGCCCTTTTTCAGTATTGTGATATAGTGCACCGTGCATATACGAACTTCGTTGGGGCGGCGTGGTTGCAATATGACGAGGCCTTCAGAATGAGGGCTGCAGTCAATCCTGGTCTTCCCTGGGATCAAATTAATCAGCAGCTCTGGCTGCAGCTGATGTCCCCGGCAAAGCCCAATACAGGTGATAGGGTGGATAGTGGGCATTTGGTGCACAGGCAGCAGAATACGGTAGGTGCCCGCAGTACAGCGGGCCAGTCGGTTCAACCCCAGCTGCTATGCTGGGAATTCACCTCCAAGGGCGTGTATGCTAGAAAAGCCTATAAATTTAAACATGAGTGCCCGCTATGCGGGGGGTCACATGCCTTCTCAGCTTGCAACAGGTCAAAAACTAAGGGGAATGCCTAGCACCCCAGTGGTGGGAGCAATCTGCAGCCGCCTGGAAAAGGGACCCATCCCCATACGTCTGAAGGTACTTAGACGGTGGTTGGGTAATTATCCCTTGGTCGCCGACAGGGTCTATTTACTGGAGGGATTTTGCTTTGGTTTTAAGATTCCATATAAGGGAGCTAGAGTTCCTTGTATGGCACCCAACCTTCGTTCGGTGGTTGGGATGGAACACGTGGTTAGGGCAAAAATAGCCAAGGAGTGTTCAGAGGGGAGGGTTCTTGGCCCCTTTGATGCTCCACCAGTGCCTACGTTAAGGGTGTCTCTCTTAGGGGTTGTGCCAAAAAAGGCACCAGGGGAATATTGTTTGATACACCACTTGTCATACCCCAGGGGCAGCTCAGTGAATGATTCTATCTCGGACTCTCTGTGTTCGGTCAGGTATACTTTCTTTGACCAAGCGGTCAAAGTGGTACGGGGTTGTGGTGTGGGGGGCTGAAATGGCAAAATGTGACATTAAGTCAGCATTTCGCCTGTTGCCAGTACACCCAGAAGATTTTGAGCTCCTGGGTTTCTCCTTTGAAGGGAAATATTTCATGGATAGGGCCCTACCCATGGGATGCTCGGTATCTTGCGCTGCTTTTGAGCGTTTTAGTTCCTTTCTGGAATGGGCATTTAGGATTAAGTCTGGGTTAAACAGCACGGTGCATTACCTGGATGACTACCTTTTCGTGGGCCTGGCGGGGTCGGGGCAATGCACCAGGTTATTACGGTCATTTGAGGACCTGGCAGGGGAGCTAGGGGTCCCATTGGCTCACGAAAAAACTGAGAGGCCCAGCTCGGTGATTACCTTTTTAGGCATTGAGCTGGACACTATTTGGCAAGCTTCACGGCTGCCTGCAGATAAAGTGGAAGGGATCGTTTAGCTTCTCTTAAGGGGCAGCGCAAGGTGTCACTTTTGGAGCTGCAGCAGTTAGTGGGGCACCTCAACTTTGCATGCAAGGTTGTTGTGCCTGGCAGGGCCTTCTTGAGGTGGCTATGTGACACCATGGGGTCTCTGCGGCTTCCTCATCATAGAGATCGGATGACCACAGGTATGCGTAAGGACCTGGAGGTGTGGGAAGAATTTTTGGAATCCTTTAATGGGATTTCATTTTGGCGGGAGGAATTGAGGATAGAAGTGGAGCTTCAGATTTCCTCTGATGCAGCGGGTGCCACTGGTTTCAGGGTATATTTCCAGAGACACTGGTGCGCTGAGCAGTGGCCTGCGGCGTGGTTGGCCAGTGGTCTCTGTCAGGACCTTACCTTTTTGGAGTTCTTTCCCATTGTAGTGGCAGTTTGGCTTTGGGGAGAGCAGCTGGCCAATCACACAGTCCATTTCTGGTGTGATAACATGGCTGTTGTACATGTTGTCAACTCCCTGTCATCCAAGTCTCCAGTGGTCATGAATCTTGTGCGGGCATTCATGTTGCGATGCCTCCGTTTGAACATTCTGTTCCTGGCAAGGCATGTTCCGGGAGTGTGCAATGGGGTGGCAGACATTCTATCTCAACAGATCGAGCACTTTCATCAAATTTGAAGGGGGGCAAGCTCGGGTGACAGTAAGGCGGTCCAAGACAGACCAGCATAAGAGAGGCACAGTGATTGTAATTGGGCAATGTGCTTCACTGGAGCTGTGCCCTGTCACTGCATTGGAGCGGTATTTACCACTCAGGAGAGAGGGCAACGGCCCCTTGTTTCACCATAGTGGGGGTTCCCCCCTAACTAAATACCAATTTTGGGCAGTGACTGGTGAAGTTGGGGTTGGGGGGGTGTTAAATTTGCTACACATTCGTTCCGAATTGGTGCCGCATCCACTGCGGCGGCCATGGGTTACACCCCTCGGGCCATACACTGGTTGGGGTGCTGGCGGTCAGCTGCCTACCGGTCATATGTTCACCCGTTGACCTTTCAGTGAGATCAGGGGTGGTGGGCAGGTAGTTGCCATGTTGCCCGTTGGCATGTATTTTTCTGGGTTGTGACTCTTCTGTTTTTCAGGTGCTGTGGCTCGTAGGGAGAGGCGTTGAATCCTCATCTGTGGGCACAGTATGATTTTCTGGGCTGCCCACCAGGCCAGGAGATCGCCGGTTGGCACCCAGCTGGGTCTAAGTGAGTGGGCAATTGTGGAGTGGCTGGGTCGCTGCGGTCTGCGTTGACCAGGGATCATGCCATTGTTGTTCCGGGAGAGGAGTATGCTTCCTCCACACATTTTGGTCATCCACCTTGGTGGTAATGACCTTGGGTTCATGAAGGGGAAGGCCCTTTCGTTGCAGGCACGGGATGATATGCGGGCCATTAAGCGAAGATAGCCAGGAGTTTTGTTGGTGTGGTCAGCAATTCTGCCACGCAGAGTCTGGCAGTATGCTTTCTCCCCTGCTGGGATGGAGCACGCCAGGCCAATAGGGCCTTGCAGAAAGTTACAGAGGGGGGCTTAGGGATATTCCTCCCTCATCTGGCCATACGAGTTGAGGATGCTGCCTTGTATAGGCCGGATGGGGTGCATTTATCTGAATTGGGTAACCGGGCCTTTTTGGAGGAGATTAGGCTGGGGTTGCGGTTGACTCTGGGCTGTCCGGTGGGTGCTAATGCCTGAGCAGAGGCTTGGCTTTGGCGGTGGCAGGATGAGGTATGGGCGACAGTGTTTGTTCAGGGGAGCACCTATGGCCCTGCACCAGTAGGTGCAGGTGGTCTGTATGAACTGCAGATGGGCTGTACGGCTCAATGAGGGGAGTGCAGATCACGGCAAAGCCTCACTGGGGCAGATCTTTCCAGAGGGAGAAATGGAGTTTGGGCCTGGCCACTCAGCACCAGTCAGAATGTTGGGATCGTGCTGGGGGCAGGGTGGCTTGCCCTCCAAAGACAAGGCGGGGTCCTGTGGTTGACCCCAGGGCTTGTCCTGTTAGGCCTATACCCCTTGCCGTTCTAGTTGATTAAGTTATCTTTAATAAAGCGGCCTGGTTTATCCAACATACTGTGTCAGCCTCTTTATTCCGACTGGTGGGGGGGGGACCAACAACCTCCATTCCATATGCATGTGAAGGCAGCATCCCAGGGAAAGGGTCCTTAGGCAGTGTGGCTGGGCCAGTAAGTCACATCATATCTCAGGAAGCCAAGTTTGCACACACAAAAAAAATATTTATTCAGTAAAGGGAATCCTTATTGCAGGTGTTTCAGTCCAAGAGTTGAACTTAGCAATGTTACATCACATTTTTATAGATCAGATTTATTCCCCTACTATGACATCTTAAAACCTCCCCTTCTTACATCATTGAGCATGCTCAATTGAAATTTCTTTGTTTGTATGCATGTTGTTGTACATGCATACAACAAAACATATCTGCCAGCACTTTTTTAATTAATGGTGCTTTGACCTCACCAGCAATAAAGTATTAAAAACCCATGTTTCAAGCCAAAATTTCAAACCAACGGTTCAAGGTTCCATTTCCAGACACTTATTGAGCAAAAAAACTATAAATTTCAAATAACTAGGGTTCAAAAGACATGATCAGGCTTTATCTGATGAAGCTTACACAGCAAGTTAATGAAGAAGATACGAGTTGAACTCCAGATGATCCCATGCAAGTCCCTTCTGTTCCTCTAACTGGTTTAACAGGTATTTAACTTACAGCCTTAGTGAGGACTAGCTTCTAATGCCAAGTTCTGCTGGCAAGCAATCTCAAAATATAGCGACTTGTCCATGAAAATAACTATATGGTACATTTATTGCTTTAGGCCAGCTTCAAAGCCCATCAAAAGTGGTCTACTTTTTTTCTTTCTTAGAGAGTTCACATCTGAAGTTCAGGCTTGTTCTGACTCCAATACCTGACTTATTGATTAATAATCAATATAGAGGCTGAGCAAAAATATTTGGGAGGGGGAGAATGGTCTTGACACACACAGATGCCAGCTAACAAAGTTTTAGATGTTCTCAGTTCTTCAAATTTGTCTTCACTAGGTCAGATCTTTACGATGTGTGAGTGTGACCCATCAGGCTGATTGAAGCCCACTGGCAATGGATTCTGTCTGCTGCCTGTCTGTCAGATACCAGAGAGTTATTTAACTGCTCCTGATTTTGCAGTCTCTCTGTTCAGGAGCAAAAACAGGAGGGTTAATGAAACTCTAGAGGGCTGCCAACTATGCATATATGCATTTGGCTTGGTGGGTCACAGATGTGTTGGCCTGACCAAAGTTAGATATTTAGACATAAAATCTCATAAGCGAATGACTGTTAGTTGAAGAAAAAAGCCTCTTATGCTTCTCTTATGAAGCAATTCCTTTTATTATACTGTTTAGCAAAATATCAAATGAACTTAAGTTAGTGTTCAGTCATAAGGATGAAGAAACAATGCTGATATTTCCAATTAAAAAACAAAAGTAAACGAGAATTCCTGCTCAGAGCCACAAATAATGATAATAAGAGTGGTGACAACCGTTGCTGGTTGACAAATTGCCTGCAGTGATCACTTTGCAGTATTCTTGTAAATCACACACAGATGATAGGTAGGTAGGTAGGTAGATAGATAGATAGATAGATAGATAGATAGATAGATAGATAGATAGATAGATAGATAGATAGATAGATAGATAGATAGATAGATAGATAGTATATGTGTGTGTGTTTTCAGATCAAGTCTTAAAAAACACAATGCCTTTAAGTCGCTCAAGCCAAGCGTTGTATTTATCTCCAAAGGAATCTTGTCATTAGAACAAAATTGTAAAATGAGCTGCCAGGTTCTATTAATAATTAATGGCAAAATGTTAGCACTTTGAGAGGCTGTTTCACATCTGGCATGTTCCATTTAAAGTTTGAACAGTTTTTATATTTACTGTAATTCCACCTTTCATCCCTTAACATCAGCCTCTGAGGCAAAAACTCCACGTGACAGGCAATTGCATGTATCTTTCCCCTGTTTTTGCTTTTAAAAAAACACACTAACATAGTCAGAGAGCTACAGTCTTGAGAAAAGGCCTGCCTGAAGTAAGGGAGAGGAAGTGGTTGTTTAAAACTTTCCCCTCAGTTCTTCAGTTCAAAATTCCTCCCATCATGACTTCCTGCTTTTTCTCAAGCAGGAAAGCATGGATATGCATAATTGTACAGTTGAAATAGTATGGGGGAAGGGAATGGTTCTAAGTAGGGAAATGATAGTGTGTGTGCATAAAGTGCCAACAAGTTGCAGCTGACATGGTGACCTCACAGTGTTTTCAAGGCAAGTGATTAAGTAGAGTTGGTTAGCCAGTTCCTTCCTCTGCAGTTTTCCTTGGTAGTCTCCCATCCAAATACTGACCCTGCTTAGCTTCTGAGATCTGAGACGATTGGGCTATACTATGCCATTCTACACACACTCCATTTTGCCATTAAAATTGCAGCTTTCTGAGGATTTTGTTTTAAATGAGGAGAAAGGTACATACACTGTGTGTCACATATTGCTTTAAGATAAATCATTAATGCTTTAATCATACTTTTGTTTGGCCATCCTGTGTGGAATGTTCTTACATCTATGCTTTCCCTTCCCATGTCCTTTTTAGTGGAAAGGTTAGTCAGTAGTGGCCACTAATTATGAAGGAAAACAAAGTGCTACCGATGGAAAGCAGTTATGTTCCTAGCAGCACATGTTAGCACTAATGTCTTTTGACAGGCAGCATGAGGAATCATGAAAGCCAACAGAAAGACTTGTTTGAGGAAGACATTATCCACCACAGATGGGGAAAGGCTTTACTGTAAGTCTCTGATGAAACTAATTACAAGAGGACATATGACTTTAAATACACACCATGGTGAAGAACTTGGGGCATCAACTATTACTTTCCTCTATGATAACAGTTCTCAAACTTTAGCAACCCAATTTTGATTTAAATTTCCTTTTCCTCTAAATTTTTAAACCCTCTCTACCTTCCTCCCTGGCATCTGCCATTAGCGCCACCGTCAACATTGAGACCTCTGTCCTTTAGCATCCTCGAAACAAGACAGTGAGAATCTCAGATGCTATACTTTAATTTCACCCCTTGATTGGAAAGGACTTTGTGTCAGAGACAACAGTAATATCCTTTTTGGTTCATAGAAGCTGAAAAAAGATCAGCATCATACAAAACCTGAACTTCTGATATGTAACTGAAAATATAAAAATGATTTAATTTGTTTTTATATTTTATAATTTGAGAGGTGACTGTTTTACTTGTAAGCTGCTTCAAACAGGACTCTAGAGAGATTGCATTACAATTCCCTCAATAAATAAATAAACAAATAAATGGATGCAGACTGGTATCGCTACATCTCTCCTAAGAAATCCTTTGTTGCTATAATAGTGAAAGGATCTATCCATCTTTCCATCTAGCCATGCATCTGTAGCATGTATAATTCCCCAGAAAACGAAGCTACAAGTTTCAAAACTGGTTAGTGGCTTTAGGAGGTCATGGGAGTTGCAGTGCGAAACATGAAGAGAACTGGAACCACATAATCAGCAGAAATCACCACCACCACCACCACCGTGCTTTATTTATTGAAAGTCATTGTTATCTTCAGAAGGCACATCAGAAAATAAAGCTAGCCATATGAAATTTGTACACCCAGTTCAGGAAGATTGATGGGATCTTCTGCTGTGCCAAAAATGAAATGAATTGGGGGAGTCTGGCCAAGGTTATCTTCAGAAGCCCCCAGTGGTATTTGCAATGGAAGCTAAGGGCTAGACTTGATGGTACAGCAGACTTGGGTCTAACCTGTGACAGCTGATGCCATTTTAGAAGAGAATTTAGTCATATAAAAGTTGCCACAAGGGCATGAGGTACAGTGCCACCAGCAAACCTTGTACCCTTTATGTCTTCTAGTATTAAACCTGCCCCACAGAGCTGTTTCAACATTTTAAAGGACATGGGAGGTCTCCTATTACCACTGCCAGCCAGTCATGCTTGTCACAACCTTGCTCCTGGCTCCACCCCCAAAGTCACCTGGCTCCACCCCCAAAATCCCCAGATATTTTTTTAGTTGGACCTGGCAACCCTACCACACAGCCAGTTAGATTTCCTAAAGCAGGCCTATTTGAACTGCGTTTTCTGACTAGTACTCTGAGGCAAACTAGAAACAAGATTTACTCCCATTTCGAAGTAAGTATTTAGTGAAAATTCACTCTGTAAGCAATTATTATGATTGTCAGGCTTCCCAGTATGGCAACAGGCCACTGCTTCGTGCAGCCAGTCTTCATTGCCTGCTGCTAGGAGCTGTGGTGGGATTTCTTAAAAAAAATGTCAGCATTGTGTGAGCACTAACATCATCACTTCTGGGAAAAACCCAGGACTGATGTCAGGTAGTTCTAGGAATCACTGAATTTCTGGTGATTTCTAGAGTTATCCTGTGTTACTTCCAGGCAGGTTATTCATGGTGGAAAGGACATTGTGCTTCCCTACATATCCTCCCTCCAAGTATCTGCTGGTTGCCAGGCATGGTACTGACTGCTGCAGATCTGGTTTCTGGTCTCTGTTCATTTATGAGATGTGACCATGGGCCTATATTTCAGCTAAACCTGCTTCACAGGGTCACCAACAATGTAAAATGAAATAACGCTCATATAACCCATCCTGGAAGAAGTGTACATTACAATTGCAGTGAGACCTGTGGAACTCTGGCTCAGGGGCCTATTGAGTTTTGGCCTCTGGGTGGAGGTGGCCTGTGATCATTTTACTCGATACTTCATAGTTAAAATCTCTTGCAACCATCCCAAATTGGATTTTCCATTAGCAGTGACAGGATCAGATCACCTCAGGGTCTGACTTGTCCAAGTTTGTGGAATACATTTCAGCTTACTCATACTTTAGGGTTGCCAACTCTGGGTTGGAAAACTATTGAGATCTGGGGTGGATGGGATTTGGGAGGGACAAAGCTTAACAAGGTATAATGCCATAGAGTCCACTTTTCCAAACAGCTATTTTCTCCAAGGGAGCTGATCTCTGTAGTCAGTTGCAGGCCTCGGATTCAGCGGGAGCTCACAGGAGCGCAGTCCCTGAACCTTTCTGACAGTTCCACCTCCTCCTCACTTTGTCCATTGAATAGTAGATGCAGCTGCCTAACAATCCCTGGATGAGCTCCACTATCTTTTTTTCTACAAAATGACCCCTGGTCAGTTGTAATTCCAGGAGAACTCCAGGACCCATCTGGATGTTGGCAACCCTATCAGTCTGAGAGTGAGGATAGGGTCCTTGAAATCTGCTTGCAAAACTTTTACCCTTCTTGGCTGCTTAAATCTGCCAGGGTGGGAGGCCTGGTAGACTGGCTCTGGGATGCAATAAATGCCTCCCTGAGACAGTGGTTGATCATCCCTACCTTGAAGGGGGTATTGCTGTGTCTACTTCTAAACCCCATCCCACTCTAGCCCCAGGAATATTAAATAAATACTATCCAGTCTCAAACATTCCATTCTTGACCAAGGTGATTTAAGAAGAAGAAGATTCCTGAATGAGGTGGATTGTTTGGATTCATTCCAGTCTGGTTTCAGACCTGGTTATGGCTTCAGTCACACTGATGACTTCTACTGGGAGATGGATGGGAGAATGTGACCCTATTAATTCTGGACTTCTTAGCAACTTTTGATACCAATGATGAAGGTATCCTTCTGTGCCAACTTTCAGGGTTGAAATTGGGAGCCACTGTTCTGTTATGATTTCAGCCATACCTAGAAGGTAGATTTCAGAATGTGATGTTGGGGAACTGTTGCTCCACCTCTTATCCTCTAGCCTATGGGATGTCGTAAGGTTCCATCTTGTCCCCCTTCCTTTTTAACATCTATGAGAGGCCACTGGGAGAGGTTATCTAGAGATTTGAGTTGACATGTGAATATCACAGTGAATGACACAGTTCTATCTCTCATACGCATCAGATCCCAGGGATGTGAAAATCATGAACAGGTGCCAGGAGGCAGGTTAGGGATGGATGATGGCTAACAAGCTGAAACTTAATGGAGGTGCTACTTGTAGCAGGGAAAACGGGATGTCTCATGTTCTGGGTGGAGTTGCATTTCACCATAAAGGAGCAAGTTCTATAGCTTGGGCGTGCTTCTAAATATGATGCTCTTGTTGGATAAACAGGTGGCAGCATAAACAGGTGAAAGGCCTATGGTGCCTTTCACCAGTTTTGGCTGTAGGAGGAACTGCCCTAGAAGACTGTCCAGAACCTTCTGGTGATACAGAATTCTGTTGCCAGAATGCTGTTTGGAGTGGGTCATAGGGACCATATCACACCAGTCTAGTTCCTTCTACACTAGCTCTAAATTTGCTTCTGTACCCAATTCAAGGTGCTGATATTGACCTTTAGACTTATATGGCTTATATATCTAAAGGATCATCTAATTCCATATGAACCTAACTGACCATTTTGGATATCTTTGGAGGACCTGCTTCAGGTACCCCCTGAAATCTGAGGCTAGATGACTAACAACCTAAGAAAAAGTCTTCTTGGTTTTGGCTGTGAAACTTTGCATCTCTCTCTCCAGGGAAAGTTGTTTATTGCTGTCTTGTTGATTAAAGACTTTGTTCACACACTTGAGCCAAAGTGGAGGGAGAAAACTTTAAAAGTCTAGATATAATGTGTGAATACCATATATATATAATCTGATCATCCTTTGTAGTTCAGATTGCTGCTCCTCCAGAACAATATATACCATGGGAGGGGCAAAATGGAATTAAACGCAAAATTTGAGTCAGTTTAGCTTCATCCTGGTCAATAACATTAATTCTTCTTCCTTTGACTATGCAAGATTGTTAGCAAGATGGACTGCAAGATGTTATGATACAGCTGTTTAATCTGTTGCAGAATAGGAGTTCTCAGTTTCCTCCCAAACTATGCTGCCCCTTCTTTCCCCCCTAAAAATGCACCCAAGAAAGAAGTGTTGAAAATTTTTGCCACTGCGTTATCATTCCAGATTTTGATTTCATTTATTGCACTATACCAATGCCTATACAGCATACAAAAATAAATGTTAAAAAACATATTTATAAGGTGCACAACAGGACAAAATAAATGGACATATGCAATAGTGTGTATTGTTCATTATAAAACATGATTAGTTTGTGGATATAAAAGTGTTAAAGCCCAGTGGTTCCTCTGAAGTTTGCAAGTTTGTTATGGATTGATTTATTCATGAAATGCTTTGTTTCTATGACAACTTTATTGGTTTGCCTGTGGTCTAAATACATATAGGCATGGCAGGAATTCTCCAGTACAAAACAAATTACACACCGCTGCTGCTACCTGAATAGTTTCTTGCCTTGAGGGAATCTACAGAAACAGTCTAGGCAAAGAGTAGAAATCACTATATGAGTGCCTGACTTAGGAGGATTGCCTGATAAAGGGGGAAAAATATTTAAAGATCTTCCACCGCATAAAAAGGAAAGATGGAAATGAGGGAAAGAGTCTTATGGCAAGATAAAAGGAACTCCAGCTGTAGCTGCAGACATACTAACATCCTGGAGAAAAAGCCACAGATCAAAGGGCAGCCTTCTCTGCCACAAATAATAGCCCTTATAGGAGGCCATTAATATTCATAACAGTGGTATAGCTACAAAAGAAATTGGAGAAACATTGTTTAGGGAGGGGGAGAAATGAGCATGAAAGCATGGGGCATTAGGTGATAAAAGGATCCTAAGACTTACAGAGAGAGGGAAGAAAACTGAACAAACAACAACAGATCAGAGAGCAAAAAGTCAATAAAAAGAATCTGATGCTAAGAGAACAAGCACTGAAATAATAAGGGAATAGCGAGAGAAGTGCTGTCTGTGTAAGGACTTTGTAAAAAGTGGGACAACAAAGGTTTCATCTGATGCATGGAACATGCACAAATAAATAGTGAAAAACAGAAGCAGCAAGACAGGCATTTCATTTCACTTTTCAGAAAGGTCCATCCCACCTTCACACCATATGTTTTCACATAATTGATGGGAGCAGCTATGTGACTACAGGTACTGCGTGATGTGCAAAGTGGAGAGGGCAACTGCCAAAGCCTCATTAGTGACTCAAGCATTGATGCAGAAAAAGGTGTTGTCTATCTCTGGTCCTTGGTAGTGAGTGAGATACTGTGAGGTCAGAGAAACTCTGCTTGGAAACCAGCAGATAATGGATTAGCTAAGGGCAGTGGTCCAGTGGCAGAACATCTGCTTGGCATGCAGAAGGTTCCAATCCCTGGAATCCCCATTTAAAAACATCAAGTGGTATATAATGTGAAAGACCTTTATCCAAGAGAGCTGTTGCCAGTCTTAATACTCTGATTCAGAGTAAGGCAGTTCCATGTGTGCGTGTGGATTCAGGTATTTGAGGAACCTCCCAATGAATGTGACTCTGCTAACACAAATGGATATCACAAGCCATTTACAGACCCACCTACCCATTGTCTTGAGCCCCTATGGCTGCCTATTCCAACCAGGAATGCTGAGAACTTTGCAAAAATTATTATGAGCATTGAAAATTACTTTGTTCAGAACCCTCTATTTTTGCTAAATTGGAGCATTTCTTTTGATCAGTTCAGGGGATTTACTTGCCATCATGCAAGCCATTTTACATTTACACAGTGCAACATGTGGCATTGTGGCCAGACAACTGCATGCTTGATTACTAGGCCTTAGGGTTGCCATCTCCATGTTGGTAAATTCCTGTAGATTCTGGGAGGGGTAGAGCCTGGAGTGGGGAGGGACCTCCACAGGATAGAATGCCTTTGAGTCCATCTTCCAGAGCAGCCATTTTCTCCAGGGGAACTGATCTCTGCAGCATGGAGATCAGCTGTAAAGCCAGGGGATCACCAGATACCCCCTGGTGGTTGGCAACTCTGACCCTCGGTCATTATGAAATGTCTCTTTAAAAGCCCCTTGTTGGAGTTGCCATACGTCAGATGCAACTTGATAGAATTTTGCATAAAATTGCTATTGGTAAGAAAGCTGGGAAGGGAGCACTCCCTGGAGAAGAGCCTGATGCTGGGAAAGACAGAAGGCAAAAGAAGGGGATGGCAAAAGATGAGATGGCCGCACAGTGTTAATGATGTAACTAACACGAATTTAAGTAGACTTCGGAAGATGATGGAAGATAGGAGGGTCTGGTGTGACTTTGTCCATGGGGTCGCAAAGAGTCGGATTCGACTGTGTGACTGAACAACAGCAACAAAGAATGCTGGGAATTGTAATCAGGAAAGATGCTGAGGATTTTGAAACAAATCTCTATCACGCAGCATGTGTGCTCCTTGGAGTCTTCCTTCCCCAATGGAAAGTAGGCTCCATGGAGCTCAGACACTGCCCAGCAGTTTCTTATTCCTCAGGTCTGTTATAGACCCAGGAAATGCGAAAGTGGACGGCGCCTGCGCAGTGTGCTCCTCGGAGCCTGGCAGGGATAAATTAACCAATTGTAAAAGCTGAAGAAGAGCCAATTACAGTTTCTAAAAACTGGCTCCTGTTGAAGTTGTATGCTGCCACTCATCCTTTCTACTTTACTTTAACAGCGCCATGGAGTGGGAACCATAGCTCAGTGGTAGAGCATCTTTCTGGCATGCATAAGGTCTTGTCACTGACACATCCAACTAAAAGGATCAAATAGAAATGGTCATGTTCCTGGCACCTCCAGCTAAAAGGATCAAGTAGTATTCTCACAATTTTTATTGCTTAATCTCACAATTTTTTAAAAAAATTAAAATTTAAAATAAAAACTGTAAATTAAAAATGTAAATAGTTTCAAGTTTCTTCATTTCTCCTACAATTCTCTGTTTTTTACATTTCAGGGGGAGGGTGCTAATGGGCAGCTTGCCTAGGGCACCAAAAACCCTAGCACTGACCCTGCCTGGTGTTGCACATCTGCTTGTACAAGCACTTTTGTGAATCCATAAATCATGGAATAGAAGAAATAGATGATTTGCCTTGTGAGCTCAAATATCAGATGTTGTTTCCCACATTATGGAAGAAGGGAGAAAAAGATAGCCCATAGGTGAAGGCTTTAAAATAATCCAGTCGGGATGAGCTCCGTTATCTAACCCCTTTACCAGTTCACTAATTTAACATGTAAGCAGCAATGAAATAAGGCTTATCCTTGCTTTACTTTGTTAGCACTTACTCAGTATTACATCTAACTCACGTCCTGACCTGATTTCTTGCCAATTCCCCATGGTGTAAAATGTAGAGCTTCAGAACCCCTCTGCATGTTCTTCTGATGTCTATTCTTTTGAAGAAGTGGTGGAGCCCATCCCATGCTAGCCTATGCTATTTACATTATATTGCTGCATGAATGTTAGCAGGTAAAAAAACACGACAACCTAGCATTGTATTTATAGGGGGGGAAAGAAAAATCCACAATCTGATGAGGAAACACTGAGAATTTGTTTCCAATTTGCATACTATTCTGCTTGACACCAGTCAGAATCACCTTGAATACATGTTACAATACCTGTTACAGGACTTTTTTACACTTCTAAAATCATGTTAAGGACTGAGTGTTCAAATACAACTCTTCTCCCTGACAGACTGTCAGACAATATGGGAGGCATATTTACCCCTTTATCCCTGTATTTGTGCTTGTGATCCTGAAGTCCTCCCCCCCCCCCCAAAAAAAAACACGCTTGTTCCAGAAGTTGCTATTCTGAGTCATCTGTCTTTTGTGTTTGGAAATTTTCATTTTCTTTAAGCCACATGGCAATTACTTTGAGCTACAATTAAGGCCAATGACGGTAAACACACAGCTACTGCTCAAAGTGACAGCTGTGCATTTAGTTTCTCCTCCCACACCTTCTTCATAATGTCTAGTAGAACGACTAGTAGTGGCAGCTTCTGAATTCTAAATATATAAAAGGAAGTATACATAATTTGCACTTCCTCCCTCCCTTCACAACCTTCCACTTCCTCTTATGTTTGTTCCACTCAACATAGAGTAGTCTGAAATCTCTTTGGGTTATAATGGATAATTACTGCAAACCTCAGATGAGTGCCAAACTACAGGTTTACATTTTCCAAATGTTACAAACTTACATAATCAAGAATGCGCACTACCCGTTATCAGGGGTCATTTCGTAGAAAAAGAGGTGCCAAAGCTCATTAGCACAACTCATTTGCATAACTCATTTGCATATGCCGCAGACCCCTGGCATCACCAGAAGGTGTACTAAATTATATCAGCTTCTTGCATTATAATAGTTATAATAAAACCTTACTCCCATCACACTTCTTAAATTACTTTCTCCTAAGCGGCCACAATGGTATGATGAAGGTTTCCATCTGTCTGCCAATGCTGGGTAGGAAATTCCTGAACATTTGAAGGTGCAGCCTGGTGAGGGCAGGCTTTGAGAAGGGGAAAGATCCCAGCAGGGTATAATGCCTATAGTCAACCCTCCCAAACATCTATTTTCTCCAGGGAAACTGATCTGTATGGAGTTGCAACCCTAGGAGCTCTCCAGGCCTTACTTGGAGGCTGGCAACCCTAGTGGCAAAATCAGTGCTGTGAGCTAGGTGATATCTTCAGAGCAGGTTGTTACAGCACCTGACACAAAATTAAGTGTTGCTTTCCCTCTAAGGCAACTTTGCAATTATGTGTGTTGGGAGAGCCTAGGACAACTTGTGGTTGCCAGCCTCCCAATATGCATGAACTGTGATGTATGAGAAGAACTGCTGTCACATGCAGCTTGTCCACTTGAAGAATTGCCTCTTCTGCTGAAGTGAATGGGAGCATCAAATGACTTCAATTCAAAGTGATCTGATACTGCTTAAATAAATGACAGGCTGGGATGAAAAAACCATGCCTGTCATATTGGCATCTTAGTGAGGGGTGATGTCCACTCCCATCTCTATTTAGTTATATTACCACTAGAACTCAAAAAATGAATCATCTTTTTTTCCCTAATGACATTGCCCCCCAAAAATACTGATGGAGCCATAAAAGATGTAATTGAATGGTTTAAATACAAAATATTACTTTTCATCAGAAAGCAATTGCTCCTTGCAATGTAGAAGAACTGAATTGCTGTGCATGATACCAGATTCTTCCTGTAAAGTATATTTACAGTGCATTCCTATGCCTGAATCTCATATATTCCTGTGTGGAGTTACTCCACTCTCAGCCCATTGCTTCAATGTGTTCAAACTGGAGTAACTGCATGCAGGATTGCTCTGATAGTATACTACAGTGTGGGTCACATCCACTGTGGCTGTCTTTTGCGTTGTGCGCAGCACAGAGCTATGATACAGCTCTAGTTTTTTCTTCACTTTGTAAAAAAAATTTTCTCTTCCTGTATGTTATGAAAAGGGCTTTAAACACATGAAACTTCATCTACAATATGTTTGTACTAGATTTCGAGGTATCACAAGATACTTTATTTTCTCCCTATAGCAAATGAATATAGTGAATATTCTGGATATGTGTAATGAATTTGCTGCTTTGTCTAACTCCTCACTATATTTGCAATGCAATTCTAAACATAGGGATACCATTCTAAGCCCATTGAATCCAAAGGACTTAGAAGTAACTCTCTGCAGGATGGCACTGTTGATGTAATAAGCAAGAAAAATATGTAAATTTTTCTTGTGTCTCTCAGTCTATCAATGGGAAGTTGCTACGTCACTTCAACATCCTCAATTCTGTGGGGGTTTTTAATTTGAAGGTTTCTGTAAAAGAGCATTTTGCCATCCTAACATTACATGTCTAAGGCATCGGGGGTCAAAATTACCCAAATGTGGAGAAGTCGGCCCCTGACAGCTGGGCTGGCAATGGCAGCGGTAGGCTGGGGGCCACTGTTGCCAACCCGGAAGGAGGGGAGGCTGGGTCCGGCATCCCGGGCATCCTGGAAACTGCTGAGGGGCGGGGAGTTGGGACTATAAAAGCCCTGGCCCTGCCCAGTGCAGCACAGTTCTTTTGCGGCTTTCAGAGAACAGAGCTGCATTTGAGGAGTCTCTTGGCTGGGCCGGAGCCTAGGGCACGTGGACGGAGCGGGGATGGTGCAAGCAAGCAGCAGGCGGGCTGTGAGGCTGCTCGGGGCGTTCAGAGGGCTCGGTGGGGACCTCTTTGTGAAACGTGGTGGCGGCTGTAGGCAGCCCACATCGGAGGCCGGCTGGTGGGGCTGTAGGTAGTGTGTGGAGGCTGGGCCCACCAATGGGACAGCGAGGAAGCAGGGGAGGGGACTGCAGGTCATGGGGCTTGGCTGGAGAGCCCCCCCCCCAGTTTCTCAGGAGTGCCTAGAGTATGTGGCTTGGGGATTGTGGCCCCCCTCCCCCCCCAATTGATAGGTATACAGCAGGGTTGTTGGGGGCTGCCACCCCCCCAACCACCGTTCTTCATTCTAGGGCGGTTAGTTACAGAGAGAGGCAGGCTGGGGGTAACCCCTGGGTTTCTTCTGGGAGGGGTCTGCCATACAATTGGGTCTGTGGACTAGCCGCCTGACAGAATGGGGCCTGGGGTCATTTAATATGGCTCCCAAGAAGGGTCAGGGCCCCTTAAAGAGGAAGCAGCCCACTAGGCCTGCAAGGAAACGGGGTCAGCAACCTAGTCCCTCGGGCAAAGGTGGTGAGGAGGCCCAGTTAAGGCAGGCCATTATTGGTCAATTATAGGTTTTGGAGCAGCAGAGAGGTGCTTCAGGGGCTCCTACATGGGAGGGGCACCACAGGGCATGGGACGGTCAGCCAGGTTGACTTTTGAGAAGGAGGTTCTGGCCCGTCTTTCTGCTTTACAGGTCAGGGCTGTCGGTGTTGACATGAGGCAGGAATCGAATCAGGAGGATGGCGCTGATATAGGAGAGTTGCCCAGCGGGGAGCCCGTGGCCCATGGAGCAGTGGAGGAAGTTAGGCAGACAGTCCCGGCTGCGGCAATGGTGATCACCCCCTCGGTGGATGTTGGTAAGCCCCCATTTCAAAACCAGCCTCAGACTTGGCCTTGGGGTCCTTGGGGCCACACAATTGACAGTGCCCCGAGTACATCAGGTATAGCAGCAGCAATGCCAGTGCAGTTGGGGCCTGGGATACAACAGTGTCAAGCTGAGCCGTCATGGGCTTGGGGTGCACCTTTTGTATCGCTGCAAGGCCAGAGTTGTGCAGGTTCCACCGCAAAGTCTTCTTTGCAATTAGCTGCTACGGTGGCTTCGCAAAGTGCCTCTGCTTCACAGGCAGCATCAGGGTTGCTTCCGTGGGGGGAGCAACAACAGTTGCCGCAGCACGGAGGGTGGCCAGGTTATCCGTGGGGTATGTAGAGCTATCCCCCAAATCCTTATGGGTCCATACCTTTTCAAGTGCTTCCGTATGGTGACACTGCATTGACCTTGGGTGATCACCTGTCGGTGGCTACCTGGGATAAGATCTTGAGGGGTTAATATGTGGACGTCTTCAGTCTCCTCTTTAGAGAACTGGAAAAGAAGGATAAGGAGGACCTAGACAACAAGGAGAAGGAAAAGCTAAAGCGGAGAATGGTAGACAGGACCTGGGCCAATTGGCTGCCAGGTTTCTTGATATATGCGGGTGTGATAGCAAGGGCACAGCCTTTTCGGGTGGCAGCGTTTTTTCAGTATTGCAACATAGCGTACCGTGCATATACAGATTTTGTTGGTGCGGCTTGGTTGCAATACAATGAGGCCTTCAGGATGAGAGCTGTAGTCAACCCAGGGCTGCCTTGGGATCAGATTAATCAACAGCTGTGGCTGCAGTTGATGTCCCCAGTGAAGTCCAATATGGGTGATAAGGCGGATAGTGGGCATCTGGTGCATAAACAACAGAGTAGTGTAGGTGCCTGCAGTGCGTCGGGCTAGTCAGTTCAACCCCGGCTGCTATGTTGGGAATTCACATCCAAGGGCGTGTGTTCCAGAAAGGCCTGTAAATTTAAACATGAGTGCCTGTTATGCGGGAGGTCACACACGTTTTCAGCCTGCAGTAAATCTAAAACCAAGGCGGGTGCCAAACGCCCCGGGGTGGGGGGGAGAGTAACCAGCAACTGCCTGGAAAAGGGACGACTGAAGGTACTTAGGCGGTTGCTGGGCAATTATCCCCTGGTGGCTGATAGGGCTTATTTACTGGAGGGCTTTATCTATGAATTTCAGATTCTGTACCAGGGACCTAGAGTACCTTGTTTGGCCTCTAACCTCCGTTCAGTAGTAGGGATGGAACATGTAGTGAGGGCAAAAATAGCCAAGGAGTGTGTGGAGGGGAGGGTCCTCAGTCCCTTTGAGGCTCCGCCAGTACCCACTTTACGGGTATCCCCCTTGGGGGTGGTGCCTAAAAAAGCGCCAGGGGAATACTGCTTGATACACCACTTGTCCTGCCCCAGGGGCGGATCAGTGAACGATTGCATTCTGGATGTTCTCTGTTCAGTCAGGTACACTTCATTTGATCAAGTGGCCAAAGTGGGTCGGAGTTGTGGTGTGGGGGCTGAAATGGCAAAATGTGAAATTAAGTCGGCATTTCGGCTTTTGCCAGTACACCCAGAGGATTTTGATCTGCTGGGCTTTACCTTTGAAGGGAAGTATTATATGGACAGGGCCTTACCCATGGGTTGCTCAGTGTCCTGTGCCGCTTTTGAGTGGTTTAGTTCCTTTATGGAATGTGCACTTCGGGCCAGATTGGGGTTAAGTGATACTGTTCACTGCCTGGATGACTACCTTTTCGTTGGCCCTGCAGGGTCTGGGCAATGTGCCAGATTATTGTGGTCATTTGAGGGCCTGGCGCGGGAGCTCAGGGTGCCACTGGCAAACAAAAAGACAGAGGGCCCCAGCTTGGTGCTTACGTTTTTAGGCATTGAGCTGGATACCATGCAGCAAGCTTCATGGCTGCCTGCGGATAAAGTGGGGGGTCTTAGAGTTCGATTAGCTTTTCTTAAGAGGCAGCGCAATATGTTGCTGCTTGAACTCCAGCAGTTGGTGGGGCATCTCAACTTTGCGTGCAAAGTTGTGGCTCCAGAGAGGGGCTTCTTGAGGCGGCTATGTGACGCCATGGGGCCCCTGCGTCTCCCTCACCATAGAGTGCAAATGACCGCAGGCATGCGGAGGGACCTAGAGGTGTGGGAGGAATTTTTGGAATCCTTCAATGGGATTTCATTTTGGTGTGATGACTTAAAGATTGAAGCAGAACTCCAGATATCTTCGGATGCGGCGGGTGCCACCGGATTCGGAGTATATTTTCGGGGACACTGGTGCGCGGAGCAGTGGCCCACAGCGTGGTTGGCTAGTGGGCTCTGTCATGACCTCACCTTTTTGGAGTTCTTTCCCATTGTAGTAGCCGTTTGGCTTTGGGGGGAGAAGCTGGCCAATTACACGGTCCATTTCTGGTGTGATAATATGGCTGTTGTGCATGTTATCAACTACTTATCATCCAAATTAGCATTGGTTATGAATTTGGTGCAAGCATTTACATTGAGATGCCTCCGGTTGAACATTCTATTTCTTGCAAAGCATGTTCATGGAGTGTGCAATGGGGTGGCAGATGCTCTATCTTGCCAACAGATCGAGCGTTTTCGTCAGCTTGCTACGGAAGCGGATCCACAGCCAGTGCAAATGCCACAGGAACTTTTGCAGCTTGGAAGGCTGAAGCTGGTAAGGCAATTCGATTAGCATTGGCACAGAGTACTCGAAAAGCCTACGAAAGGGCAGACCTGCAGTTTCGGGTTTTTAAGAGTGCTGCTGGGATTCCGGACAGCTGGCTGGTCCCTGTGGCACACATCATACAGTTTTGCATTCACCAGAAAGACAGAGGGTTAGGACTTAAGTCAATTAGGAGTCAATTGGTAGCACTTGCCTTTATTAGTAAAGCGCAGAGCCTTTCTGAGGGCACTGGCGATTTTAAAGTTAGGAATATGCTGAAGGGTTGGGCAAGAGAATGCCCATAGCCCATATCTTCTTCAGTGCTGAAAGGGCTTTATAGGGGTTGGCCTGACGTATGTCGTCTTCCTTTGAGGCCACCTTTTTTCACGTGGCCTCTTTGGTTGCCTTTGTCGGTGTACTTCGGATCAGCGAGTTGGTGGTGCAGTCGAAAAAGGACAATTCTGACTGGGCACTGCGTGCCAGTGAAATTTGTTGGGGGGCCGGTTTGGCTGACGGTACAGCGGTCCAAAATGGACCAGCATCAGAGGGGCATAGTCATTACGATCGGCCAATGTGTATCGGCAGAGTTGTGCCCAGTCAAGGCCCTGGAGCAGTATATACTGCTCAGGGGGGAGGGTGATGGCCCCTTGTTTCCCCATAGTGAGGGTTCCCCCCTTACAAAATATCAATTTTGGGTGGTGACAGGCAGGGCACTGCTGAGTTGGGGATAGAGGGTGTCACATTTGGAACACATTCGTTCTGAATTGGAGCCACATCCACAGCAGCAGCGATGGGTTACACCACCACCACCCCCAGTTATACAGCAGATGGGTCGGTGGTGGTCAGCAGCCTACAAATCATATGTGCACCCGTTGGTCTTTCAGTGAGGGCGTGGGGGCAGGTTAGCAGTTACGTTGCCCCCCATGTTTTTCCGGGTTGTGACTTTTCTGTTTTTCAGGTGCTGTGGCTCGTAGGGAGAGGCGTCGGATCCTCATCTGCAGGCACAGTATGGTGTTCTGGGCTGCCCACCAGGCCAGGAGATCGCCAGTTGGCACCCAGTTGGGACTCAGCGGGTGGGTGACGGTGGAGTGGCTGGGTCACCGTGGTCTGTGTTGGCCAGGGATCATGCCACTGTTGTTTTGAGGGAGGAGGGTGCCTCCTCTGTACATCCTGTTTTTCCACCTTGGTGGTAATGACCTTGGATTTATGAAAGGGAAGGCCCTTTCTTTGCAGGTAAAGGAGGATCTTCAGGCCATTAAGCGGAGATGGCCAGGGGTTATTTTTGTTTGGTCAGCAATTCTGCTACGCAGGGTCTGGCAGTCTGCCCTGTACCCCGGGAGGATAGAACGTGCCAGACGCAAAGCCAACTGGGCCTTGCAGAAGGCTATAGAGGGGGGCTTAGGCATATTCCTTCCCCATCCGGCCATACGGGTCGAGAATGTTGACTTGTATAGACCGGATGGGGTTAATTTATTGGAGTTGGCAACCAGGCCTTTTTGGATGATCTAAGGCAGGGGCTGCGGTCGGCTCTGGGCCATCCGGTGGGCGCTAATGCCTAAGCAGAGGCTTGGCATTGGTGGTGGCAGGATAAGGTATGGGCTACAATGTTTACAGGGGAGCACCTATGACTCAGCACCAGTTGGTGCAGGTGGTCTGTATGAACAGCAGATGGGCTTTACAGTTCAATGCTGGAAGTGCAGATCATGACAAAGCTTCACCAGGCCGGATCTTTCCAGAGGGATTCATGCTAGCCTAGGTGGAGATGGAGTTTGGGCCTGGCTGGCTCAGCATCAGCCATAATATATTGGGCTCGTGCTGGGGGCAGGGTGGCTCACCCTCCCAGGACAAGGTGGGGTCATGGGGCTGACCCCAGGGCTTGTCCTGTTAGGCCTATACCCCCTGCCATTCTAGTTTGTTCAAATTATGTTCAATAAAGCAGCCCGGTTTATCCAACATACTGTGTCAGCCTCTTCATTCCGACTGGGGGGGGGGCAATAGTCTCCTTTAATATCAGAATAGCAACTTTGAGTGAAGGCAATACATGTTAAGTAGCTATTATATTTGTCTACTCTACATTATATTATTCATTTTTATTTTGCCCCCCCCCCAGTCGGAATTATGAGGCAACACAATATTTGGGATAAAACAGGGCCACTTTATTAAACATATTCAAAACGGCATGGGGGCAAACTAAGCCCAGGCAAGCAAAGGATACGCTTTGCTAGGCATTACTTACCCAAAAGGAGCCTTCCTAGGGGAGGGCATCCCTGTGGTGGGCACACCCCCAGCAGAGAACTGTAGAGTCCAGTTGCCAGTTAAGCCCACCACCTTCCCCAAAAACTGGGATGAACCCTGGGTGCTCACCAATATTAATAAACATGCCCCACTAACTCCTGCCAAGTGACTGAACTTAGGCTCCACCCTTCAAATAACTCCATACTCCAATGGGCAGTGCAAGGTAGGTGAAAAACACCTCCAAACCCGGCCAATTAGTTGGAGGTGAAAAAATTCCTACCCGGCCCTAGGAAACAGGTAACCAGCCAAACCTGCACTGCTACTGGGTGGGAGGGTGGACCGAAAACCAAGAACAACTGCATGCTCTGTGGGGAGGGCTGGGGCTTATAAAGCCCCAGCACTCCACCCCACTGAAAGCCCCGGATGGCCGGGAAGGCTGTTTAGCCTCCCTTTCTTCTGAGGAGGCAAACCTGGCTTCCGGCCTAAGCCGCGGAAGCGGCCCGGCCGGGAAGGGGACGAATTCTCTGGAGAAAGTTCATGAATGAGAATGATATGAATTAAAACTGGAGTCATTAGAAAGTCCAGATACTATTCCTGTTGAGGGGTAACCATGTTAGTTAGCTGCAGCAAAACTAAACAGGGGCCTTGTGATACCCTAAAAACTGGCATGTTTCTACTCAAACATGAGATTTTGTGGGTTACAGCCCTTTCCAGAAGTTATAAAAGTCCACAAAAGTTTATGCTAGAATAAAAACGTGTGAAGTCATTCAGGTGCTATCAAACTACTGCTATTTTTTGCAACTCTGTCAAATGTAGGATTGCATTACAGACAATATTTCATTTTTTTGTTTGCATTCAATACCATCTCATTTTTTTCATTGTTTTAAAAGTGTGAGAATTCATTGGAGGTCTAATTTGATTTGGGGGTCAGATAAGTTGCTCATAACAAGTCTCGGAGGGTTAAATACCACACCTCCTCAAGACTTCTCTGCCTTAATTGTGAGGGTGAGTATCCAGAGGTACCTACTCACTACTTACCAACAGGTTACCCCCGCCCCCTTTCATTAAGCAAGTGACATTTCTCATGCTGGTGCAGCACCTATCTGTCTTCTTGTCATGAGCCCTGACACTTCTTTCTGGCAAAACCATCTGCCTTTCAGTCGGCATCTGACTAAAGATCAATGAGAGAAAGCTTTTTGAAGGTGCTTTCAGGTCCCGTGGCTGGGGAGATGATCAGAAAGCTGCCATAAGCTTCAGACCAACTTGACAAATGAGGGACTATTTTGGTGCTCTACAAACTGCTGTCACATCACTTACAAACGCTAATTGGAACTACTCTGCGGTTGAAAGTGTCCAGTGCATTAAATACCACTCCTGCTTATTGCAATTAGCTTAGGCATTGACTCGCTCCACGTACCGCAAGGCTATCAAAGATGGAAATGCGCAGGGGGATTATTTAATAATTGATAGCGTAAAATAGGGGCTGAATGGCAAATAGCTTTTGCTTGCCACCTTCTGACATTTCTTGCTGTACACACTATGAAATACACACACACAAATATGTTTATCCTTATTAAGCCCAAGTCCACACCTTAGGATATACAGAGAGGGAACTTGTACAGCATTTCCCAGAATAGGCTGTAGGGAAATCAATTTATTTTAGAGCTGTTTTAAAGCAACCAGCCAGGAAATCTCTCATTCATATATGGCACTTTACATTTACAGAAGGGTCCCCCCTCCCTCATTCCTGTGCCATTACTGTACTAAACAACTCTATTTCCTGTTGGGCTGTAGTCATTCTTCCTCAGTTGGAATGCTGCCAGGTTGCTTGGTGGGGCTTCAGAGGCATGAATGAGAAATATAGAATTTCATCATATCCAACAGAAATTCTATGAACCTGTCACTAAACCTAGGAGGTAAGTGCATTTTACTGTCTATGGATTTTTATTTAGAATATTACATTTATATGCCTGCCTTTCTCCTTACCATATCAGGACCTGAGGCAGGTAAGAATAAAATTAAATGCAATATAAATGCATATAATATAATTAAATGCATATAAAATCACTTAATGTAAAACATTTGAACAAAAGATAAAATAGAGTAAACCTCATCATTTAAAAAACACTCTAGGCATATATTCCTTTTGGCCCAGAATCAGACTGCAGAACAGTTCTCTTTTACAAGCTCACCAGAAAGGCATAGGAAGCCCCCTTGACTGCTTCGGGGAGGCTGTTCCAGAAGCATTGAGCTGCTATGGGAAAAGCACATCCAGGCTTTCACAGAAAACAGCCTAAATGGAATAGTTTGAATAGCCCTAACTAACCAAAGCTAAGGAAACTCGGAACCTAAGCAGGGTCAGCCACTCTTTAGTTTATTTATTTATTTACCTTAAATTTCTATCCCGCCCTCTCTGCGAGTGGACTCAGGGCAGCTAACAACATTTATATTTACAATTTAAAACCAATAAAATACAGTTACAATTTAAAACCATTATGTGGTGCTTTACTTGGATAGGAGATCACCAAGGAAGATAAGGGTTGTTATGCAAAGGCAGGTGATGGCAAACCACCTTTCTTCATCTCTTGCCTTGAAAACTTCCTAAGAGGTTGCTGTAAGAAGTCATCTATGAGTTGACAGCAAATAATAATAATAACAATAATAGTAGTAGTTGTTGTTATTGTTACTATTATTATTTACCTTAAATAGGGGAAATAGGCTGTGTTGGAGACACTGAACCTACTGCATGGACGCATGGGAAAACGCATCAGAAACATATAAAATGAATAAAAGCATTTTTTTAAAAGGCTCATATTGTTTTAATGGGACCCAAAGCAGTTTATGTTGTTCTCACAACAACCTTATGAGGTAGGTGAGGCATAGGGTGGGATCACACTGGGAATATGATGTGGCAGTATGCTGGCTTTGAAAAGCTGGTGCTCTTTGATGTGTGCTATGTCCTACTGCCAAGAGAGGCAAGGGCTACAAACGCACAAGAGGAGTATTTTCACTGCTCCTGCACATGCAGGGCGCGTGCATTACGGACCCCAGCTGTTCAGACCAGCCAGGAAATTCACCCTGCATGTGCTTTAAAGATTTGCTACCAGGAATTTCTTGGTAGCTATTTAATCTGGTCCCAGCCTATCCTAAGATGAGGTAAGGATAGGAGGAACTTGCGGGCAGATGTTCACGTGTGATCATGCATATCAAATCTGGAGGGGAGGCATGGCTTGGTTGGGCCAAATCTCTCGTGTGATCGCATCCTGAGAGTGTGCAACTGGCCAGAGGTCACCCAGTGAGTTTCCACAGCAGAAGGGGCATTCAAAACTGGGTCTCCCACTATGTTTATGCACTAATAATTACAATATTCCGAAAAGAAAAAATAATTCCCTCTCTAATAAATATCCTGCTGTGGTTACAGTCATAGGACTCAAAGGGGAATTTTCTTCATGCTCAGTTGTAAAGTCATCTTGCAAAATGTGTCTTGAGCCAGAAGAAATCTTAAGTGGAAGGAGCTAGGGGCACTGCCCATTTTATGGAGATAGTCACTTCTGATTGCACCCCCCCCCCCAAAAAAAAACCCCCCAAAACATCCCAACATCAGAATGTTACAACTTTAAATCTTTGACTAGATGTTGGCTGGGATCACACTGGGACATTGTCATGGTATTATCTTGGCTCCAAAAAAGCCTCTTGAGTTAGGTCCATTTCCCAGTGATCAAACAGCCACCACTGAAGCAGCAGGATCATGACAGCAATCCGTGGTTGGCCATTCACACTGCTAGTGCGCCTCAACCATGGACCTGCTGCAGAATGGCTTGGTTTTTTTAAAAAGTCCCCTGATGCGTGCACTCAAGCAGAGAAGCACACGAGCACTCTTCAGAGCAGGGTTGGGGGGGGGGGGGAACCAGACACGGCAGATACGGCTTGGTGCGATCACACTTCTCTTCCATTTATGAGTCGTGCCAGGGTGATCAGACAGCAACTGAATATCTGAGCTGAATATGACTCAAGGGGAAGCTACTGGAAAGATCCTGGTGGTTTTCTAATCTGAATGGAAGGCATCTGGAGACAGGGTTAGGACAACTGCAGCTTGGGAGCCACACGTGTGCATGTGATCGTGACTGTTTGATCCAGGGGTTAGGTGTGGCTAGGTCAGGCCAAATCTCTCATGTGATCATTCCTGTTGTCACATCAGAAATGTAGATGTTTTATATAAACAAATAGTGATGTGATTGGCAAACTGATGCTCAGGGCAGGTGGTGTTCTTATGCAAACACTATTTGTATGAACTGACACTTCCATATTAAGTTTATACATTATACAAGTTTGGCCACAGCTGTTTACATTATTGCAGTGCCAATTTTTGATGTGAAAGGCAGAGGTGGTTTGTCATTGCTTTCCTCTGCAGCACAGGAGAGCCAGTTTGGTGTAGTGGTTAAGTGTGCGGACTCTTATCTGGGAGAACCGGGTTTGATTCCCCACTCCTCCACTTGCACCTGCTGGCATGGCCTTGGGTCAGCCAGAGCTCTGGCAGAGGTTGTCCTTGAAAGGGCAGCTGCTGTGAGAGCCCTCTCCAGCCCCACCCACCTCACAGGGTGTTTGTTGTGGGGGAGGAAGGTAAAGGAGATTGTGAGCCGCTCTGAGACTCTTTGGAGTGGAGGGCGGGATAGAAATCCAATATCATCTTCTTCTATCTTCATCTGGTGGTCTCCCATCCAAGGACCAACCCTGCTTAGCTGATGAGATGGGGTTATACCATGCTAACTGCCTTCCCATATTAATCCTTAATCATGAATTTAAGTGAGTTACAAATGTCAAACATTTTAAACTAAGCTGATTTAATTTTTACACAGTTCGGTACTTTGTTATTATCACGTTTTAGAGCAGTGAAAAAAAATACATAATTTGAAAGCTGTTAATAATAGATGTAATCCAGGAATGGTAGGTGGTGGCAGCAGAAAGGAGGGAGAAGCTCCTCCCACAAACCCATGCACTTACAGCAGCCCTGAGATCAACCCCAGGAATGGCCCCCAGGCACCTTGGTCAAGTAGTCATGTGATTCTTCATAACACATGCAGCTCACCATTTGGCTATGCATGCTGCATTCATCATGTTCTAGTGTAGATCTATTCAAAATGCAAATTTAGTTGTGTGAATTTATCCTTGGTGAAGTGGTGAGGGAATGTGAAACCTTTTCAATAGAACCAAACATAGACTTTCCCTCACATTAAGGAATCTTGAAGGAGTGTTCAATTTCAAGGAATACTGAAGAAGTGTTCAATTTCCTATCTTTCTGATGTTTGCTGTTCAAATAGCAGCTACCAAATTGCTGCACAGGGCTAAACCACAAACCTCTCACAGCTTTCCTTAATGATACCCAGTAGAATACCAAAAACAACAAATAGAAGAGAACTAAAAGCTTTTAAACCACCCTCAGAGAGCCAACTGTATATCTTCTAAATCCATCTCATTTTACAGTTTCATACACCAGATGTACACTCTCATATGAATATATTTTGTAATGCAAGAAAGACTGCAGAAGACTATTGTGTCCTGAGATGCTACAGGCACCTGAAAGTCAGTCCCAGCTTCTATATCCAAATACATAGACTGACCTTAAAAGTCTGTCTATAAATTGATCAGTGCTGATCTTATCTAACTAAATTCATGTACAGTTGCTGCCAAAGTAACCACGCAAAACCTTTCCAAATAATCTCTCTTAAAATGTACATATACTACTGCAATTCAAGCAATGAAAATCTCGAGGGTGTCCTATGCTGTTAACCGACACAAAGACATTTTCAGGATACTTGATACTTTGATATACCATAGGAATTATTTTAAAAATTAGTCTTTTAAAGTTTTGTGAGTTAGTTAGACCTGTCCAATATAAAGCTCTGTTTCCATGGCAAGCTTATTGTACGAAAGCAAATGAAATGAACAGGTACTGTATATTAGGCAATGAGTATATTGGCTTAGATGAATCCAAACTTGTGTATGTTTACTTCTGCTCACGCACCTGAAAACTAGAGGACCCAGAAACAGAGGTCATTATGAAGGGGGGGCTTGGATCCATAGCAGCCTTTCCATTGGTGCAAGAATTTCTGTTTACAGAACATCACTTTCTCACACCCATACACACTGGTATCTCTAATGCTCCTTTGATGCTGTTCCTGGAGCAGCATGGTGGGGGGACATTTGGGATGGCCATGGGAGATGGGGAGGTGAGAAAGTGATACTCTACAGGTAGAAATCCAGGCACCTATGGAAATGCTACTCTTGATCCAAGCAAGGCTTGTGATGACAGTAGTTGGATCCAAGCAACTATTTTTAAAAAAAAAAAAAAAAATCGACACAATAATGTTGTACCTATCTGCTTCGATTAACATTTTATGTAAGTTCACAAGTTATGTAACATTGAAGACTTAATCAGTGTATTGCTGGATTTTTGTGTTGTTGTTTTCTTCCTATAGGCCATAAACTTTGTTTTATTGAAGTTCTTTCTGAATGAAAATGTTTCTTCTGTAGTTTTCCTTTCTTGTATACATATTTCCCCCCATTTCCCCCCAAGGGCTTCTGAGCAAATATTCAGTTGTATGTGCTATTCTGAGGAGCATCTCCCAATCTATGACAACTATAGAGCATTCTCACCAAGCCTATACAAATCCACAGTTCTAATATCCATAAAAATTAAGCTTCATAAATCCTATTTATATTTTCCAGCAAGGATTGTGTGCATTTAAAGTGCTGTCAAGTTGCAATTGAATTACAACAGCATGGAGAGTTTTCAAGGCAAGAGACTTCAAAGGGTGGTTTGCCATTGTCTATGTATGCATAGCAACCTTGGAATGTCTTGGTGATCTGGTCTAACATCTAAATACTAACCCGAGCCACCCCTGCTTAGCTTCTGATATGCAACAAGATCCAGCTATCCTGAGCCATCTGGGTCTCAGAAAGGAATGCCCCATGCAAATTGTTTTACAATGAACTTTCTTTGGATTTCAACTCAACAGAAACCTACTGGGTGTTTGAAACATAGCTTCCCACTTTTGAACTGACTCATCATGTCTAAGTATCCTATGTCATTAAATTCTAAGCTGTTCTTTGTTACTCTGTATCATTGCACTTCACAGCCAGGATATTTAATGACATAGACATCAATCTGCTATTCTGACTTATATTGCCCTTCGTTGTTGTTTTAGCCCAGTCACCACAAAGTAACAAACACCAGACTCCAACTTGTGATTCTTTTAATCTGCTACAAAATATTTCCATGACTTTCCATACTAACTCACTGACCACTTTCTCTATATTTAGGACTGCTTGCCATTCCATACTATTGTCTGATGAAGTGTGCTTCTAGTACATGAAAGCTTGCATTCTAAATAAAACTTTATTTGTCTTAAAGGTGAGCCTTGACTCCTGCTTTGTTCTACTGCTTCAGAACAACATGGCTGCCCACATGGATCTATCTGTATCATCTTGAATGCCATGTGACAGATATTGTTGTTTTGCTGACTGGCCTCCATAAACATATTTCTGACAGATGTCTTAATCCATTGATTTGTTGTAAACATTCATCAACAAATGCTCTGACTTGAAGATATTGGTAAAATAAAGGCCTTTGACCTTTCTCTCCCCTAAATTCTTCATATAATGTTATCCTCCTGCTGTGGATGATCAGTCTGTTTCCACTAGTGACCGAATCATGTTGAAGCAGGCTGCCATACACATACTGGACGGAAAATGATCTGCATCAATATGCCCTGTACATACAGTACACCTCTCTGATTCAATCCTTTGAACTGCTTGCATGGAAGCCTTTCAAAAATGGTAAAATTCTACCACTCAGCTGTTCCTTAGTAAAGTGTCATGTTCAGTTGAGTTTCATACACACCTCTTCACCACCAACAACTGACAGCAGGATTTCACCTGTCTTGAAGCAGTTCTGCATGCATACCTTGCACCTTCCTTTGGATTGAAGGTGGATGTCTGTAGAGGTGCTCAAACACTCACTTGCTCAGCTCTTACTCTTGTTTGCTGGTTGCAAATAGAGATATCAAATCAATCACAAATAATATAAATCAGTCACCAATAAATTATCTGTTTTAATACAATCCTGGGTCTCACTGTGCATCTAAGTAGCCACTAAAGAAACTAATGTGTGCTACTCAGTTTGAATTGGTAGCCAATGCACAGTTTTGCAAAAACCCAATGCAAAACTATTAGACAGCTAATAAATGCTGGATTGCCCACACCTCAGTAATGATGAGATGCATTTGAAGTGAGAAGGTGTTTCTGGGATACATGCAATAGAGAAGAATTTTGATGTGGCTTGTGTGTTTGGATATTGTAGTATGTGTGTGAAACACTGAGAGATATTATTGCTTTTTAAGTGTGCATAATTGGTGACAGGTGGAAGATTGGATATTTCCAAGCCTTTAGGGAGAATTCCTGGAGAAAAACAAGGCATTTCCAAGATGTCTTCTTCTTCATCACCATCACCAACTCTCTCATCTGCCAGTATTCTAGATCCTCATCTCTTTCCCCATACTTTTTCATGCTTTTAAGTTGTGTGCAGGGGTGGGAGGAGGTTAAAACCAAATGAGAGATCTCCTGGACTATGAAGATCATGTCCTCTGAAGAAAATAGGTTATTTAGAGGATGGACTATATGGCATTATATTACACCAAGGTTCTTCTCCTCCCCGAACCTCATCCTCCATGGGCTCCACCCCCCAGATCTCCAGAAATTTCCTAATCTGGAGTTGGCAAACATAGACATAGCCTCTTCTATTCTTGCAGGCACCTCTAAATTGTAGACTGATTTGGCTCCTTTATCATTTTTGATCTTTTGAACATTAGAACATAAGAAGAGCCAGGCTGCATCAGACCAAAGGCCCACCAGCATTTTGTCCATACAGTGGCCAACCAATGCCATTAGGAAGCTCCAATCAGGATGCTTGTGACAGCATCATCCTATCTTTGCTGCCCATTAACCAGGGCCGACTTTACCACTAGGCAAACTAGGTGATTGCCTAGGGTGCCAGCCTTCTGAGGATGCCAGATTGGGCACCCCCATGTGGCTTGGTGACATTATCAGTGCAGGGGGGGGCACTAGAAGTTAGCCTAGGGTGCCAGACAGTCTAGGGACACCCCTGCCAGCAACTGGTAGAAAGAGGCATATTGCCTCTGGTGCTGGAGTGAGTGGATATCCATCATGACTAGTAGCCATGGATAACCCCATGCTCCACACTCCTCTTTCAAAGCCTTCAAAGTTAGTAACCATGTCCACATCCTGTGACAGTGAGATTCACAATTTTACAATGCACTGTGTGAAGAAACACCTTCTTGTGTCTGTCCTGAATCTCCAGCACTTCAGCTTCCATGGATGACACTGGGTTCTAGTATTATGGAAGAGTTCATCCTGATGGCACCAGGTTTTGTACTATGTTACAACTTGTTACACTTTTTATGCCAGTTTATTGGAAACTTCCTAGAGAAATTATTGAAGAGTGCAGCATAGAAATATATAAAAAGAATAAATAAATCACATTTTACCCTTACATTACAACGACAATAACAACAACAACAATTTTTATTTATATCCCGCCCTCCCCGCCGAAGCAGGCTCAGGGCGGCTAACAACACAATTCCATACATTAGTTATACAAATAATTACACACTTACTAGCTGTGTTAACATTGCCTAACATACCTGTATTTCTCATATTAGAAGTTAGAGACAAGACAGGTGTTTTTTTGGGGGGGGGGCAGGGGGCAGTGGATTGCAGCTTTAGATAGGGATTTCTATGTTTTCCAGTCTGAAAATGAGTCATAGGATGGTTTACCTACCAAGTAGTTTTTGCATTTATCATGCTTTAAAACCACTTATGAAAACAGGCCCAGTATACAACACAGCTGTAAATTTTCCACAAAATCACAGCTATTTCCATCTCTGCCAATTTGACATCATTGCCTCAGGTATGCAGATTTCATGAATCCAATAGCAGGTGCAGCAGTTTGGTTCTTGCAGGTCTGCACAAATGGGAATTTAAAAACAAAAACAAAGGAGGAGAAAAATCCTTCATGGTGATTTTATAAATACCATGCAACCTCCTGGTGATCAAAAAATATCCATATGATTTTGATATTTTCTGCAGGTTCCAGGAAGTGTTAGTCAAGTTTGAACCTGAATGTTATTTGATGTGATTTTTGGAATTCATCTGCTAGGTACCGGATGTCACTTTGTATTACACTGCCAAGAAATCTCAACAGGGCAGCAATTTATGCATTGACAGTTTCCCACAAAGGTACATGTTCCTATAAAATAACCCAGCTCATAGAAATAAAGTGATATTAACTTAAACCATTGCATAGCATGTACCGGCTGCTAAAAGAATACAAACTCTAGTCTGGGACCTAAATGTTCTTGTGCATGTGCACAATTGCTTTTTTAGCTACTAAAAAAAAGGTAAAGGTAGTCCCCTGTGCAAGCACCAATTGTTTCTGATGTCGCATGGCAGACTTTTTACAGGGTGGTTTGCCATTGGCTTCCCCAGTCATTTACATTCCCCCCCCCAGCAAGCTGGGTACTCATTTTACCAACCTTGGAAGGATGGAAGGCTGAGTCAACCTGGAGCCAGCTACCTGAACCCAGCTTCTGCCGGGATCAAACTCAGGTTGTGAGCAGAGAGTTTGGACTGCAGTACTGCAGCTTTACCACACTGTGCCACGTGGCTTTTTTTTTTTAGCTACTACTTTCATATAAAAGCCCGTCTGATACTCTCCACAAAGCTGCATCAAAAGTTGGGGAGGGAATGTGGCTGAATGATAGAGCACCTGCCTTACACACAGAAGGCCCCAAGTTCTAATCTTTAGCATCTCTAACTAAAAGGTTCCAGTAGTAGATGATGTGATAGGCCCTAGATGCAACCACCACCAATTAGAGTAGGTAATATTGTCTTTGATAGACAATGGTCTGGGTTATTAGCCCTGTTCACATGTCCCAGTGAATGCACATACATTCTGCATGTGCATATCTGTTTATAAGAAGTGACCAACGT
This sequence comes from Heteronotia binoei, assembly GCF_032191835.1. Taxonomy (NCBI): domain Eukaryota; kingdom Metazoa; phylum Chordata; class Lepidosauria; order Squamata; family Gekkonidae; genus Heteronotia; species Heteronotia binoei. The sequence goes on from NC_083224.1 coordinate 147,906,279, forward strand.
ACATTCACTTTACAAATGAAACCAAGGACCACTGCCTGCATAAATGTTAGGTTTAAATCACATGTTCAGCTACATGTGTGATGAATGTAACATGGGAATTACTCAGCACATGTGTAAACAAAGAACATGTATACTGTATACGTATTGTACATGAGTTCACTTTAACTTTTGAACATAGCTTCTATAAGGCAGCTTCATGTGTTCATCAGGAGAACCTCATGCGTTCATTGGGGAATCCTCTAAACTAGCATTCCCTTAGGAGATACTAATGGGAAAACATTTTGACATACACCCACAATGAACAGGCAAAACTTCCTTCCTAAGTATGGGCCTAGTCCAAAATCAGCCCTATCTTCCTTTTAAATGCTACTTTTCCTCCAGTGCTATACTTCCTACATCATTGTCTCTTTCATTTTACATTCAGTATGCTGTTTTGCCTGTTCCAGTGCAAAACCCTTCTCCACTGATAAGCCTAGTCTCCAAAAGATGAGCGGAGAACACACCAGTAATCTATCTGTCTTCACACTCATCCTCTGGTGTCAAATGGTAACACTCTGCCTTTCAAAGTAATTATACTTATTAAACCCAATTTGAGTGATATTATCCTTGGAGTGGAGACACAAGTCAACTCATCTTACTAAGAATCAGGGGTCGTTTTGTAGAAAAATAAGTGGGGGAGCTCATCCAGGGATTGTTATGCAGCTGCACCTACTATTCAATGGACAAGGAGGTGGAACTCTCAGAAGGAGGAGGTGGAATTCTCAGAAAGGTTCAGGAGCTGTGCTCCTGTGAGCTCCCACTGAATCTGAGGCCTGCTAAGAATGCTTTGAGATATTCTATCAGATAATAAAAGAATGTTCAATATAATTTTGCAAATAAAGACATACAAATTACAAAACAAAGTTTGAGTCCAGTGGCAGCTTTAAGATCAACAACATTCTATTCAAGGTATAAGCTTTTGTCAAAGATTTCAGGTTTTCACGGCTGGTAACATCATTAGAGTTTGTAGAATCTTTCGGGCTCAAGTACCGTGTTCTACTGGAGAAAGTTTTTCTTCCAGACGTTTTGTTCTCAGCTGTGGAGAACATCCTCAGTGGCGTTGCAGCCGGAGCAGGCGCTCTGACCTTCTTGGCTGCTGTGCATTGAGTGAGGCCAGGGCTGCTGGAGAGCTGCTATTTCTAGGCTGGAGGGGGTGTGGTGAAAGGGCAATAGGTTTGTGGATGTGCCCATTGTTTGGTGGGGCTTCCTGGAAGGGTAGTGATAAGGAAACTGGCTGTTGAATGTGACCATTGTTCTGTGTTAATTGCTGGGAGGGTTGGAAGGGGTGTGAAGATAAGGAAGATGGTTGTTGACTGTACTGATTGTTCTGTGGAATATGCTGGTTGTTCTGTGAATTTCTGCAATTTATAGTCCGTAGGGTGTTTTGCAGAGCTGGATACCAAGATTGGTGGATGGAAATGCCTTCTTCCTTTCTGTTAAAGTTGTGCTGGTGTTTGTAAATCTCAATAGCTTCTCTGTTCAGGCGGGTATGATAATGTGAGGCTGTAGAAAGGACTTCAGTTCTTTCAGAGTGGATGACGTGGTCTCCTTCTTGAAGTGCATGTTCAGCTACAGCTGATTTTTCTGTCTGAAACAAACGACAGTGTCTCTTGTGTTCAGTGAGGCAGGTGTTGATACTGCGTTGGGTAGTGCCAATGTAGACTGCACCACAGGAGCAGGGTATTTTGTAGACTCCAGGGGTTGAAAGTGGATCTCTCATATCTTTGCCAATGCACTAGATCTAGGGGGAGCAGAGGGGGCGCTTGCCCTGGGCACCATCGGAGGGGGGGGGCACCAAATTGGGTCTGGAGTTCATTCTATTCTATGGCCCCATAAGATAGAATTGGCCCATAAGGGAGCATCATTTTATAATTTTGCCCTTCAAAAAACATGTAGATCTGGTCCTGGTGCCATCAGCTGCATTTCATGGATGTGTGTTCTCACACAGCCCAATGAGAGACCTTGTCCCCCCCCACCACCAACATGGCTGGAGAGAGAGATCCACATGTAGTGGAGTGGGAAGTGGAGCATGTGGCCTGGGAGCATGTGGCTACTTAGTGCCTTCCCTCTGCCGGAGATCTTCTTTTTTTAAGCTGGAGCCCTGGCCAAGCCAGCTGGAACTGTGTTCCTGTGCGTTCCTGCTCAAAAAAGTCCAGACTTTTAGTATGTTATGAGGCTTTAGTTGGGTTCTTATATGTTTATAAATGTTTCTGCAATAAATACATGTATTTTTACATATAATCAGCCTTTGAGTTAAGCCAGCTTTTCTTGATAGACTCACATTCTGTTCATATGTAAGAAATGAGGACAATGAAAAGAAGGGGGACAAGTATCGGATTCTAGCTCAATTTCTATTCCCTCATGAAAATGTTTAACCTCAGTTTTGTTGTGATAGGATGCTTCTGTGTAAAACTGAGCCCTCACTATGGACAGTTCTCTCTCACATACACACACATACAATACACACAACCACAATAAATCACTCTGGAGAGAATTAGCTGTGTTTTTCTTATGCTCACAACCCTGAAAAAAGAATTGAAAGCTGGTAAAATAATTGTTCTCTTTTTATTTCCAGTGTTCATTTTTCTATTAAAAATGTGTAAATGCAGCATATTGTCTGCTGAAGGCCAAACTTGGAATGTGTTTGTAAAAGACTATTGATTCTCTGAGTCACTCTGACACTCGCATATAATTTACTACATTAGGACTTCAAGTCTAGACACAGTTTAATGTTATCTAAATTCACCTTTCTGTTTCGAAGTAATTGTAGAGCAACACGCCTGTGAATAGGAGGCTCAATCAAAATGCACAGAAAATAACTAATTAGGCACTGAAGTCACAGGTGATAAACTTACCTTGTGGCGTGCTGTTTGCTTAAATGAGTTTTGGGGCTGCAGTTCTGAGATTGCTTACTTGTAGGTAATCCCACTACCTGTAATGGACTACTCATAAGGGTGTGACTTTACATTCAGCACTCAGAATGCGGCTTTTGTTCTGCGGAGCTTGGATGGAGCAGTCTCCTTTAGAGAACTAGGGCTCTTTGGGGACAGTAGGCTGTAAACTCCACTCTGCTCAGCTAATGATGGTACTTTCCTTCAGCACTTTCCTGGCTCTGATGGAAGAGGCTCTTCCACCACCACTTTGCTTTACTCATTTTCTATGCTGGAGCTCCCAATTTGTTGGTTTCTTATCTGGCATTTTTATGCCACTGTTACACCAGTTTCACATCCTTTATACAGAGAGCTGTCAAGAGGCGAAAACACAAAGTTCCAAATTCTTCATGACTAGGCTGCTCTAGGACACCCAAGAAGCCAGGCAACTTACCACCCTCATTTTGCTTCCATGTGAGACTAAAGAAACAGCCCACATGATGGCTAGAAGGCTCTCTAGGGATCTAAAATCACTCACTTTAACCCTTTGCTTGACTTGAAGTCACAGCTTATGCTCCTATGTAGCAAGAAAGCACTTGACTTTCATTTGTTCCATTTAGGATTGTGTGCTATGTGGGGCAGGGGGAATCTTTTGTCAGTGGTCCATGGTGACCCTCAGCATTTTGTATGCCATTTATAAACCATTTATAAATAAATGCTGTAAAACCAGACATTGGTTTTATAATTCTATAAAAATTTGTTGGCATGGTTGGCAGTTTTGTCCCATATGGACAAAATCCATACTAAATACTGGAGGGCTTTTTTTAAAAAATCAAAGCAGTTCTTCATGAAATTTGGCACTATCTCCACTATGGGGATTGGTAACCTCAAGGTGCATTTACCACCATTTACCATATCATTTAATCACATTAGAGGTGATCTTTTCTCACATCAATGGCATTTATCATTAGAGATGGATATGAATTGGGAAAATATGGTTTGTTTCAGTTAATGGTTCATGTTGTTCTTGGTTCATGGTGTGCTTGGTTTAGTGAGCCACAAGATGTCATGAACTTTTAGGCACCAGATGAAATGGTTCCGTTTGTGAGGTTCATGATGTGGTTGAACATCCCGCCCCCCCAGAATGCTAGAGCCCCCAAACATACAGGAGATCTCCAGATGACTCTTTTCTACCTGCCCTACAAGTTTAGTGATGATTGAATTTATGGGATCCAAGTTATGGCCATGCAAAGAAGGTGCCCTCAGGAAAGTGCTTTGTGGGGAAATGACAAGCACAGGTTCAGGAGCTTCAGGTGTATACAGAATGGACCCTGTGTGAACTAGAGACATCAAACTCACAAGGAACCTCCCACTGATGATCCTCTACTTCTCAGCCAAGGTGTGTTCAGATTGGATTTAGAGGGTCTGAATTATGCCCACCCCCCTAATGAAGGTGCCCCCAGGCAAGTGCTTTTGGGGGGAAACTTCACCCTGCCACCCACTCCTCTATAATCTCTTCAAGTTGGGGTCAGATTACATTTCTGAGGTCCTATTACAGACCTCCCAAAAGGTCTCCCCAGTGCTTTCTCTGGTAAAGACAATTACAGGAGTCTATGGAACAGCTCAGGAACAAGCCAGTGACACCAAATTCAAAGGAAAGCTTAATCTGGGCAGAACACCCTCCCCAGTTACTGGAAGCAAGGCAAGCATAGCTTGCAGACCCACCAAAGCTTGGTTCCCACATAACACTAGCAGGGGAAGCATGCCACAATTCTCACAATTTCCCCAAGGCTGAAACACAGAGGTTTAGAGCACACCCATCAATTGGGGCGTATTCTTCTATGTAGCAATGGAATGGAAACACATGTTGAGCTGACAGGGCTGCCTACATTTATACCCCTACCCTTCCTGACTATGAACACTTTTGTGTGCCATGAGGGTGAAAGTGGATGCAAAGGGTGCTCATTGTTGGGCGGGGGAAGAAATTCTCTACCCCATCTGTACCACAGGCCCCCTTCCCTGGGTACCAAATCCATCCTGCCAGCCCACCAGAGCTAGCAGGGAATCACCAGGGGTCTCAGAATCTCCTTCCTCTAATCTGTTCCTATAGGTCTCCACAGAGGAAAAAGAGTTGTTTGCACTGCCCAGACACTGGCAGCTGTTACCACTTTTTAGAGAGGAGGACTCTGACAACAGTGATTCAGAGGGGAGCGGGGATGCATCCTCCCTTTCTACATCCCAACTTCCTGTTGCTGCTACCAGCTTGAGTATACCCCTCCATGGCCCCTCCTAGCTAGGGTTGCCAGGTCCCCTAATTGTGCTGGTGGGGAAATTTGGGGGGCATTCCAGGAATGGGCAGGACTCCATGCAATATGCTGACATCACCCAGTAATGATGTCATCATCACATCAGTGATGTTGGGGGTGACACCCTTGTTTTGGGGCAGAACTCTATGGTAAAATCGGCATCAAACTATAGTTTTTGTCCCAAAACCAGAGCTTCACTGTGACATCACCAATGTGATGACATCACTTCTGCATGACAATGTCATGTTGGGAACATTGCATGATAATTTCACCATTTGGTGGCAGAGTTTTCCCAAAACCACAAAAAAGGTGGATTCCCCACCCAGACCTGGAGAATGGCAACTCTGTTCCCAGCCCCGTGGCAGAAAGCAGCTGTGCCTTCCACCTTCTCTAATCCTGAGGCCCCATTTCCAGCCCAGTTTGGAAACATTTCTGAACCCTCTCTAGTGATTCCTGTGTGGCAGGGTGTAAACCCCCAACACTTGTCCTTCTCCATCCTCCTCAAAGAGTGCACTCAACTATGTTGCTGCCAAAGAAAAGAGTAAAAGCAAAAGCTCATGGCAAACTGCTGTAAATTGTATAATGTCAACAGTCAGCAAAAACAAGACCTGGAGCTGACTGCAGATCAGATCATGAGCTACTCATTGCAAAATTCAGGCTTAAACTGAAGAAAACTGGGGAAGCCATTAGGCCATTCAGGTTTGACTTTGATCACTTCCCTTATGAATATACAGTGGAGGTGAAGCATAGGTTTAAGGAACTAGAGTTGATAGACAGAGTGCCTGAAGAACTATGGATGGAGGTTTATGACATTGTACAGAAGGCAGCAATCAGCACCATCCCAAAGAAAAAGAAATGCAAGAAAGCAAAGTGGCTGTCTGATGAGGCTTTACAAATAGCTGAGGAAAGAAGGAAAGGGAAAGGCAAAGGTGAAAAGGAAAGATTCACCCACTGAATGCAGATTTCCAGAGAACAGCAAGGAGAGATAAGGAGGCCTTCCTGAAGAAACAATGCAAAGCAATAGAGGAAAATAATAGAATGGGAAGGACAAGAGATCGATGCAAGAAAACTGGAGAAATCAAGGGAATGTTTTGTGCAAAGATGGACATGATAAAGGACAGAAATGGTAGGGACCTAACAGAAGCAGAAGAGATCAGGAAGAGGTGGCAAGAATACACAGAAGTATTATACAAAAAGGATCTCAATGTCCCGGACAACCATGACAGTAAAATCAATGACCTTGAGCCAGACATCCTGGAGTGTGAAGTCAAATGAGCTTTAAAAAGCATTACTAACAACAAAGTGAGCAGAGATGATGGTATCCCAGTTGAGCTTTTCAAAGTCCTAAAAGATGATGCTGTTAAAGTGATGCACACATTATGTCAACAAATTTGGAAAACACAACAGTGGCCACAGGATTGGAAAAGATCAGTTTATATTCCAATCCCAAAGAAGGGTAATGCCAAGGAATGTTCAAACTATCACACCATTGCACTCATTTCACATGTCAGCAAGGTCATGTTAAAGATCCTACAAGCTAGGCTTCAGCAGTATGTAGATCGGAAACTTCCAGAAGTTCAAGCTGAGTTTCGTAGAGGTAGAGGAACTAGAGATCAAATTGCCAACATTCGCTGGATTATGGAGAAAGCACGAGAGTATCAGAAAAACATCTATTTCTGTTTCATTGACTACACTAAAGCCTTTGATTGTGTGGATCACAACAAACTGTGGCAAGTCCTTAAAGAGATGGAAGTACCAGACCACCTCACATGTCTCCTGAGACACCTGCATAAGGGTCAAGAAGCAACTGTCAGAATGGGATATGGAACAACTGATTGGTTTAGAATAGGAAAAGGAGTTCAACAAGGATGTATATTGTCACCCTGCTTATTTAATTTATATGCAGAGTACATCATGTGGAATGCTGGCCTGGATGAAGCAGAAACTGGAATTAAGATTGTCAGGAAAAACATCAACAACCTCAGATATGCAGATGACACTATAATGGCAGAAAGTGAGGAGGACCTAAAGAACCTCTTGTTGAGGGTGAAAGAGGAGAGCACAAAAGTAGGCTTGAAACTCAACATCAAAAAAACTCTGTTAAACTTAAGACTTTGATAGAATCTGGGAAAGAAGAGAGTTGTTTTGAGTACTTGAGGTCACTGGCGTATGCTTCGGTGTTATGGCTCTGCACTTGCAATCAATACAACAAGCATTCTAAAGACCATGATATTTGGAGGACGTGAGCTGGGCTTAGTGAACCAGGAAGTAAAAGCTGAAGGTGCGAGGAGCAAGAAGAAGGCCTTTGCTAGGAATTTTAACCATAGAGAAATTACGATCGCCATTTTGAAGAAGGGAAAATTTCCAAAAACTTAAAAATCAATATTTCAGCCCAGGAAGGTCAGAGAGGGGCGAAATTAGTCTTATTTTAAAGAGCAAGTTCTAAGCTACTAGATTTGGTGTTGGATTTAGAATTGGAGTCTTTGGATTTTTTGAAGGGTTTTTTTTATGTCAGAAGAAAGACAAACTCGTGCAAGAACTTTGGATAAAATGCAAAGTCAGTTTGATACCATGGAGGCCAGAATCATGAAGGGTGTGGAGAAGATGTTAACAGCTTGTAAAAAAGAGCTTAAGAAGAATATTGGAGACCTTAAAAAAGAAGTTGAAGATTTTAAAAATGAATTGGGTATAGTTACAAACAGAGTGAAGGATGTTGAAGAGAAAGTTGATGTACATGCTTCCACCTTATTAAAGCTTCAAGAGAAGGTTACAGTACATGACTGCAGATTAATGGAAACTCAAGTGTGTCTGAAGGGGGGGGGGAACTGATTTAATGGACTATGGGCGCGGTCACACGTACCATTAAAAGCGGGTGTATAGCGCTTAAATCTGAACTGCTGAATATTGATTCGATGCAGGGCAGTTCAGACGAGCATCCAAGAATGCGATTCATTCTGTTGTGCGCGATCAGACATCCAATACTATCACGCTCCTTTCTTGGAGCATGTGTAATCAGATGGTGATTTCTGGGAGGGGAGGGGGTCCATTGAACATGTGCCCAACTGTTTGGAGCTGGGAAATCAAAACTTTCTTCAGAGGCAGAGGGGAAGAGCAAAAGTTTCCAGAATTAACGTTGCCGATTCAAACCACGGAACTGCCAGGAATTATTTTCCTAGAAATTGGCAGTGACAATGATATCTTGAAATCCTCCACATTGAAAAAAAAAGAATTTTTTCCTGTTCTGAATAGCGGGATAACGATCCCCCCCCCTCCGATCCTGTGTTGATTGGAGAAGCAGAAGCGTCACCTCAGATTCCCGGATGATCTGGCAATGCGCATGTCTGCTGGGGCTTTCTTTGAAAAAACAAGGTGAGAGGCAGCATCACGCATGAGCTGTCCAAACAACAAAAAGCCGATCCTGTGCCACTGTTTTGAAAAAGGGCCGGACTTTCCGTGCTATCAAATTAATGCGCCATTCATGCGTAGCAAGCCTGGATGACCCCGGATCACTCTCAATTGACAGATGTGGATATCTGAATGAACACATTTAATCCGTCAGCCAGACGGAGCTGTGTCATCACTAATGGTACGTGTGACCACGCCCTGGTGAAAATAATTGCTGACTATTTAGAGGAAGATCCTGAAAGGTCCAGAAACATGTTTAACAGTATTTATAGAGTTAATTCATCATATGCAAAAGATAAAGGTTTACCAAGAGATATAGTTATAAAACTAAGGACAAAAGACATGGCAGGAAAATTCTGAATAAAATTTTTCAAAAGGCTCTGATAGTGGAAGGGAGCAGAGTCAAAATAATGAAAGAGCTGCCAAGACAAGTGATAAACGACAGGAAGAAATTAACAGAGAAGCTACGTGCAGAGGGAACGAGATATAGATGGATAATACCTGAAGGTTTTGGTTTTGAGCAACGTGGAAGAAGGATTACAATAAGGAATGAGCAAGAGATGCGTAGTTTTTTTGAAGAGAATAAAGACTTTGCATCATAATGGATTACAAGTTATTATCTTGGAATATGAATGGACTAAATTCACCACAAAAATGAAAAGCAACATTTCATTGGATTAAAAAATAAAAACGTAATATAATTTGTTTACAGAAAGTTCATATACAACAAAAGGATTACAAATTTTTGTGGAACAAATAATTGGGGTTGGAATTTTTTTCATTGGCGGATCAAAAGAAAAGGGGTGTGGTCTTTTACATTAAAAAACAATTAGAACCAAAATTGGTATTTAAAGATAAAGATGGAAGATATATAGCAGTGGAAGTGTTGATGGATACAAAGAAAACATTGTTACTAGGACTATATGCACCTAATGGAGCAAAAGATTTTTTTTAAAGACATTAATCGACAGTTGGATGAAGTGTCCTATGACCAGATCTTGATGATGGGTGATTTCAATGGAACAATACAAAACAATATAGATAGGTCTGGCCAAAAGAGCAATAATAAAGAAGGGAAACTGTCAAAATCATTTTTTGAGTTGGTTAAACAAGAACTTTTGGAGGATATTTGGAGAAAATTTAACCCTGAAGTAAGAGACTATACTTTCTTTTCAGCAAGACATAATACTTTTTCTAGAACTGATATGCTATGGGGCTCTAAAAGTTTGGGCCTCATAACTAGAAAAGTTGAGATTCTACCAAAGATATGTACAGATCATAATCCAATATTTTGGGCTGCAAAATTGCAAAAGAAAACAAGAAGATGGAGAATAAATGAGGATTTGTTACAAGATAAAGATATTGTGACATTTCTAGAAAAAGAAACTATAGCTTTTTTCCAAATAAATGATACTGATGATATAGAATTCCAGACGGTTTGGGATACTTACAAAACAGTAATGAGAGGACTATTGATTACATTGAATAATAAAGATAAGAGGGCAAAAAAAAGCAGATGTTGGACATTCAAAATGAAATAAAGAAAAAAGAAGGGGAACTAAGAAAAAGACCAGGGAAAAAGAAATTAATAAGGGAAATTACTATATTACAAGCTCAAGTAAGATATTTGTTGAATAAAGAATTAGAATGAAATTTAAAAAGTTTGCAACAAAAATCGTTTGAAGGTGCGAATAAAACTGGGAAGTATTTAGCTTGGCAACTGAAGAAAAAGAAAGAAAATAAAATTATTAATAAAATCGTGGCTAGTGGAAAAGAGATATTAGACCAAGAAGGAATTAAAAGAGAATTTTTAAATATTATGCAAATTTATTCAAAGGTGTGAAAAGAAAAAAAGGAAGAGTATTTACGAAATATTAAAATAGCACCCTTGACTGAGTATATGAAAAAGATTTTGAATGATCCAATAGAAAAAATTAAAATTGAAGCAGCAATAAATGTAATGAAAGTAGGTAAGGCTCCTGGGCTGGATGGATATACAACTAAATTTTATAAAACTCTTAAAGATGAGATGGTACCAAAATTGCAAAAATTGATGAACATGATAAGAATAAAAGGGAAAATTCCAAATACTTGGAAAGAAGCTGTAATCTCGTTGATTCCCAAGGAAGATAGAGATGTCACAAATGTAAAGAACTATAGACCAATTTCATTATTAAACAATGACTATAAGATATATACAAGAATCTTGGCAGAATGACTCAAGCAATATTTGATTAATTTTATAAAGGAAGATCAAGCGGGATTTCTCCCTAAAAGGCAAATAAGAGACAATGTAAGAACTGTTGTAAATATTGTAGAATATTATGAGAAACATCCAGAAAAAGAGGCGGCGTTATTTTTTGTAGATGCAGAAAAAGCCTTTGATAATCTGAATTGGGACTTTATGTTTGCAGTAATGGAAAAAATAAATCTGGGAGAGCATTTTATAAGAATGACAAAAGCAATATATATGGATCAACACGCAAAATTGTGTATAAATGCAGACCTTACAAATGAAATGAAGGTGAGCAAAGGTATACGACAAGGATGTCTGCTTTCACCATTGTTGTTTATAATGACTCTTGAAATTCTGCTAATGCAAATACAAGACGACAAAGAGATAGAAGGATTGAAAATTAGAGGATTTTCTTATAAATATAGAGCATTTGCAGACGATATTGTGTTTATAACTGAAAATCCAAAACAAGTGGCACCTTTGTTGCTAGCTAAGATAAAAGAATATGGAGAAATGGCAGGACTCTATATAAATAAAGAGAAATCGAAATTTTTATGTAAAAATATGCAACTAAATAAACAGAAAGAATTGCAGAATTTGATGGGATGTGAAGTCACTTCTAAAGTTAAATATTTAGGTCTAGAAATAACAATGAAGAATATTGATTTGTACAAAAACAACTATGAAAAGTTATGGCATAAAATGGATGAAGATATGATGAAATGGAATAGACTTAATCTGTCTTTGTTGGGTAGGATTGCTGCAATTAAGATGAACATTTTGCCAAGAATAATGTATTTGTTCCAAATTATTCCGATTGTGAAAGATAGTAAACAATTTAATAAATGGCAAAGGAAGATCTCAGAATTTGTATGGGCTGGGAAAAAACCAAGGATTAAGATGAAAATTTTAACGGATGCTAAAGAGAGGGGAGGATTTCAGCTTCCAGATTTAAGATTATATCATGATGCGCTTTGTTTGACGTGGATAAAGGATTGGATGATGCTGTTAAATAAAAAGCTTTTATTGTTAGAAGCTCATGGAAATAAATTCGGCTGGCATGCTTATATGTACCATGGGAAAAAAAGATGGATGGTCTTTTTTCTCACCATTGTATTAGAAACAACTTGTTAAATACACGGATAAAATACAAGAAATATGGTGATGAAAGAAAGACGTTATGGATAGTTCCAGCAGAAGTAATAAAAATAACAGTTGAATCTGATAAAGAGAGAGGGTTGTCATATAATCAACTGCTAAAGATCCAAGGTGATAAAGTTGAATTAAAATCTGCCGAAGAGCTAAACAACAAGTATGACTGGTTTCAAATGCAACAACAAAAAAAGTTTGATGGACAATGATATTAAATCTGATGGAATTAGACATGAGCAAACGGAATTGGAAAAGGTTCTGTTTGGAGATAATGAAAAATTAATATCGAAAATATATACATTACTGTTGAAATGGTCTACAGAAGAAGAAGTAGTAAAATCTCAAATGATTAAATGGGCAATTAATGTAAATAAGGAAATACAGATGGATACATGGGAATATCTTTGGAAGAACTCTATGAGAATATCAACATGTCAGAGCATTAAAGAGAACTGTTTCAAGATGATGTATAGGTGGTATATGACTCAGAAAAAACTGGCAAAGATGAGTAAAAAGATGTCGAACAGATGTTGGAAATGTAAGAAACATGAAGGTTCTTTTTATCATATGTGGTGGACTTGTGGAAAAGCGAAAAAGTTTTGGCAGATGATACAACAAGAAATATCTAAAATTTTGGGATATGATTTTAAGAAAGTTGCAGAGACTTTTCTGTTGGGATTACAAATGGAAAAATTTCCAAAAGAAGATAGAACACTAATTTGGTACTTGCTCTCAGGTGCTAGGACACTCTGTGCGCAGTTGTGGAAGCAAGAAAAAATACCAGAGAAATGGACTGGATCGTGAAAGTTTTATTGTGGAGTGAGATGGACAAACTAACAAGAACTTTAAGAGACTATGATTTGGAAGTGTTTAAAAGGGAGTGGAAGAAATTTAGAGGATATATAGAGAAAGAGTGGAATGTAAAAAAAATTGGACAATTTTTTAATAATATGAGAAAAGGGAGAAATTGAACTTTGATTTGTTAAGGGTACTTTTATAAGTGAACTCAAGTATATAACTTCAGCGGGAATCTAGTAACGGAGGGAGGGGGGATTAGAATATATCATATGGGTTAGGGATAGTAATGATATAAACAGACATTGTTTATAAACAGACATATGTTATTAATAAAATTGTTTAAACCAAGAGTCCCTTGGACTGCAAGAAGATCAAATCAGTCAGTCCTAAGGGAAATCAACCCAGACTGTTCCCTGGAAGGTCAGAGGCTGAAGCTGAAGCTCAAATACTTTGGCCACCAAATGAGAAGGGAGCACTCCCTGGAGAAGATCCTGATGCTAGGAAAGACAGAGGGCAAAAGCAGAAGGGGACGACAAAAGATGAGATGGCTGGACTGTTACTGATGTAACAAACATAAATTTGAGCAGAGTTCGGAGGGTGGTGGAAGACAGGATGGCCTGGCATGACTTTGTCCATGGGGTCGCAAAGAGTCGGACTTGACTGTGCGACTGAACAACAACAATTTACAAAATTCTCAATAAAGTGCTATAAATCTGAATATTCTGAAATTCTTACAAAATATGTCAACCAAAACTGTACAATGATAGCCTAAAGACACTCTGTGCAGACCCAAACTAACATGCTCATGTATCAAGTCCACATTATGATGCAGGCATAATCCTGTAGCTAGAGTAATGGTCCACATAAGAGCTAATTGTAATCCATTAGAGCCTTGTTCTGTCTCTTTGCTCATGTAGAATTATGATGGAACCAGTCCAGTTGTCCCAAATTAAATAAGTGTGACAGCTAGCTGGCACTACCAAGCCATTTCCTAGAGGGGCTTCATCAGGTGCGTGGTGCTGAGACAATTGATATGATCAATAACTTGCTTCAAGTCATGCAAAAAAGCTGGTGTTTTCAGATCACTCCTGAAATTCAGATTTCTAGCACTTTATTGAGTATTTTTGTAAATACATTATACAATTTACAGCAGTTTGCTGTGAGCTTTTGCTTTTGCTCCCATTATTACATGGCTTCCTCTTTTGTGTTGGCCAAAGGAAAGAGTGGCAAACAGTGGGAGGAAGACTAGGACCACTCCCTCTCAGCAGGGAGAAGAGGAGGGGAAGCAGGAGGCCCCTCCAAGAAAGACTTCCCGCATGGGTGGGACATCAAGGAAGGCCACCCTCTGAGAGGTCATTCCCCCAGGGACACCAACAGTGCCACTCAAAAGGGATATGTGGAGGGCCCAGGAAGCAGTCACTCACCTCATGGGCAAGATGACCCGGCTCCCTTGTATTCCATCTCCTCATGGAAGACTATGAACCGACAAGTCTTGCCCACTGCACACTGCTCCACAGTGGTGATGGTCAAGGCTCAGCTGTCCAGAGTTCTCCAGAGTGCAAGGCAGAACCATGTACTTCATGGCAGACTTCTTGATTAGCCAGCAGCATGGCTACCTCTCCCTCACCACTCACTGGTGGCAATCAGAGAACCTCTCTGTTTGGACTGTTGGGACACGGCCCAGGCCCCTGGAGGGGACAGTCCTGCCATTGGGCTACAAAGTGGTTCTGTTTCCATGCACAGGGGATGGATTTAGACCATACAGCACAAAACATTGCCACTGAGATACAGAGTAACCTGAGGAAGTGGGTGTATATTAGGACAAACACTGAAACAGGAAGTAGAAATGACTTTTACCTCCTGTTCTTATACTTCCCATGAAACATGCAAAAAGCTATCTTCCAAACCTTCATATGGGGATGGGGGGGGGGAGGAATACAGTTTTTCAATGGATAACAGAGCTGCTCATCCAGGAAGCACCAACTTCTGATTTCAGTGCTACTTGTGATGTGCAGGTAGGTGTTAAGAATGACAATATCTATTAGTAATATGGGTTAGGTAATTTAGCTCAGGTATGAGGATGTTTATGATTGTGTGTGATTCACTTAAAGATGCCACTATATTCATGTGTAATCTTTTATTGTTATTTTATTATTATGTGTAATATTATTATTTTATTATCTGATCACAGTCTTTTGGTTAATACTGTCATTACTGTCTCTGCTATATCTGTGCCATTTCAGCCATCAGTGCAAACAAGGTTTATTTTTATAGCAATTTTTGCCTTTATGATGATTTCTACTATGGGTAAGCAACACTGTGTATTTTTGTCGAGCTTGTAGATGACTACTTTGACTTCCTTCAAAGTGATTTGAGCTATCTGAGCAACCAAGAGTCTAGTGGCACTTTTAAGACTCACTAATTTATTGTGACATAAGCTTCTGAGAAACGCTCACTTTGTTAGAGGCATGAAGCCTTCTGTTCAGCAGGCAGAAGAACAGATACACACAAACAAAGCAGGGAGTTGTTACAGAAAGCTCAGTAGACATAGGTGTGTTGCAGACTCTTTACAAAGCACAAACTCTTTGTTATTTTGGCTGCAGCAAAATAACATGGCTACCCCTTGGGCCCTTGCATTTTTGTTTCATCTACAAACTTTATAAAAGATTCTCTGTGTTGTTCTGGTTCACTGTTGTCCATCATCTTCTC
This sequence comes from Heteronotia binoei, assembly GCF_032191835.1. Classification (NCBI taxonomy): domain Eukaryota; kingdom Metazoa; phylum Chordata; class Lepidosauria; order Squamata; family Gekkonidae; genus Heteronotia; species Heteronotia binoei. The sequence goes on from NC_083224.1 coordinate 147,921,794, forward strand.
TTTCGTGCAATGGCTATTATTTTCTATAAAGTTCATATTTGATTTTCTTGACTGGTACTGATTTAAGGATGGCATTTGTAGCAACTGAATCAACAAACACTTCTGCTAAATTATATTGGAAACAGTTTTATTTATTTCTGAAATTTCTACAATGCCTCTTCAGAGTCCTGCTTGAGATGGCTTACAATTAAAATGATGCAGCAGTATTGGAGTGGTTGACTAGTCCCTTGTGGCTTGGATTCCCTTTCCCTTATTTGTATTTCATGATAAAGGTATAAAGTTGAAGCAATAATGTTAGTATCTATTGTCCTGAAACTTCTGATAAGAGATGAACACTCTGGTGTCTAATAAGAGACATAAGGGCCACTGAACAGCTTGTACCCCCTCCCACCTACAAATAATGCCACAATTAGTGGAATTTATTTATTTATTTATTTATCTATCAAAGCACAGGCATGGAAAACTTGTTTCCCCCATCTAATTGCCAGGTGCTTAGAGACTACAGATAAAAAGAGAAGGGCATTGTGGTTTTTGTCTCTAGTCAGAATAAGAGCTAGAGGGTAATTCTGCAACTTTCATTCAAGCAAGACTACCAGGAAGAAGAAAAAGAAGAAGATGATATTGGATTTATATCCCGCCCTCCACTCCGAATCTCAGAGTGGCTCACAATCTCCTTTATCTTCCTCCCCCACAACAGACACCCTGTGAGGTGGGTGGGGCTAAAAGGACTCTCACAGCAGCTGCCCTTTCAAGGATAACTTCTGCTAAAGCTATGCCTAACCCAAGGCCATTCCAACAGCTGCAAGTGGAGGAGTGGGGAATCAAACCCAGTTCTCCCAGATAAGAGTCCACACACTTAACCACTACACCAAACTGGCTCTCAAGATGATGAACTGGGCCTAGTAGTATTTTGTCAGACTGATCTCCCTCTCCCTTTTCTTGTATGTTTTGTTTTTTCTCTATATAAGCATGATTGCTCTCTATAAGTGTTTGAAGGGCTGTCACTTAGAGGAGGGTAGAGAGCTGTTCTGGTTGGCAGCAGAGGAGAGGACTTGTAAAAATGGGTTTAAATTAAGGGTGAGAAAGTATCAATTGGATATTAGGAACAACTTTTTTACAGCAAGAGTTTTGACAGTGGAATCAGCTACTGAGGGAGGAGGTGAGCTTCCCCTCACTGGCACTCTCTGTTTTCACAAGTGAGGTAGAATTTGGATTGTTGAAAAGGCAATTTCTAGAATACTGAATGAGGCAAACCTGTACCTCACAACTGAAAAGGTTTCTTTTTATAGATGAATGGCTTTTCACTATTGTTTTCCTTTAGCTCTGGATTAACAAGGAGGATGTCTATAATTAATTCCAGAATAGGAGCAAATTTGTCACAGCCGTTGGTTCCTTCTGTTCATTTGAATCACTGTTACCAAGGTATGCATGCATATTGGTAAATCACTTGCTGTGATTATATTTGATTACATCAAGAAGATTATTTTAATTCTTTCATTGATGTGCACATATGCTCTGCTGCATGGGTGAAAAGTCCACACCGAAGGACTCTTGATATGCACAATAATATTCAGCTAGCTTTGCACAGTATTTTATCAACATGCATACGCACACTGGTAACTGAAGAGGGGGGGAAGATTCTATATCAACTGTAAAAATGGAACTGTAGCAATTTGCACATGCATAGCACTATACAAAATTTGGAAATGAAAAAGAATAATGGTAAATTCCTAATGCATTAGTTCCACTTCAAACACAAGACAAAGCAATTCAGAATGCCATTTTCCATAGAGAAATTTGAAAGAGGAGAATTTTGGAAACATCTTGGCTTCTCTTCATATTTGTGAGTCTCTGCTTGCATTCTACTTGCTTGTACTGTGATATAATCATTTGCCATCAATATGACTTCCAGTACAACTGGGCTGGCATCTGTAATTACCTCAGAAAGTCTGCTGTGCTGGTTAATCTTTCTCTAAGCTTTTCCTCCCATTCCCAGTCTACATTTTGCTGGCTTAACTATCATAGTGGCTCTGTCTGAATATGGAACAGTCTGGGATGAATACTGTCTCTTAATACTGTCTGTGTCTTGAGACACGATTAATTAGTCCCAGCAGGCTTTTAATCTCATTTACATTGCTTGGTCCTTTTGTTGCTTGAACTGCCAGTATTTTCTTTGGGTCTGTGGAGATACAATCTTTGGAAAACATACATATATAGAAATCCAGAGGACCTCAGTTGAATCTATTTTCTTCTTGATGTTTTTCTGTCTCCTTCAGAGAAATATTACTCGTAATTTCAAGACATGTTCTTCTTGAGATCAGCTGTGTACAAAGATCTCATGACTGTTTTTCACTCATAGAATGCTCACCATGAGTCATGGATGATCTCCAGGAATATTTCTGTTGATGCTGAATTATCATATTTGGGTCTTTTTATGTTTTCTTCTCTAGCTTGGGTGAAAAAAAATGCAGTAATAGATCTAGAAATCGACTCAGTTGATAATATACCGGATGTAATATACATGGGTTAGGAGAAAGGTGAGCCTAAAATATTTTGAATAGAATCACAAACCACAGGAATTTTGCAAGATTTTGTCTACGTTTTGTACTACATGTCTTTTTTAGGAAAGTTCCTCTTTTAGCCATCTAGATGGCTCTTGTAAATCTGATGTGTATCTAATGAAGGAAGAACTAACTGCCACCTAGTGAAAAAAATGTGTTAAAATAAAAATCTTGTAACATCTCATGAAATTCTGAATAAACAATTTTATTAGTAACATATGGTAGTAGAACTATAACTACAACTTATAAAAAGCTTAATATATATTAAGAAAAAGACCATCATTCTACCCCACATCTTACTTTCTCCCACCCCTCCCCCAATTACTTGACCCCCGCCAGTGTTATTTTCTTTAAAAAAAACAGATATTAAAGGTACCCTTAACTATCAAGAAAAAAAACAAAACAAAAAAGAAACATAGGGAAGAAGAACCCCCTTCAAGAGTTGTATTGTTATCTTAAAAATCTTAATCCTCAAAAATTGTCCAATGTCCTTTTATTTTCCACTCTTTCTCTACATATCTTCTGAATTTCTTCCACTCTTGGTTAAAAAGTTCTAAATCACAGTCTCTTAATTTTCTTGTTAATTTGTCCATTTCACTCCATGACATAACTTTCATAATCCAGTCCCATTTTTCTGGTATTTTTTCTTGCTTCCACAACTGCGCATACAATGTCCTAGCAGCTGATAGCAAGTACCATATTAATGTTCTATCTTCTTTTGGAAATTTTTCCATTTGTAATCCCAGCAGAAAAGTCTCTGCCTCTTTATTGAATTCATATCCCAGGATCTTAGATATCTCTTGTTGAATCATTTGCCAAAACATTTTAGCTCTTTCACAAGTCCACCACATATGGTAGAAAGAACCTTCATGCTTTTTACATTTCCAGCACCTATCTGGCATCTTATTGTTCATCTTTGCTAATTTTTTTGGAGTCATATACCATCTATACATCATCTTAAAACAGTTCTCTTTAATACTATGACATGTTGCGAGTTTCATGGAATTTTTCCACAGATATTCCCAAGATTCCATCTTTATTTCTTTATTTACATTAATTGCCCATTTTATCATTTGAGATTTCACTACTTCATCTTCTGTAGCCCATTGTAAAAGTAATTTGTACACTTTTGAAATTAATTTCTCATTATCTCCAAGCAGAACTCTTTCCATTTCTGTTTGTTCTTTCCTTATTCCTTCAGCTTTGATATCATTCTCCATCAAACTTTTTATTTGTTGCATTTGAAACCAATCATATTTATAGTTTAGTTCTTCTGCAGTTTTCAATTCTATTTTCCCGCTTTGTATTTTTAGTAACTGGTTGTATGATAGTTGTTTTTCCTTGACTGTTTTGGCCGTTAACTTTATCACTTCAGCCGGCACTATCCATAAAGGTCTCCTCTCATCACCATATTTCTTGTACTTTATCCACACATTTAATAAGCTACTCCTTATATAATGGTGAGAGAAAAGACCGTCCATCTTCTTTTTTCCATAGTACAAATATGCATGCCAGCCGAATTTTTTTCCATGGCCTTCTAACATTAGAAGTTTTTTATTTAATAACGTTATCCATTCTTTTAACCATACTAAACAAATTGCTTCATGATACAGTTTCAAATCTGGTAATTGGAATCCACCTCTCTCTTTCGCATCTATCAGGACTTTCATTTTAATTCTAGGTTTCCTCCCGGCCCACACGAATTCCGAAATTTTTCTTCGCCATTTATCAAATTGCTTAGCATCTTTCACAATGGGGATGGTTTGAAACAGATACATAATCCTTGGTAAAATATTCATTTTTACTGCAGCTATTCTACCCAACAGTGACAAATTGAGCTTGTTCCACTTTAGCATATCTTCTTCTATTTTACGCCATAGCTTTTCATAATTGTTCTTAAACAAATCAATATTTTTCATTGTTATCTCTACCCCTAGGTATTTTACCTTAGAGGTAACTTCACAACCCGTTAGTCTTTGTAGTTCTTGTTGTCTATTTTTCTGCATATTCTTACATAAGATTTTTGATTTTTCTTTGTTTATATAAAGTCCCGCCAACTCCCCAAACTCTTGTATTCTCATTAACAACAAAGGTGTAACTTGTAAAGGATTTTCATTTATAAACATTATATCATCTGCAAATGCTCTGTATTTATAGGTAAATCCTTTTATTTGTAGTCCTTCTAAATCTTTTTCTTCTTGAATCTGCATTAGTAAAATTTCAAGAGTCATTATAAACAGCAATGGCGAAAGCGGGCAGCCTTGTCTGGTACCTTTACTAATTTTCATTTCATCTGTAAGATCTGCGTTGATGCACAGCCTTGCACTTTGTTCAGAATATATTGCCTTTATCATTCTTATAAAACTTTCTCCAAGCTCCATTTTTTCCATCACTGCAAACATAAAGTCCCAATTTAAATTGTCAAATGCTTTTTCTGCATCCGCAAAGAATAGCGCTACTTCCTTTTCTGGATGTCTTTCATAATATTCTACAATATTTACAACAGTTCTAATATTGTCTCTTATTTGTCTTTTGGGAAGAAAACCGGCTTGGTCCTCTTTTATAAAATTTATCAAATATTGCTTAAGACGTTCTGCCAGAATTCTTGTAAATATTTTATAATCATTGTTCAAAAGTGAAATTGGTCTGTAATTTTTCACATTTGTAACATCTCTTTCTTCTTTAGGTATCAAAGAAATAACAGCTTCTTTCCATGTATTTGGTACCTTCCCTTTGACTCTTATTGCATTCATCAGCTTCTGTAATTTTGGTATTAATTCATCTTTAAACATTTTAAAATACTTGGCTGTATAACCGTCTGGCCCGGGAGCTTTATCATTTTTCATCACGTTGATTGCTGCCTCAATTTCTATTTTTTCAATTGGGTCATTCAAAATTTTTCTCATATTCTCAGTTAATGGCTCAATTTTTATTTTCTGTAGATATTCATCTATCTTTTTTCTCTTTACTTCAGCACCTTTAAACAGCTTGGCATAATACTTAAAAAATTCTCTTTTTATTCCCTCTTGAGTAACTACGTCTCTTTCATCTATCACAATTCTATTAATTATTTTATTTTCCCTCTTTTTTTTCAGCTGCCACGCCAAGTATTTCCCCGTCTTATTTGCTCCTTCAAACGATTTTTGCTGGAGCCTTTTCAAATTCCATTCTACTTCTTTGTTTAATAAATGTCTTAGTTGAGTTTGCAATATTGAAATTTCCCTTAGAATTTTCTTTTTCCCTGGTCTTTTCCTCAGCTCTCCTTCTTTTTTCTTTATTTCATTTTGAATATCCAGTAGTTGTTTTTCTTTTTCCCTTTTATCTTTATTGTTCAAAGTAATCAGCAACCCTCTCATTACTGCTTTATAAGCATCCCAGACCGTCTGAAAATCGATATCTTCTTTATCATTCACTTGGAAAAATTCTTTAGTTTCTTTTCCTAGGAAAGTCACTGTTTCTTTGTTCTGTAGCAAGTCTTCATTCAATCTCCATCTTCTCAATCTTTTGGACAGTTTTGTAATCCACATTATTGGGTTATGGTCAGTGCCAATTTTAGGCAAAATCTCTATCTTTCTTGTTATGAGGCCTAAATCTCTGGTTCCCCATAGCATGTCAATTCTAGAAAATGTCTTATGTCTTGCAGAAAAAAAAGTATAGTCCCGCACTTCAGGGTTAAACTTTCTCCATATGTCCTCCAAATTTTCCTGTTTTACTAATTCAAAAAAAGACTTTGGCAATTTTCCTTCTTTTCCACTATTTTTTTTCCCTCCGGATCTATCCAATGAGTTCTCAACTGTTCCATTAAAATCTCCCATTAAGAGTATTTGATCGTAGGTCAACTCATCTAGTTGTTGTGTAATGTCTTTAAAAAAAACATCTTTTGCACCATTAGGTGCATATAGTCCCAATAACAGCGTTTTTTTCCCATTTGATGTTATTTCCACTGCTACAAATCTTCCATCCTTATCTTTAAATACCAATTTTGGCTCCAGGTCTTGTTTAATATAAAAAACTACTCCCCTTTTTTTCTGGTCAGCTAACGAAAAAAATTCCCTTCCCAATTGTTTGTTCCATAAAAATTTATAATCCTTTTGTTTAATGTGGACTTCTTGCAAACAAATTATATTACAATTTTGCTTTTTAATCCAATGAAAAGTTGCCCTTCTTTTTTGTGGTGAATTTAGTCCATTAACATTCCAAGACAATAGTTTGTAATCCATCATAGTGCAAATTCTTTATTTTCTTCAAAAAATCTCCTCAGTTCTCAGGCATTTGTGATCGTGACTCTCTTCCCCTGAAGTTCAAAGCTCACACGCTCGGGGATTATCCATCTATACCTTGTGCCATTGTCTTTCAATTTTTCTGTCAACTTTTTATATGTTCTCCTGTCATTTATCACTTCTTTCGGTAGCTCCTTCATAATTCTCACTCTGCTACCTCTTACTATCAATGATTGTTCAAAGTTTCTCTTCATAATCCTTCCCACCATTTCCTTTGTCATGAATCTTACAACCACATCTCTTGGTAAGTTATTTTTTTTGGCATATAGCGAGTTGACTCTATACATGTGATCATACATGCTTTTAGTCTTATCAGGGTCTTCTTCTAAGAATTCTGCGATTATGTTTGTTATATATCCTTTCAAATCATCATTCTCTTCCTCAGGTACTCCTCTCAAACGTAGCTGATTTTCCATTAATTTGCAGTCGTGAATCGTCACTTTTTCTTGTACTTTCAGCAAGGTGGTATCATGTATTTTAACTTTCTCCTCCACCTCCTGTACTTTCTTGTCTATTTTCCCAATTTGGTTTTTGAGGTCATCCACTTCTTTTTTAATCACTGTAGTAAGTTCTTCCTTCAACTCTTCCATCATTTTCTTAACTCCTTTCATAATCCTGGCTTCCATAGCCTCCATTTGGTCTTGCATTTTATCTAATGAAAGGGCTCTTGTTCGGGGCTGCCTGGGCTCTGACATTTAAGCAAAGAGCAAGGGGGATGCAATTAAAATACCAAAAATTTCCGTCGCACAATTTGCAAGTTTGACTACCAAGTTCAGAAGGTCTAAATTTTCTCTCTCAATTAAACTTTGTTCTGTTTTCTTCTGAGCTTCCCAGGCCCAGATATAAATTTTTGAAGAATTTTTCCCCTTTAAAAAAATGACGAAATTTTTGACCTCACCAATTTAAAATCTGACAGTCAGGTTCAATAGAGCAGGGCTTGCCCTTTCCAGCAAGTCCAATTTCGCTGGTTTCTGAGCCCCCAAAGCAAAGATATTTAACAAAAAAGTCTTTAAGAAATCCAAAATGGCGGCCGCGATTTTTTCTCCTTTTAAAGATTTTTTTTCCCCTTTTAAAATCACCCCAGGAGCCCACCAATAATGTAGTCAATAGTTCTTATCTTCTTACCCTTTTCCCTGTCGTTTCTGTCACTTTTTAAAGTCCCAAATCTTTTTAAAACGATGTTTTAAATTGGACCTCCCAGCAATGGCTGCCGATGTTTCTCTATGATGTAGAGTAGGCTTTTTTCTTTACTGCTTCCTGTCTCTGTCACCTTCAACCTTATAGATTGCTTGACGCACTTCCTGTCTTGCTCAGTAGAGTTAGAGGACTGTTCCAGTATATTCCTGCGCAGTATGGTTGTTTACATTCCACAAATCGTAAGTAGACACAACAATGATTTCTCTTCAATTTTTAGCAGTTTTTAACACTGTCTTTTATGTCAAAATAGTCCAAACTTCACCCTTCCCTTCTTCTACTTGCAAGTTTTATATTTTCCCCTTATTTCCACCTTTAAAACGTCTCTTTAGTCTGTAAATAGCTCCGGAGTGAAAGAAGAGTTTCTGTACCTTTTTTCCTCTGTTTATCCAAGTTCCACTGGTCTTCCAAGACTTTAGTTGTTTAAAAATGTCCCAGAAGGTTAGGATCGTGACGAGCTTATGCCAAATCAATGGCTCTGAGAGATCTTGCAGACGATAATTTTGCAAACTTCTGAGACTCCTCAAAGCCTCAAAGGACCCTTCTCCAAAGCTCCTTTTCAGCCAAGGTAAATCTCTTCTAAAGTTTTTAGTGCAAGTCTTGGACCTTTCTCTCACTGAGAAAGGTAGGCAGTGGGCTTTAGTTTGCCCTCCACTACCCCGAACAAGACCTTCAGCTTGCTCCCGTTACGAGAGACAACTCAGCTCGCCATTTTCCTCCCCGGAAGTCACATCTCATGAAATTCTGAAATATATTTTGTATAAATGGGATCCTTGAATTTACCTTGATTTTTGTACTGAGTGGAATTGCTAACCAAAATTGTTTCATCATCACTAGCAAATCTTATCCAGTGTGGTGTACTGATCAGAGAACCATAGTAGGGCCAGGATTCAAATACTGGGGTCACTGTCCCTCTCTCCTCCTCTCTGGCAGCCTAACCTACTTCACTGGATGTGTTATGGGGATAAAATGGGACCATGTTGTATGCATTAGAGGGCAAAATTTAAAGTAATAAAACTGTTTTTAAGCAAAATCAAGCGTGACTCTAGATATATCTCATTGGGTTTATTCATTTCATCCATAGTTCTTCAATCATCTCTGTGTAATCTCATGTTCTAGGTAGTGTTGTTTTGTTTCACATTTTTTTTCTAACATGGAATGAAGTTGTACTGCTGGCTTTGCTTTGCTATGTAAGTTAATTAATGGCCTCATCTTTTGCTAACATCTTTCTGTGTCAGTTTTGTATAAATCTGCTAAATTACTATTCTTTGTCTTGATCCTATTAGATAGGTGCCTCATATCATTGAAGTGAATCTTTCTCCCATTCCCTTAATTTAGTGAAGAATCTTGAAATAATATCTGCAGTATTAGAGATTAAAGGTAAAGGTAATCCCCTGTGCAAGAAGCAATCGTTTCCAACTCTGGAGTGACATTGCTTTCACAATGTTTTCATGGCAGATTTTTTTATGGGGTGGTTTGCCATTGCCTTCTCCAGTCATCTACACTTCCCCCCAGAAAGCTGGGTACTCATTTTACCAACCTCGGAAGGATGGAAGGCTGAGTCAACCTCGAACTGGCTACCTGAACCCAGTTTCCACCAGGATCGAACTCAGGTCGTGAGCAGAGTTTAGGACTGCAGTACTGCAGCTTTACCACTCTGTGCCACAGGGCTCTTATAAAAGGTAAAGGTAGTCATTGTTTCCAACTCTGGGGTTACGTTGCTTTCACAACATTATCACAGCAGACTTTTTACAGGGTGGTTTGCCATTGCCTTCCCCGGTCATCTACACTTTCCCTCAGCAAGCTGGGTACTCATTTTACTGACCTCAGAAGGATGAAGGCTGTGTCAACCTCGAGCCAGCTACCTGAACCCAGTTTCCACTGGGATCAAACTCAGGTTGTGAGCAGAGCTTAGGACTGCAGTACTGCAGCTTTACCACTCTGCGCCACGGGGCTCTGTTTAGATATTACCATAATACTAAACGGTTTGGATCCTGCAGATTCATTCCACTAGAAGTGGCACATTCCTCCAGTGAAAGAGCATTCTACTGAAGGCTTGTGTCAGAGGAAGGCTTTTACACTGGAGGAGAGCTTTTATTCTGTGCCTTTGGAGATGATAGATAGATAGATAGATAGATAGATAGATAGATAGATAGATAGATAGATAGATAGATAGATAGATAGATAGATAGATAGATAGATAGAGGGAGAGGGGGGGGGAGGGAGAGGGGGAGGGAGAGAGAGATCTTCAGTGGTTTAATTTCAAATGCTGCATATTCCATTCAAGTCTCCATAAGAGAAAACTTAGATGTTAACAGTTGCTCAGATACCTAACACAATTCTATTTCACCATTTCCTACCCAAATCTAACCACTAGTGAGATTACCATTTCCTACTAGTGAGATTACAGGCATACTGATGCTTACCTACCTTGAAAGGCTGATGTAAGAATTCTTGCAACAATTTTGTGACATACTTTGTATACTATATTTCCCCCAGTTGTAATGTTTGTGCATCAAGGACCACATAATATGTTGTTTGCTATTGAAATGTTATATTTTACTGATGAGAGCATTTATTAAAAATCTGTCTGTATAGGCAAAAAAAATCTTAAATTTTATTAACTACTATCTGCATGGTAAACAATGTCTATTTTTAAATTTAGGATTCTCTCTGAGATAAATTATCTTGTGTTACAAAGGAGCTGTGTTGCAGGTTTTTCTAATCAGTTTTCACCACCTTTGAAATGCATTTCTTAATTGGAAATGGAATAAGTGGCTTAAAAATTTCTGTATAAGCAGCTATTCTCATTAATATTTTCCAAATGGCTCTTGAAAGTAAATATATGGGTATCAAAAAGTACTTGATAAGCAGCACTATATACAAATGCCTTAAAAATTGCCAGTGCATAAAGTTCTACAGGCACAATGGTAAACCAAGAGTCATTAATTTACTAATAATCACTCCTTAAAATCAGACAAGGTGAGGGTGTTGAATATTGCATTTTTTTCCAGATGATGTGCTGCTGGATTAGATTAACTGAGTCACCATTTATATGAGTCCAATGAGACTGGTGTTATTGATTCAGACAATCCTTGACCTAAAGGATAATACTTGCTTTAGCAATGAAAATGGGCTTTTCAGCTAGAATTCACCCTTTCTGCATCTCTGCTTTTTTGACAGAAGTGGCAACAAAAAAGATTAGGAAAGCAAAGCATGAGTTAATGCCAGCAATATCACCCAGCTTTACTCAGGCTGTAGCTTGTTTTAATAGCACTGGAGGGCTCTTAAGGAAAAACAAACAATATTGAGAAGTTGTGTAGACTGGCCCAACTTGCTCTTCATTTTTGCATTAAAGTGATTCTAATATCACTAAACAGAATTGTTGCAAACAAGAGTGTCATGACCAGGGCCCTCTGGGGTAGCCCTGAAGGTTGTCCATAATCCAGGATGAGGGAATCTAACCAAGGAACAGTGAGGCATCCCCTCTGGTCTCACTAGTAGAGAGGGAGGTGGTTAAATCACCATTTCTCCTCCTCTCTCTGCACTAACTCACTCCAGTCACCTCTTTCTGGGCTCATCCATGACTGGGCTCCCTCAGCTAGTGAGTGTTGCATAGTTCCTCCTTGGCTGGGGCTCCTCGCCCATTCTATATACCCAGTGCCTCCTCTCTGTGCCCCCAGGTGGCTTCCATTCCCCTCCCCAGGTGTTTCCGCACCATGCACACCCAGGTCAAGCCAAGGACAACACAGGTGTTCCCCAGTTCCTCTCTGCTTGCGCCAGTGGGTTGGCTTTCCCTAGATTTTCCTCCTTTGGCGGTGGCATTCACCTCTTGCCCGGGCTCCTGCCCAGGAGACACATCAAGGCCAAGGCATCTGCAGCTTGATTGTGGGGGAGGACAAAGACCAGTCTCTTCCTTGTGGCTCCCAGAGTCAATTGCTGGTGTGGTCTTGGGGGGGCACTCGCAAGAGTCTGGCCCTGCATCAGGTGCCAGACAATGAGGCCAATCCAGACAATTTGACTCAATCTCATGTAAATCCCCTCCATTCTGCAGTCCCCATCTCACATAGATTTTACCCATGCAGTTCCTATGACTTCACCCCCAACACTATAGATCTTGGGGTATACTTCCTCCCTCTTTCGCTAGCAAAAAATCTAGTTGGATTCAACCCATGTTCTCCTGTTGGACAAAGCACCTCCCTTTCCTTAGGCTTCTGTATACTCTGTTTTCCAGTGTGGATGATACTTAGGGCTGCCAGCTCTGACTTGGGAAATACTTGGAGATTTTGGGGGTGGACCCTGAGGAAAGTTGGGTTTGAGGAAGAGAAGAACTTCAATGGAGTATAATGGTATAGAGTCCACCTTCCAAAATGGCCATTTTCTCCAGGTGAACTGATCTCTGTTGCCTAGAGATCAGTTTTAATAGTGGGACCTGAAGGTTGGCAACTCTACCAACACTGTCTTAATTTATGATGCCCACTGGCTATTCCTTGCTGGAATTGTATCACATGCCATCTGCCTGTATTGAGATCAAAAGGAACAATTTTTCCTTGTGGATCTGAGCCTGATGAAAGAAAAAGAAAGCACTTGGGTTTGGAGCTGAACAGAGAAGGCTGAGGAAATTTCTCTGGATAGCAGAAATAGCTTTTTCAGACTTCACAAGCTCTTTTCCTTGGAGGAAAGAGAATCCTTCCAGAAAAGGAACCATTTCACCATTGCCAGCCTCCGCATCATTACCCTGGTATTCCTTGGTGGCTTCCCATTCAAAGTCTAGCCAGGGCCAACCTTGTTTACCAGATCTGGCTAATCTGGGCTATCAAAGTCAAGCCCCTACCATTGTGCAAAAGTGACGTTATAACAGTTTAATAAAATACAATAAATGATAAAATTGCAGTCCTGCTTTATGGATATTTGATAACATTTCAAACTATCCTGAGTTTTATGTAAAGGCAAAAGAACACCAGAGTTGTGTTTTTTTTAGAGATTGTCTTCATGGAATATAAATCAAATAGAGAATCACACACTGGCAGCATCAATTTGGTGACAAGCAAATGAATTGTTTAAAGATAAACACAGATCTCTGAAAACCATTTTTTCCTCTATTTCACTGTCCTTTTGCATTTTTGGCCTGGCCTATTCTGAATATTTGACATAGGATTTACCATTCTTACAGCAAACACCAGAGAGCAAACTTCTGTGAACCCAAAATGATGGCTTGGTACATATGAGACACGATCTTGGGATGCAGGCCCTTTCTCCAGATTTTGAGTTCTGAGTTTTATTACTGGTGTATGAAGAAACCTAATGAATCAATATGGAAGGAAATTAAACTCTTTATTGGCAGACCTGAGTTTCTTAACCATTGTGCAAGAATGCAAGCTGATTTAGTATTGGCAGATTAAAAGAACTAAGCCTAGCAAATGCCAGCTGGAGACAACATGCAAAGCAGTTCTGCTTTAGAATCTATGAAGGAGGCAAACTTCATATACACACACAAAAGTATTTATGTCATCCAGAGACAGAAGTTAAAATGTACTTGGGGGGAAACAAGTATGAGGTATATGGCTTTATACTTCTTGACAGCCCTAGGATTGATGAGGTTATGAGTTGGTGCAAATATAAACTATTAACAAATTCATCACCACATCTAGGGTACTCCTTTCTCCTTGCACCACTTCCAGACATAATGGTTTGGGGTGGATTTACCTCATGTACTAACTGTGGCACAGCTGTATAGTCATTCATTTTTATTTCTTTTCTTTTATTGAATCAAAAAGAAAACAATGGAAGGGTTTTTAAAATATCAAATGTGATGCACCAGATAAATAAACTAAACTAACTGCAAAGTTAGTCAGTCATTAGTAAAGCATTTGTAATAGTCATAAAACCATTCAAAGGATAATAGGGCGAGGGTTTGAGGGAACATAGCAGCTGGATGTAGAAGAGCAAGTAGGAACATTTTGTCTCCCTTCCCATGTGGAGTATTTCAAAGCCTGGGCATGGCCACAGGCATGATCCATGGCTCACAGTCTTCATGCCATGCTGCTGAACAGTTAAATACAGAAAAAAATAATATTAGAAATAAAACATTAGGACAGTGACTGATACAACCATCCATTTCTGGATTGACTTCCTGATTTTGACATTTCCATTGTTAGTCCATAAAAGTGTATATAGGTACACAGTGGAAGGAACATTCAAGGTAGTTTTCTGATAAGGACAACATTTAAAGAAGGAAGGACTAACACTTTTCTGTCTTTATTGTTTTCCTGGGTTTATTTTCCCATCATGTGTCATTCTGGAATTCTGTTACATCTTTAGGTGATAAGCCTTGTGAATTTTTCCATGGGGGGTGGGATTATATCATGGTACTGAAGACCAGAGTCTCCATCTCTATTGCTTGCTGTAAGACTGCTATTTCTTAGAAAAATAGGACACATGAGGAGGGAAATTACTTGCTTACATTTAATACACATACTCAGTATCTCTGTTAACATGGCCTTATCTGTAGATACTTAAATCCAGATGCTGGGGTCATGGACAGGAAAGACATATCTTTTTACACACCTGAGAAAAGCCCATAGGCTTGCAGCAAAATCTGAATTTTAAAAAAAACCTACCAGTAAAGGATTAAAACCCTTCAAAATGATAACATAGCTTTGAGAAACAAATAGTGACTGTTGCTAGGCAACCACAACAATATTTCCAGTTTGGTATAATGGTTAAGTTCAGTGGCTATTAGCCACAGTGTGTGTGTGTGTGTATATATATATATATTTGGCCGCTGTGTGACACAGAATGTTGGACTGGATGGGCCATTGGCCTGATCTAACATGGCTTCTCTTATGTTCTTATGTTCTTATTAGGGACTTTAATCTGGGAGAAATAGGTTTGATTTCTTTGCACCTCCACATGCGGCTGCCGAGTGACCTTGGGCCAGTCACAATTCTCTCAGAGCAGTTATCTTGGAGCTCTCTCAGCCCCACCTACCTCGCAGGGTGTCTGTTGTGCAAAGAGGAAGGGAAGGAGATTGTAAGCTGCTCTGAGACTGAGTGAAGACAGGGTATAAATCTAATCTCCTCTTCTTCAAACCTTGGTTTCTGTCAGGAAATTCCAACGTGTGGGGGCAGGGCCCTTTTCCAGGGTTTTCCTTTGATTTATGAGGGATGATTCATTAGAGCCAAGCCCAGGAACAAACACCAGGTGACTTGCTACTGTATGATTTCCATGACGCACCTAGGCCCAGCAGCTTGCTACTCTTCAACAGCAGCTACTCCATAAAAGCCATTGTGGTGCCATGGTTAGAGTTTTAGATTAGGATTTGCGAAACCCACATGCAAATCCCGATGCTCCCATGGAAGCTCACTGGGTGACTTTAGGCCAGTAGCACACAGCCTAATCTACTTCACAGAGTTGTTGTGAGGATAAAGTGGAGGAGAGGAGAATGATGTAAGCTGCTTTGGGTCTCCATTGAGGGAAAGATGGGAGATAATTGAAGTAAATAAATAATAAATATAGATGGGTGGCAGATAAAAGGCTGATTGGTTGGCGCATAGAAATGAGAAAGTTGAGGCTACTTGGGCTGTCATACAACTGGGCTCAATCTAGTGTTACCAGTCAATGACTGGCATCCAGCAGGAGTCTGGATGGGGATCTGGGGTGGGGTGCTGTAGGTGTGATGGTGTGATAGCACTTCCAGGGGAAAGTGATGTTGTGCAACTCTGAATTTCTGGAAACTCTATAATAAAACCATGGGGCTTCCAGCTATTTCTACAGCAATGTGGCATCACTTTCATGTTTCATGCTGTCATGCCATTGACAATTTTTTAATTATTTTTTCTTCTGCCAGCTAATGGAGCAGTAGCAGGAAGTGAGGGTTTCCAGTGGGAGATCGCCCACTATGGTGGGAGACCTGGTAACCCTATCCCAGCTTGGCTGGCACTACACAAATTGGCCCCAATTGAGGTTGGGTTGGCACCATGCAACTGGGCCAGAGGCAGGATGCCAAAAGGGAGAGAAGGGAAAGTTGAAGGTGAGGGGCTGATAAAGGTAGGTTGGCTGGTGGGTGAGAAGGAAAGAAGGAAGCATAAAAAGGTGAGAGGCTGGGGGGCTTTCAAGGAAGGAGAAGAAGAAATACACTGGGAGAGGAAAATTAGACCCCCCCACACACACAAAGTCTTTGTGGGTCTCCTCCTTGCCACTGCCATATATTTAATTTTGACATGTGGCATAGAGGATGGATCAAAAAATCTATACATTGGCGATAAGAGATAGACATGGAGGATTTCTATACCAAATAAAGAAAGACTCTGATTTGCAGAAAAGTTTGAAATCTAGATAAAATATATTAGATTAAAACTGCCCAAATAATGGAAACATTATTTCCATTTAAGAAATAAATGTGCTTCTGATAGCTTGGGGGTTCTTCTGATAGCTTGGGGGTTCTTCTGGAGCCTTCATTATCAATGGAGGCACAGATAGCGGCTGCTGCCAAGTCCGCGTTCTTTCATCTTCGACGGGTGAAGCAGTTGGCCCCCTTCCTGGAGCGCCGTGACCTAGCAATGGTGATCCATGCTACGGTCACCTCGAGACTGGATTACTGCAACGCCCTCTACATGGGGCTGCCCTTGTGCCGAACTCGGCAGCTGCAGCTGGTGCAGAATGCGGCGGCTAGGCTGTTGTTGGGGTTCCCAAGGTGGGAGCACATACAGCCGGGACTACGCGGACTGCACTGGCTGCCAGTGGTATACCGAGTTCGTTACAAAGTGCTGGTTATCACCTTTAAAGCCCTATATGGTCGAGGACCTGCCTACCTGAGGGACCATCTCTCCCCATATGAGCCCCAGAGAGCACTGAGGTAAGCTGGAAAAAACCAGCTGAATATCCCTGGGCCAAGGGAGGCCAGATTGAAAGCTACCCGGGATCGGGCCTTCTCTATTGCAGCTCCACTGCTGTGGAATCAACTCCCAGAGGAGGTACGGGCCCTACGATGCTTAGATCAATTCCGTAGGGCCTGTAAGACCCACCTCTTCAAAATAGCCTTCAACTAACGACAAGCTAGGAAGTGCTGTTGAAAATCCTTTTAGTTACTGAATTCTATTGAAGATCTAATGTTTATAGCACCATATTGTTAATGTTAATTTTAATATAATCTGTAATTTGTTTTAACCATGATTTTATAAGTATAACTCGATGTATAATGTATTTTTATGTTGTGAGCCGCCCTGAGCCTGCCTTGGCGGGGAGGGCGGGATAGAAATATAAAGTTATTATTATAAAGTTATTATTATTATGTTCTGAGATCTGCAGCCATTTTTGTAGGTTGCTAGGCAAGGTTACCTTGGTTTCTGTCAATCAAAAGTAGGTGAACACGAGCGGACTGGGAGGCCAAAAGAGCCCTGTAAGGAGCCCTGCTCCATCCCCTGATGGAGGAAGGATTATCCAGGCCTGGTGGTAACCAACAGGCAACTTGCTATCTCACAACTTGCACAACTGAACTATAGAACAAAGTTAGATTCCAATGGCACCTTTAAGACCAACAAAGTTTTATTCAGGGTTGATCTTAAAGGTGCCATTTAAATCTAACTTTGTTCTATTGCTGCAGAACATGGGATAAAATAGTCCCCAGATCTGTATGAAACACATTTCAAGCTGCATCCATGCTGACATAGAAACGTTTTCCCTGAAACAAAATGCTTGCACCACCTCATTTCCTAAGAGCTTGATTATCTTTTCATAAATTGTGGACACTACAGAAGATGAGTTTAACCCTGTCACTTATGTCTGAACACAGCAAACAGATATCAGTGAGTAATGGACCAAACAGAGCAATCTCTTCTGGAGACCACAAGACATTTCCATTGATTGGGAAGAACAAATCAGTCCATTCTCTGCATGAAAGGAAAAGTCACACTCAAGCCCTTGATATATTGCAATTGTCTTCTTTACTTCATAGCAACAGTAGTGACACTCCACCTCATATTGAAGTCTTTTGTGTACTTCAGCTCTGTTTTATTTTCTCACTAGGAAACCAATGCATCTGTGACAGTCAGGCTGTCTGGCTTAATGGCAGGAGTATTAGTACATACTGCTAATCTCAAACTCTTGCCAGACATTTACACAGCTGACTAAGGAGGGTTCAGCATGCTTGAGGGTTATTTAAAACCACTATAATAGGAGCTAAGGTAGAATGTACATCATAGATTAGGAAATGTACAAACAAGTTCCAAGAGGATGCCTGCCTGGTTAACAATCAGCAGGAAGGAAGATGTAAAAGCCAATAAGGATTCCTTTAACATGTGGAAATTATCTCTCTATCACACACAAACACACACACACTACTTGCCATTTACTTGGCACCTAGGAGGTCTCATGTTCAGTCTCTGGCAGGAAGTGATGGAGAAGATCTCCACTGAGATTGTGAAGAGCTGCTGCCAGTCAAAGTAGACAGTACTGATCTTGACAAGACAGTCATCAGTGTCATGTTTCCAAATGTGAAAAACAAAAACTCTGGCAAAGTACAAATCAGTTGACAGTCAGGGGATGTCATGGCTAGGTAGTTGCTAGGATCCCAGTAGCTAGAGGCTGGGTTCCAAGAAGGCCTGCCTCTGACCTTCAACTGCTAGGGTATGAGGCCTCACAGCTGATCCCTGACTAGCAGGTTGGGGAGGAAATGTAAGAATCATGCATTCCAATGCTTCACTCTGAGCAGATCTCCTAGCTGGGAAATTATCCCAGAGGCCTTAGCAACACTACAAGCCCTTGGTAGCAATCTCCCATTTTCAGCATGGAGGAGTGCACAGTAGGAAATAAGACAGCACATGCCCCTTCAAGCGCCACTTGCACATGCCAGTGGGGTTGAAAGGAAGATGGGAATAACAGTCCCCATAAAATCAGCATAGGGAAAGGTGGGGAATTATTTTTGTATTGTATTGTATAATGTTGTGAGCCGCCCTGAGTCTGCTTGCAGAGAGGGCGGGATATAAATAAATAAATAAATAAATAAATAAATAAATAAATAAATAAATAAATAAATAAATAAATAAATTTTGGGGGCACCTGTGGGAGAAGGAAACACACATGTACTATATAAATCACTGACCACCATTTGCATCATTATGCATCTCTCTTTGACTTGACACCAAGGTTAGTAAATACAGCTCCTAAAAGAGCTATGAAACTAAGGGAGAATCCTGCTCTGCCCTCTTAATTCCATCCCTCCTTCCAGTGGCTCCCTCAGTTTTTGAGCTCTCTTTCCTCTCACTAGGTCTTCAGGCAACCTCTGTGGTGGAGAAGAAGAGCCTGCAAGCCTGCCTATTTCCCCCTCCTTCCCTGATTTACGCACTGCAGAAATAATTGCCTACCTAAAGGCCAGCATTCAGAGACTGACTGAGGTCCTGATGTTAAGAACACTTACATGAGAATAAGCCTGCATTGAGCTCCTCCCAGACCTCCAGGAGCTGCACATTTTGTGTGAAAGAGCCGCAAGTGGCTCCTGATCTGCAGTTTGGCCACCCCTGATGTAGGACAAGCCCTAAAGTTGAGAATGAGGCATGCACATGTGTGCACACATGCACACACACTCATACAGAAGATTTGTTAAATTCATTAAAAGAAATAATAAAATTTCTTTAAATATATCAGAAAAGAAAAATAGCTGGGGAAAAGACTGGACTACAGGATAATGAAGGTGTGAAAGGGTTATTGAAGGAGGACAGTGTGTCTGCAGAGGAGCCAAATGATATGTATGCATTTTTCCCTCTTCCTTCTCTAGCTCCTATTTTAATTTGTACCTGTTTTGAGATGTTCATTCAAGCAAGTGCAAGTGGATAGACTGACGGCCTATTTGGCCAATCTCTTTTGGGTATTATAATTTGAATTTTGGCGTAAAGACTAATTCTAGACAGAGCAAAAAGCAACATCCAAAGCAAATTCAAAACAATCCAACTATTGAGCAATATAATTATATGCAGAGTAACTTCAGCATAAACCGTTGACATCAGATAGACTAAGACAGGAATACCTCTTCTTAGGATTGCCCTGTGAGTTAAAAAGCAAGTCCCCTTAAGTTTTTTTCTGATGGTATACTCCATTAAACTTCATCATGTCTTATCTAAAATGAAACCTTTACAGGCCACTGTTCCTTTTCAGTCTGCCTGGTGAGGGCAGTGGAATCTTCTTTCCTGAAATACTGGTGTAATGGAGGGAGGGAGGAGAGAGAACTTTAGCAGGCTAAATGCCATTTAAGAGTTTTCATGAACCAGGCACATATTAGGTCATGCAGAGAGATCATTCTCATTGCAAAACTGATTTTTTTTAAAAAAAAAAAACAACCCAACTCTGGAGGAAAGTGGATGTATTGATTCTTTTAATAATTTTAGAAAGTTTTTCTGTGAAGGATGGGGTGGGTGGGAAGGAAGAATGAATGACTCAGTCTTAAATTACTTGATAAAAACCTGAAACATGAAGCTGTTTTATACTATTCCAATCAATGGCCTATTCAGGTCGGAGCCAAGCCAATATGGGGAACATATGTGGCAAACACGTCTACCCACTGTAAGCATGTGAGGCACCCCTGAGCCTTTCCCTTGGTCATCACTACTTGTGAAATGGAGGGCCCTCCAGGCCTCAGATCTGAGAGAGGAGGGGATTGTTTCACTTTGTTCCTCCTGTTCTCTATGTACACCAGCCTCTTTCTGGTCAAAACCAGGTCCTTTCTCCTTCTTGGCCTGTGTGGGTACTTTTTATATGGACCTCCCAAAAGTCTCTCCCTGACTCTAAGCCCTCTTCTAGATTCCCAAGCCTACCCTCAGTGGAGGCATGTCAACTGGGACATGATACCTGTCAGGAAATGCCTTCTCTAGGCTCACCTACCTCTCTGGCTGGCAGTGGTTATGACAGCTGAGAGTCTGGCCATTTACTGAGCTGCAGGTTCCCCTCCACTGCTCTGGCCAGATCAGCCCAGACTTTCCTCACCCCAGTTGTCATTTCTGCCTCTGATGTCATCCAGTGTCACCAGTCCTCAGGCAGGACTGTGCCAGCAACGGGGTTGCCTTCTATGTTCCTACAGTCATGGCTGGGATCCCACTGTCTGTCAGGAGGCCTGGGTAAGTCTGGGATGCACTGTGAGGCAATAATACATATGGGTATAGCCTTGAAAATGGGTTAAAACTTTCACTCCTTATAAATTGGGGGATAGACACCAAATGTAATATCAGGCAGGGAGAGGTCTTAAGGAGGCAGGAAGATGTTGCCATTATTGTAACAATGGAGGCTCAGATAGCAACCACTGCCAAGTCTGCATTTTTTCATCTTAGGCGGGCGAGGCAGCTGGCTCCTTTCCTGGAGCACGATGACCTAGCAACGGTGATTCATGCTACGGTCACCTCAAGGTTGGACTACTGTAATGCCCTCTACATGGGGCTGCCCTTGTGCCAAACCTGGAAATTGCAGTTAGTGCAGAATGCCGCTGCCCGGCTGTTATTAGGGCTCCCAAGATGGGAGCACATTCGGCCAGGGCTTCGGGATCTGCACTTGCTGCCAATAATATTCCGAGTCCGGTACAAGGTGCTGGTCATTACCTTTAAAGCCCTATATGGCCTAGGACCTGCCTACCTTAGGGACCGTCTCTCCCCACATGTTCCCCAGAGAGTACTGAGATCGGGTTCGCAAAACCTGCTAGTAATCCCCGGGCCAAAGGAGGCCCGTCTGAAATCCACCAGGGATTGGGCCTTCTTGGTAATGGCACCTTACTGGTGGAACCAGCTGCCGGAAGAGGTGAGGGCTCTGTGGGACCTAGGGCAGTTCCACAGGGCCTGCAAGACAGTCCTCTTCCGGCTGGCCTATAACTAATTGACACTGAGAATTTTTGGATGGAGCTAGAGTGCATTCTGACAGACCGCTGGTTTTTATGTCCTATGTTTTATTAATTTATTGTTTTAACTGTTGCCATGTAATTGTTTTTAAGCCAAACCTATGTAAGTTTTATATGTTGTAAGCCGCCCTGAGCCACCTCGGTGGGAAGGGCAGGAAATAAATAAATAAATAAATAAATAAATAAATAAATAAATAAATAAATAAATAAATAAATAAATAAATAAAAATGGAAGGCAAGAAAGAATCTGTATCATTTAATTACAGCAATGACATTCTCCAATGTTTTTCCAGACATTCAGACTGCAGCCATGATTCCCTGCCCATTTTGAATGAAGACAAGGCTTCCTAACCTGAATTGTCTTTGTGATGTTATAATGCAATGTAGCCATACTCAATCGGCTACATAACTTCATGGTGTCATTTCTCTTGCTTTCAGTGCCATTGCTGATTATCTGGGATAATGATGTGAAGACAAAACAAATAATTCCCCCCCCCCCCAAAGGAAGTAAACAGGAGGCTGACATAAGAGATACCATGTTGGATCAGGCCAGTAACCCATCCAGTCCAACACTCTGACAAATTCCCCACTAGGCTTGTTCCAGCATCAGAGCTCTTTTCCCCCCTACTCTTCCATCTGATTTTGAACAAGCTGCCCCAACGCTGCAACGTGCCTCACATCTTTCCTGGGGCAAGCAGAAACTGGTTTTCAGAGGATCTTGCTTGCCACGGGAAAGAGGTGGGACAAGTCACAGCCCTGGGGCAGCTTGTCCAAAATCAGACGGAAGTGTCGGGGGTTGGGGGAAGAGCTCCGACACCAGAACAAGCCTAGTGGAGAATTGGTCTCTATCACGCAGTGGCCAACGAAACCCAAGTGCCATCAGGAGGTCCATCAGTGGAATCAGGACACTAGAAACCCCCCCAAGCACTGTTGCCCCCCCTAGTGTTAGGCAAATTGCCCTCAAAAGAGGTTTGGGGAATTTGGATTGGTGGGCAATCAGCCTTTTAGCGAGATGTAAAACCTTTTTATACAGAAGGCGTCTTCTTTGAGAGTTACCCTCTTAATAACGAGGAGATTTGGTCTAATAATAATAGGGGGGGTTATTATAAAATACAAGCAAACATACAAGAGAATAAAATCATACAACATACATACAGCTATATGAAAAACAGGATTTAAATAGATGGGTAAACACATGGGTAGACAAACAGGGTGATAATTACCTATCGTAGTCTTCGAGGAAGGCTACAATGGCGACAAAAAAGGGAATGGGGGAGATGGCCCTCAACTGATCAGGTATTGGGGGTGTATTTAAACAGCAGGGTAGGGGTACTGTCAGAGACACACGTGTGGGGGCATGGGTCAGAAGTTATAAGGACTACCTTGAACCCTTAGGGGGTAGGAGGTCCAGGGATTATGACACTGGGTCAGGTGGGACATGATGCTATAACACATGGTACATTACCTTAGAAAAGGGGAGGCTCCAGAAGTGACAGTTTGGGCAAGAAATGAGTGAGTCCTGAGTGGAGGGGATTAACATAATCTACTCAAATTTATCTAAAAAGGGACAATAGAAAGTCAAATTGAAACCTAAGGTGACACCCGATCTATACAATAGCTCTGATCTTGGAATACAGCTTCTCTTCCTCTTCTGGCTGGCACCCTTCTTTGTCAAGAGTTCCATTTGACAAAGACTTGGGCAATCTGACAGGATGCATGCCTAAGCTAAGCGTGATTGCCTTATGTAGATGTTTAAAACAGCTGTTGAGTACGTGAGCCTCTTGCTTCTCTGGTGCAGGAAAATGGTCGCTGATGATGTTAGCCTACCAACATGGCTGTTATGGACAAGGCTGGAAACCGCTTGCCTGGACAGTTCCTGTTGGTGTGACTTCTTCCACTGCAACGGCCGAGATGGTGCATGCACGGAGCGGCTGGGAACTCATCTGTACTCCTGGCTAGCACTCTTCCAGAGATATACAGTGCTGTTATAATACTGATGCTGTTAGAATCCATATAAGTATCTTAGAAAATGGTAAATAAAACCCACAGCTTTGAGCAGATGCGTGAGAGTTGCATCTCCAGTCTTCCTGGCAACCAAACCAGTGATCACGATGTCCATATAAATGAAAAATAGGTTGCTCTCCATCACACAAGCACTAGGCCAGGCACAACAGATAAGGCTTGGGAGGACAATTTAAGGATCTCAAAAGCCTACTTGTCACACCAATATATTCACTCCCAAATATTTGATGGAACCTCAATCTAAACCGGTACTATGTTCTCCAACAGACAACAGTTGTCCAAGGTTTCTAGGTATGTACAAAACTGTTAATTTTCAGTTGTTTCAGAATTCTTTAATGATTGAGGAGCCCTAATTCATACTTATTTGAGTTCCCTCCTTCCATAGAAAGAATTTGGGTGATTCTCTTATGCTAGTATTGTGTATGTTTGATGTCTGTTTTTTGCAATGGCTTTAAGCCTTTTTAAAAAAATCAGTTCATATGTGTTTCTGTATGTGAAATGTTAAAATCAACTAAATATCGTCTTTCTCCTTTTCTAGAGGCATGAATGTTGTTGCCATTATCCCCAGAGCCAATGAGATTTTCTCTACCTCTTATGCAGTTTTTTTTTTTAATCTATTCTGCTCTACTCACTGTGCCAGTTTTTTTTCTAGGTAACTGAGTTTTCACTCCCCACACAGAATGAATGTTTCCATCTCATTTTTTCCCTTTCTTTTTAGAGATCAGCCCAGTTCAGTTTGCAATTGCTTTTCAGGGTTCTTTGTGTAAACTTTATTTCCCATACAGGCACCAAAAGTTTTAAATTAATCAAAATGATCTGAATAATTATCTGGCCCCTTCCCAACCAAGCAGTCACCGGTGCTAAGGCTGCGGGCTGCTTTTGCTGCCTTGGAAGAATGGGAAGGCTGACAAGCCTTTCCGGGCACATGGGGCTCTGGTGGGGGCAGAGCATGAGGCTTTGTAAAGCCAGCTCTGCCCCGATTGTGCAGTTTGCTTTCACTCTCAGTCGTGGAGGAGCACAGCAGTGTCTTTCTTTCCATTCAACCTGAAAGCAAGGGAAGCAGTGGCAGTGGCTTTTTTCAGGGTGCTGGCTGCAGATAGTGTCTGGGGCAGCCATTTGGCAGAGAGTGGTGGTGGCCTGGCAGTGGGCCTGGTCAATGGTGACAGGGCAGCCAGCAAGTGCTGCAACACAGGCACTTTGAGGCAGCACAGGGCTTCTGCTCCCCACCTTGGGGCCATGTGGTCAAGTGCAGTGTTGTGGCAACATGTGGAGACCTGACTTGGCAGCCCTGTCAGGGAGCTTGGTGACATTTTTCTTGCTCCCTCCTTGCCTTTGGTTGTTTAGGAGTAGGCCCAGGATAGACCAGTGGAGTTCTGGTTTGGGGTTCAGGGACAGGTTATGTGACAGAGTGCCTGTTGTTGGGAGGTGGGGAGGTAAAGGAGTTTGTGACTGAGACTCTGAGATTCAGAGTACAGGGTGGGATATAAGTCCAATATCATCATCTTCTTCAGACCCTTTTTTATTTCCCTCCCACACCTCTTTTTATGGGTGGCCGTGCACAAAATCAAAACAAACCAAAAACAATAGACATCTTATTCCCACCCCCTCTCCATTGGGTTGGTTTAGAAGCAGGGGGTGGTTTGGTCCCCCATGAGTCCCCCATGAGCACCGGGACTATTGCTAGGGTATGGAACCAAAGAAGGGCCATGGTCCTTCCAAAAGGAAGTGGCCTATACAGAAGACACCTAAGAGGCTGCACCCAGCCAACCCATCTTCTGATGAGGAAGGGAGCAGCCAGACTAGGCAAGCTATCATAGATCAGTTGATGGCTTTGCAGCGGAAGAAGGGAACCCCTGGGTCATCCCTTCTTAGATTTACGGGCTGCAGAGGTGCAGGTAGGGCTGCTAATTTGGCTTTTCAGAAAAAGATATTAGCACACCTTTCTGCCCCTGGGTCATCCCTTCTTAGATTTACAGGCTGCAGAGGTGCAGGTAGGGCTGCTAATTTGGCTTTTCAGAAAAAGATATTAGCACACCTTTCTGCCCTACAAGGTGGCTCCAGCCCAGGCAGCAATGGAGTGGGATAAGGAGGTAATGGAGACAGAGACCAATCAGCTCCTGATAAAGAGACCATCATTCATTATCAGGAGCTGATTGGTCTCTGCCTCCGTTACCTCCTTGTCCCACTCCAACCAAGGGTGCAACCAAGGGCAACCAGCAGAGACATCAGCAGTGGCAGTGGCAATAGTTCCTCAAGAATGGGAAGGTAAGTTTACATTGTCACATCATGGAGCTGCCTGGCCCTGGGAGCCCTGGGGTCAGCAGTCAGCCACATCAACTTCAGGCCAAGCAGGGTCTGTAACACTGCATAGTCAGCCTTCTCTTCAAGTTTCCCCCATGTAGCCTCAGCAAGTGCTTCTCAGACACAAGGACAGCATTACACCTGGGGGTCTTGGCAGATGCCAGCTGCTGTGGGAGCTCAGGCATCCTCTCAAGGGGCTTCAACAGCCCAGGTGACACCAGGTATTTTGCCTTGGGGATGGCAGTCTCCTATTTCTCAGTTCACTGCTTGGCCTAGTCACCAGTGGAGGCATGGGGTTATCCACCTTCTTGCCCAATACCATATGGGTCAGTCCCATTTCAGGCCCTTCCCTTTGGCAATTCCACCATGCCTCCAGGGGATCATCTCACCTTAGCCACTAGGAAGAAGATCCTGAAGGGAGAATACATGGATAACTTTAGCCTTCTCTACAGGGAGCTGGAGAAGGATAAAGGTGACCTTGATTAGAAAGTTAAGGAGAAACTGAAGTGTAGGAAGGTGAACAGGACTTGGGCCGCCTGGCTGCCAGGTTATAGCATGTGCTCAGCCTTTACAGGTCGCACTGCTATTCCAGTACTGTGACATCATATGCAAGGCTTATACAGACTTCGTTGGGTCTGCTTGGTTGTAGTATGATAAAGAGTTCCGTATGTGGGCTGCAGTTAACCCTAGCCTTCCCTGGGACCAGATCAACCAGCAGCTGTGGCTGCAGTTGATCTCTCCAGCTAAACCCAATGCTGGGGACAGTTCTTATAGTGGGCATCTTGTACAGTCGAATACTTCAGGCATCCACACCTCCGCAGAGCAGTCAGTTAAACTGCAACTGCTTTGCTGCAAATATACCTCCCAGGGGGATTGCGTCAGAAAGACCTGCAAGTGCAAACATGAGTGCCCATTATGCTGGGAGGGGGGGACATGCATTCACAGCGTGCAACAGGGCTAAGCCAAAAGGAGGTGCCAAGGGCTCGGGTGGAGGGGGTTCTTCCCAGCCTCCTGGAAAAGGGACCCAGTCTCATCAGACTGAAAGCACTTAAAGATTACCACAGTACCTCTGACAAGCTTTATTTGTTGCATAGTTTCACTTATGGTTTTCATATTCCATTTCAAGGGCCTAGAGTGTTTTTATGGCAACCATCTTGGATTCAGGCAAGGGAATGGAGCATGTAATCCAGGTGAAGATTGACAAGGAGTGTATGGAGGGCTGGGTTCTTAGTCCTTTTCTCACTCCCCCAATGCCTAACCTGCATATATTCCCACTGGGGGTAGTGCCCAAGAAGGCAGTTGGTGAGTTTTGCCTGATTCATCACCTTTCCTACCCACAGTGTGGATCAGTGAATGATCAGTACGGATCAGACACCAGAGGTTGCCATGACTTCCAGATGTGCATGCGCACACACATGCAAATACAAAACTACACACACACACACCCCAAAACCCTGCTTTTTCTTACACAGATATGCTCTTTCCTTTCAGTTTGGAGCTGTCATCCCCTTGAAGTCCCATGGATACCTAACAGAACCATCAGGGTGCTCTTGCTGAACAATTAGTGCTCATTGAGAAAACATCTGACCATTCTGAGGCATTAACTTAACAAAGGAATGGTCAGCCAACATTTGCGGAGGCAGGGGGAATACTATTGGAGATCATAATAAGATACTTGATACACAGCTGGGGAAAGACACACATCCATAGTGATCATCCACTTAACAATAGAAAGAAAGAAAGACAATGAAGAAATTTTTTAAGGACTCAAAAGTAAAACAGATATATCAATTTTAAACATTCATATCAAACTTTTCTTGGTCTCAACCTTGTTTGATGATCAAGGATCCTTTCCATGGCTCAGAGGAGCCTATTCAAAACAGCATGGTTCAAATTCAGCAAAGAAGTCTGAGAATTTATTATATATCTTTCAATCTTATCCCACTCTGTTTTCTCAGTTCTTTAACTTTAACTGGTGATGTCAAGGATTAATTCTGGGACTTCATATATGCAAAGCATAGTTTGTATAAATGAAGGACACCATTAATACATAATTATAGGATGGGGAGACATCTCTGCAGTAGTATGTGCAAAAAGGATCTATGATTTTATATCATTCATTAGGGAGTCATAGAATGCATTTTTTTTCGGGTTGAAATTAGGAAAAAATATTTTACATCATTCCTTTTGTATTTCCCTGGAGGAAGGATAAGGTATCATCCACCCTTGGCCTCTAACTGTGGATATCTACATCTGCAGATTGGGGCCACATGAAGGCTAAGCTGATTTTTCTGCACACTTGGGGAACTCCAGCATGGTGAGAGAGTGGGGTTGGTGCAACAGTGGGGTGAGGATGGGATTCTCTTGTCCCCCCCCCCCCAATGAATCTGTGGGCTCCAATTGTAGTTTATATTTCTTAAACTTTTAAGTTGTGGGCAAAGATTTTGGGTTTATGTGAATTACCATTCTTGAAAGTTAGCCACATGTGGCTAAAAATCAAGGGTTACAAGTTTTAATCAGTGGTGACCAATGGAGAATACAGTCTGAGGGTCACACTTCATTCGCATTAAGTAATCACAATCTAGTGCTCCCTTGAGACCAAAGTTCAAAGCATAATATTTTAGTAAGGACTGGCAAGTCTTGGAAAATACAAATCTGGCTAGGCACAGGATACTGCCAGGAACAGATCTTCCCAGGGGTAGGGCCACTGAGGTCAAGGGGTAGAAACCATGTGCATGGCGCAGATAGGAAGGGTAAAAGTGCACAGTTAACAGAGAAGGCTGTATTCATTTAATGCATAGCATTCTTAATGTATGTACATGTAAATTGAAGAATAAAGAAGTTTCATATGTTCAACTGCAATCGTGTTATATGGGAGTAAGCCCCATTAAACCCAGCAGGACTTGCTTTAGAATTAATATGCATATGATAGCTTATTTCAGGTTTTAAAAACTACCTTTACTGGCTAGACAGACAGCACAAAATCCAAAAAGCTTTTTATAGTGATGTTGTGATCTCTTGTGCGCTCTCTGTACCTTTTCACTTTTTTGCTGGAAGAAATCTGGAAGACAAGCAGTAAAGGCAGCCAATACTGGCAGAGTTTAGATATGCTCTTCTGAAGCCCAAAGAACTTAAGCTAAAAATGAAAGTCAAAATTGGTTTATACTAAGGCACAGTGCATCAATTTTCTTTGTCTTAAAAGGCACTAAACAGTTTTTTAATGGACTCTCTTTTTTTCTTCACTATGTGAAGAAAAGCTCAGCTAGGAACATGCCAAAAGCTAGGGCAGGGGTGGCCAACGGTAGCTCTCCAGATGTTTTTGCCTACAACTCCCATCGGCCCCAGCCAGCATGGCCAATGGCTGGGGCTGATGGGAGTTGTATGGCAAAAAACATCTGGAGAGCTACCATTGGCCACCCCTGAGCTAGGGTGATAGTGGAAATGACAGTGGAAAACTGCCCAGCTGGCAAGCCTAAGGAGGAAGAGAATGTAGCCACAGCAGTGGATACCCATACAGCACCCCTGCCCAGCACTGACTTTTCCTCACAAATGAAAGTGCTATCAACAGAATTTGATTTATGCACAAAGTAAACTACTCTTTAGGGATGAGATGATGAGGGCCTATAAATATTTTAAATACCCAAAATGACTGAATTGCCATTTTAATAATGGTATAGGGCAGTGTTCTCTCTAAGCTGAGTTAGTGTGAGCTAGCCTCACAGATTTTTAGCCTCCATTTCACTCATTTTTGTCTTAGCTCAGGAAGGATTACCCCAGAGCACACTAATTTATGCAGTAGCTCACAATTTTAATGCTAGCAGCTCACAAAGTAGAATTTTTGCTCATGAGACTCTGCAGCTTAGAGGAAACATTGGTATGGGGAATCTTACAGGAGCTCCATGGCACAGAGTGGTAAATTGCAGTACTGCAGTCCAAGCTCTGCTCACAACCTGAGTTCAACCCCAGTAGAAGCTCAAGGTTGACTCAGCCTTCCATCCTTCCAAGGTTGGTAAAATGAGTGCTCAGCTTTCTGGGGGTAAAGTGTTAATGACTGGGGTAGGCAGTGGCAAACCACCCCATTAAAAAAGTCTGCCAAGAAAATGTCATGATGTGACATCATCCCATGGGTTGGTAATGACTCGGTGCTTGCACAGGGGACTACCTTTACCTTTTATGGGGCATCTTACATTTTATATTTTGAGGCCTCACCATGTCTCATATTCAGCCCTGGTTGTGAGTAGGCAAACCTAGCTGTGGGTCTGACCCTGACTGTTCAGAAAGATTCAGAACAGAAGCACAGTGACATCTTGGCTACAGGTAATTATGGTCAATGCAGGATGCTAACCCTAGTTCAGGTTACCAATAGCTAGTCCAGGCTGCAGGAGAGACACAGTTGCCTATTGAAAGGGAAAGCTTTGTTGTTCCATATTGTGCATGGTATTAAATGTGCTGTGGAAATACAGTATTTTGTTACATTAGTGCAATCCTATAGATTTGGCCCCTGCTGTATTTTGGCAGGGAAAGTGTTTTTGTCCCTGAGGGGGAGCTGTTGACGATTCCTAACGAAAAGAAAATGAGTGGGATTTCTGAGGAGAAAAAGTTGGTTTTGTGTACAGAATGCCCTGTAAGCAACATAAATGAGAGCTTGAAGCCTTCTGAGAGCTATATAAGCACCACCACAGAAGCCAGCCAACCAGCAGGTAAGACTATGAGACCCTTCTGGAAAACCCAGTAGAGGGGGGTGGAATCCCAAGAATCTGGTTTTAGCTTTAACTGTGTTAACTTAGACTGAGTTTCTGTATGTATTTTTCCTGCCTTGATTTTCCTCCCTTTTTTTTGTTAAATAAGCCATTCTTGTATGTTAAGGACTCTTTGTGAAGGATAAATTGTTGCTAGAAGGTTGTTTTTAAGATTTGTTTTTAAGAAACTGCATGTACCCTTTTCACCCACCATCCTCCATAACCTCTCTCCCACAGGTTTAGGGTTTCATTGCTACCTTTCTTGTCTCTTTTAAAATATAGTGAGAGCCATAACTGTTTCACATCCCAGGTCCTCTCTCTCTTGTTCCAAATTGTGTCTTTTCTGTCAGCTTTAGGCAGCTTCTCTCCATACTTTCACTCAGTCAGACATTCTCTCAACTCCCAAACTGCTGATTTCAATTCCCGTAACTGCTGTTTCCCAACTCTCTCACTAACATTCTGTCAGCTCCCATTGGTTATTCATAAGGAGAGGCAGAACCTATCCTGTTGGTCACAGAGGTGTACTTTTTATATTTCACCTACTAGCCATTTGCACTGGTTAGAAGAAGCCAGTGAGATGAAGGCAACAATTTTTCCTTCCTGATCCCTCTTTCCTTATCCAAGCTCAAGTGATCTTTGAAGGCGAAAGTGGGGCTAAAGTAAGGCAAGGTAGTCCTCTGTGCAAGCACCAGTCGTTTTCGACCCTGGGGTGACGTTGCTTTCACAACGTTTTCATGGCAGACTTTTTACAGGGTGGTTTGCCATTGCTTTCCCCAATCATCTACACTTTCTCCCCATCAAGCTGGGTACTCATTTTACCAACCTTGGAAGGATGGAAGGCTGAGTCAACCTGGAGCCGGCTATCTGAACCAGCTTCCTCTGGGATCGAACTCAGGTCATGAGCAGAGGGCTCCAACTGCAGTACTGCAGCTTTACCACTTTGTGCTCAAGTGGTGTTTTTAGGAGAAAGTGGGGCTACACTGGTACATTTCATGAAACATAAACAGCTCTAATAGCCCAAACTAGCTTGATCTCATCAGAGCTTTGAAACTAAGTAGGATTGGTATGCAGGTGGGAGACCACCAAGGAAGACTGGGGCTGCTATGCAGAGAAAGGCAATGACAAACCATTTTTCCTCATGTCTTGCCTTAAACACCTCACTAGAAGGGGTTGCCATGTGCTGGTTGCTACTTGATGGTACACTTTACCCTTTAATTTATTTGTCATACTGAGTAATATACTGAACTGTGTAGAGGAGTGCTTTGAAACTTTTTGCTGTTATAACTTTTTATAGTTTTCACAATTTCTAGTACTCCTTGACCTAAAAATAAGTATTAGTAAAGATAAATAAGGAAGCAGGGAGGGAGGGAAAGGGGGATTGTGTGTTGATGACATATAAACACAATCTGAAATAATAAATTAGGTTTGTGTAAATGTGGGTGATATGAATGTGGGGTGACAATAACATGCTTTGTCCCAGACCATGAAATCATGGCTATAACGCTGCCCTTAAGCACAGGAAGAGTGCCAAAGCTGACCAGTAACTCTGTGTTGGATTTGTTAGAATGTGTGGGTTGGGGCCTTACTAAATCTCAGATAGCGGAATGAGACTTCCTTGCCTCTACCCTCCCATTGTAGCCCAAAATTCTGCTCTGTGGGGTGGGAGACCCTCCTGAACTTAGGTTCTGCCATGAGCAGTGGAATTATTGAAAATCGCCCATCTTTCCATTAGCAGAAATGTACTGAGGAATCCAGACTTAACATCTGTCAAACACTAGGAGGAAGGAAGACTCATTACATAGGTGAAGAGTCCTCTGTGACTTATTTGTCAGTGTTATGTGTGTCTTTACTCTTACTTTTGTGGTAAGAAGCTTAAATAATACTCTTGCTCTAAAATATCTGACATTTATTAAGAAATGGGCATGCAAAGCTATGTCTTCTGTGGACAGAATCCAGAGCAAAGTAGATACACCCATCTCCTATTGAAATCAGTGGGCATCAGAAAGACCTGACTTTCTCTAGTTTGCATCTTCTGTCTTTTTGGGTTTGCGCTTCTGAATACATTCTCTCCACAGGTATGCAGATTCTTTTCAGAACTGCA
This sequence comes from Heteronotia binoei, assembly GCF_032191835.1. Lineage (NCBI taxonomy): Eukaryota > Metazoa > Chordata > Lepidosauria > Squamata > Gekkonidae > Heteronotia > Heteronotia binoei. Next base: position 147,954,865 of record NC_083224.1, read on the forward strand.
CCGGTAGTCCATCATCTGAATTAAATCACGGCTTATTCTATGCATCAAAGCTCTTTTGTCCTTGCCTTTATCCTTTTTTCCAGTGAATTAGTAAAAATTTAAATTTGATTCTGCTTTAGTGGATTTCAGTACAAAAAAGAACAGAAGAAAAGTTATCAAAGCCTCTTCTTTCTTGAACAATAAAAATGCATGTCTGTCATCTCCAAACTTATGTGCCTCAGTCACACGTTTCTTGGAAAACACTTTCAGGATTTCCACTTCATATTAGGATGTAGATCTTGCAGAGGCTTTATTCAGTCAGCTACTTTGATTGCTGGTGAGTTTTATATAGATGTACACTGAACCCTACCTCAAAGCAATCATCTCAGTAACTCTTTATATGTTCCCAAACAGAATACCACATTTTACCTCCTACGTGCCTGCAAGTCCACTTACTATGGAAATTGTATGACATCCCCACCCACAAGGGGAAGGAAAATTCTGTAATGATATTTCAAAAAGACCTGTGCCTTAATGGGGAAGATAAAAAGAACACTGCACACAAGAAATGGAGCACTCAAAAAAAAAAGTTCACAAAGTGGTGAGGCATGCATTGCTTTGGGGTAGAAAGGGTAAGAACATAAGAAGAGATCAGATGGATCAGACCAAGGGTCCATCTAGACTGCAGTCAGATGAGCTGTTTGATCTAATGTTGTTGCTGTTACTTTGTGGATTTAAAAATCATGTTCCAACAGCATTGTCAATATCCCATTCCCCTGTCACCCCCTCCCCCTCACTTGATTGAGTTTTCCAACACCGGGGTTGAGAGTTTTCCAACCCCAGTCATCCTCTCAATCCTTCTTGATTGAGAGTTTTCCAACACCGGGGAAAGTCTGAGGTTTATGGATATAAGTGGTTTCACCCCACATTTCTGGATGTCTGAACTCCCCTGTTGCAAAATGAAGCCATTTGGGAAGTCTGAACCTCTTTTTTGCCTCATTTTTGCTTCTTCTCTCTCTCTCTCTCTTTTAAGCACTTAGCAATGTGCACATCATTGTATCTTCATGCAAGGTTTTGAATCACCACTTGCACACTTCTTCGCTACAATATTTTGTTCTGATCAGAAGTCCATGGGGGGGGGGTTGTTTTAAAGTAACAAATTCAATAAATACTACCCTTCCTGCCATTTCTTGAGGTGAGACAATGCTGGAAATAGTCCCTATTTAGGCTCCCATATCAGCAGCCAGGATTCTACCCCCGGATCTTTACTGCAAGCCACTTCAAAATATTGCTATGGTGGGAAACCCCTATGGGGAGAGGGAAACGTGCAGGATGCACTCAGTGTCACAGAAATATAAAGAGTCCAGTGAAATGAGTGGGAAAGGGAATAAGGTCAGTTGGGGAAAGGGAGTGGTTTTTGACAGAGAAATACTGTTGTATATGAACTAATGGTCACAGTACTTGGTAGAGGGATTGCTTCAAATTTGGGCTTATGCTAATGCATGAAAAACGAAAACAATAACACCCAACTGTCCACTCCATGGTTATTGTGCAGCAATAATCTGAACAGTCTACCATAGGATGAGCACACAGAGCAGTGGATTATGGGTGGATGTTTAGGCTGAGTAGATTGAAGCTCAATCCAGGGAAGACAGAGGTCCTTTGCTTGAGTCGTGGTGGTCCGGGAAGGGAAATCCCTCTACCGGCATTTGACGGTGCGCCACTGGCAATGGCATGCAAGGTGCTACTGGAGCCTGCCTTGACAATGGAGACCCAGATAGCAGCCACTGCTAAATCTGCATTTTTCCATCTTAGGTGGGCAAGGCAGTTGGTCCCCTTCCTGGATCACAGTGACCTGGCAACAGTGATCCATGCAACGGTCACCTCAAGGCTGGACTACTGTAATGCCCTCTACATGGGGCTGCCCTTGTGCCGAACCCGGAAGTTGCAACTAGTGCAGAATGCAGCCGCCTGGCTGTTATTGGGGCTTCCCAGGTGGGAGCACATTCAGTCGGGACTATGGGAACTGCACTGGCTGCCAATAGTATACCAAATTCATTGCAAGGTGATGGTTATTACCTTTAAAGCCCTATATGGCCTAGGACCTGCCTACCTTAGGGACCGTCTCTCCCCACATGTTCCCCAGTGAGTACTTAGATCAGGATCACAAAATCTATTAGTAATCCCCGGGCTGAAAGAGGCCCAATTGAAATCAACTAGAGATAGGGCCTTCTCAATTGTAGCCCCCTGCTGGTGGAACCAACTTCCAGATGAAGTGAGGGCCTTGCGGAACTTTGTGCAGTTCTGCAAAGCCTACAAGACTGTCCTCTTCTGGCTGGCATTCAATTGACTCGGCACCGGTACTTAAGAGAAGTGGAAGAAGGCTGTTGCCACCAGAATAGCACCAACTCAATATTCTGTTTTTCTGTTTTAACTGTTTTAATCATTAGGGTTTGTAGAATCTTTCGGGATCAAGTGCCGTGTTCTACTGGAGAAAGTTTTCCTTCCAGACGTTTCGTTCTCAGCTGCGGAGAACATCCTCAGTGGCATTGCAGCCGGAGCAGGCGCTCAGACCTTCTTGGCTGCTGTGCATTGAGCAGCATCTTTCCATTAGCGGAAATGGAAATTGAGAGATTGAGAATAAGCAGCCAAGAAGGTCTGAGCGCCTGCTCCGGCTGCAATGCCACTGAGGATGTTCTCCGCAGCTGAGAACGAAACGTCTGGAAGGAAAACTTTCTCCAGTAGAACACGGCACTTGATCCCGAAAGATTCTACAAACCCTAATGATGTTACCAGCCGTGAAAACCTGAATTCTTTGTTTTAATCATTGTATATCTATTTTATTACTGAATGTGTAATTTTAATACTTATTAATTTAATTGTTATGGGATTTTATGTTGAGAGCCACCCTGAGCCTGCTTTAGCAGGGAGGGCGGGATATAAATCAAATAAATAAATGTTTGGACAAAATTCTCCAAAATAAGGATAAAATTAGAAGCGCAGCCAAAACACACTAAGCCTGTCTGACCTCAGCTCTAGTTAAACAACTTGCTCTTCTCCATGGTTGGGGACAGAGGGTGGCTCTTGCAGGGGGGGGGAATTGTTCCAATAGCACCCACTAGAATGTGGAATGCCACAGGGGGCAATCCTTTCCCCGATGCTATTTAATATCTATATGTGCTCCCTTGCCCAGATGGTTTAAAGATATGGGCTGGGTTGTCACCAATATGCTGATAGCACCCAGCTCTATCTGCTTATGGACAGCTGCCCAGATTCTGCCCCTGAAGAAATGGATGAGGTACTGCAGGCCGTGGCGGGTTGGTTGCGTCAGAACTGGCTGAAACTGAATCCATCAAAGATGGAAGTTCTGTGTCTGGGTTGGAGGGGGTGGGGACTGGGATCAGGCTCCTGCCCTTCGATGGTATCCAATTGATGCCGTCGACAAAGGTGAAGAGCTTGGGGGTATTCCTGGATGCCTCTTTATCTATGGAGGCCCAGGTTGCTGCCACTGCAAGGGCAGCCTTTTTCCATCTGACACGGGCCTGGCAGTTGATCCCTTACCTTGCCTCCCACAATCTAGTCACAGTTATTAATGCAATGGCCACCTCCAGATTCGACTATTGTAACTCTCTCCACATGGGGTTTCCCTTGGTCCTGCGCTAGAAACTCCACTGAATGCAGAATGCAGCAGCCCAGTTGTTGACACTGAGGCCTATGCAGGCGCAGATGCATCTGGTGCTGTGCGAACTGCACTGGCTACCTCTCAAGTACCTGATCCAATTCAAGGTTTACAAGATTATGCATGGGATAGAGAAGGTAGAGAAAGAAGTACTTTTCTCCCTTTCTCACAATACAAGAACTCATTGGCATTCAGTGAAATTGCTGAACAGTCGGGTTAGAACTGATAAAAGGAAGTACTTCTGCACCCAAAGGGTGATTAACATGTGGAATTCACTGCCACAGGAGGTGGCAGCAGCTACAAGCATAGACAGCTTAAAGAGAGGAATGGATAAGCATATGGAACACAGGTCCATCAGTGGCTATTAGCCACAGCTTATTGTTGGAACTCTCTGTCTGGGGTAATGATGCTCTGTATTCTTGTGCTTGAGAGGGGGCACAGTGGAAAGGCTTCTAGCCCCACTGGTGGACCTCTTGATGGCACTTGTTTTTTTTGGTCACTGTGTGACACAGAGTGTTGGACTGGATGGGCCATTGGCCTGATCCAACATGGCTTCTCTTATGTTCTTAAGGTGTTGGTTTTTACTTTAAAGGCCTTTTATGATGATGATGATGATGATATTGGATTTATATCCCGCCCTCCACTCCGAAGAGTCTCAGAGCGGCTCACAATCTCCTTTACCTTCCTCCCCCACAACAGACACCCTGTGAGGTGGGTGGGGCTGGAGAGGGCTCTCACAGCAGCTGCCCTTTCAAGGACAACCTCTGCCAGAGCTATGGCTGACCCAAGGCCATTCCAGCAGGTGCAAGTGGAGGAGTGAGGAATCAAACCCGGTTCTCCCAGATAAGAGTCCGCACACTTAACCACTACACCAAACTGGCCAGGGGCCTGCATATCTTCGGGACTGCCTCTCCCCATACGAGCCCCCCTGGGCTCTGAGATCTGCTGCTCAACATCTGCTCATGGTCCCTGGTCCTAAGGATGCCTGGCTGGCTTCAACAAGGGCCAGGGCCTTTTCAGTCCAGGCCCCTACCTGGTGGAATGAGCTCCCACTGGAGAGCCAGGCCCTGTGGAACTTATCAAGGTTTTGCAGGGCCTGAAAGATGGAGCTCTTTCATCAGGCTTTTAACTGATCCAGCAGGTGTCCTTTGAAAGCTATTGCTTCCCCCAGCATCTCACCATTATGGTGTGTATGTTATGCTGACAGTCATCAGCCACATGCTGTTGTGTGGTTTTGCCACCTATATTTATAAGATTGTTTACTGTGCTGCTTCTGAATGTAAAACTTGCTTTTATTATGTTATTCTGATATTTGATTTTATTGCCGTAAGCCACCCTGAGCCCACTTGTGGGATAGGGTGGGATATAAATCTAAAAATTAAATTAAATTAAATTAACCAATGGCC